>NW_026781959.1:952500-1455000 GCF_031769215.1 Ylistrum balloti
TGTCGTAGTAGTATCAGTAGAGAGCACGTGTGTATTTAATATAAATTATAACATACTAGAGTATTTTGGGTATTCTGGGGTGGAGGGTTGGTATTTGAAACGTTAAAAGTTTACAATGGTTGCGTAATTAAGTGTAACAACAAGACTAAAGTATGTAATTCTAGATAATCGTTTGATGTGTCCTTACAACTTATTCCAGGTCCTGGAACTCTGAAGGATGAAGTGTAAGATGATATAGAATTATGCACAAGAATATATAGTTATATATGTATAAATATGTAATGCACTTACAATTCTATGAATTTGCAATATTTTCCCAAAATCGGATTTGACTAAAATATTTGAACATCTAACTGAAAAAAAGAAAATACACATATCTTATTAACAGAAACAACTTGACAACACGTTTATGTCTGTAAAATCATAATGGTATTCCATTGATTAAGACTGCGTTATCAAAGTGTAACGTATTCCGCTTCGTCAATAGGAGATATCCAGAAAATATCACATTCTCAAATGAAAACTACATTCTTAAAAAAAATAACCAAAATGGCCATGTACACCAACATCCGAAGACAATTAACTTCATAACACATAATTTCTCTTATTATCTCTTAACACATTTTCTGGAGAGTTTAACATCAATTGAAAATACAAGTTAGAAAAGCAAAGAAGTTAATATTTGACAAATGTAAAATAAATGTCATCCTGGAAAAACAATCACTACACGTGTGAGAAAGCTTAGTTGAAAATTGTCCCTGTAGGTTGCACTGTTAGAAAAAATCAAAGCACGCGGTTTGTGTTCGAGTCTGTCGTACTCTACATTTCCAAGTATTCGTAAAATCTAACGGACATGGCACATATATTTCTGGTCACTTAAACACAAGACATCATTGATTAATTTTCAAGTTACATTGATAAGCTCGACATGGTCTTAGCGCTTCGAACAAACAAACCAGACACGAGAGGGGCACATAGAATCCCAGAACATGTATACCTGTAGAGATTAAGTTTGACGAAGAATACAAGTATAAACCATATTTAAACAATCTACATGATTTTCATCCTTGTTGTATTTCACTTTTACTTTAGACTTATTGATAAAAAGGAACACGAAAACATCAACATGTCAACATCATCACAATCATAACTCAAATCCAATAAAACTAGGACAAAATATGAATAAAAGAAAGATTTACACGGGAACTCTTGACAACGTACAAGGAGAATAAGACCAGGTGTTCAGGAAGAGTGAACGGGTTCTGTTTCATTGACGACTTATTAAATAATGACAGGTGTGATGAAATACTTCGAGATGAAGTTAACATGCAAGGGGTCATCCGAAACACAAAAAGTATAAAAATTCATTACCAATAGCAAACTGCAGGAATGGAAACTAAAGCAAACACAGCGATGTGGTCAATTAACTACATATAAGCAGACTGAAAGCACAATTTTTATATCACCACATAATAGAACAGACAGAACAGCACGTGTGACGGAGTGTGTGTTCGTCAGTGCTAAAAAATGACATATTTAACTTGTCAAATTTAGCGTATGTTTGGTCGCTGTAAGTGTAGTGTTGACAGGCAAATGGGTCTTTGATATCGTGACAAAATCAGGTAAGTGATTTTGGTGACAGGCTTAAACATTTCAAGCAATTATGCATTATTTAGATCTTATTGACAAACAATGTTTCAATAAGAATATTGTTTCCGGCTGAAAAAGGTCATATGAATGGCGTTGTCACGTGTCACATGTAATTCTCGTGAAGTCTTGTACATAACAAAACACATGAACACAAGCCAAACCTACATGGAAGGTTTAGATTCATTCGGATGACGGCTTGGTTCTCAAACGATCAGATATATGAAAATGACGACATTAAGTGAATTATAGCGCTGGTGCATCTCCCCGTCTAAATTTTGACATTTCCGTCGAGTACTTTTGATTTTGATCTGTTGCTTCGACGGTCTAAAAATTAGGCCCTTATCATCACTGACAAGTCCTAGGAGGATGAAACAGCGGTATGATGCAGTTCAATTCATTAGTTAGTTCTAATGACTTATATGTGTATTTAAACGGCTATTCACTTTGGTGTCTTTTACACAATTATATATATATTCATTGTCACTGTATCAATTACAAACATTACCCACGGTATGCAATTTGCATCATGTCAACTCAAAAAATATAAAAAAAACCAATTTTATTTATCATTTGTGTGTGTGTGTGCTTTGCTCTTTTGTCTACACATTATATTAATTTGCAATGCTAACGGAAACGTGTATTGCAGTGTCGTACCAATAGGTTGGATTTCTTATATGCATGGAAACGATTGGTATCTATTATGTACATGACTAATTAAGTATGTTGGTGTACGTGTTTTTGGACTGTAAATACCCAGTAACTATATAGTAATGGTATCATTAAATGGCTGTACGTTTACATTTGACTCTCAACTAAATACATGTAGCATGTAGAATTAGCCACATAATAGTAAATATATGTTATCATACTAACATTGACACCCATAACGGTAAGCCATGGTTCTATTAGTGGAGAAGCCGAATATTTCACCGGACATAATTTGATGCTTCTCGTTATCGTCGGTCTCTGAGGATAGGCTACTTATCGTGTTGAGTTTACTGAAGTCTAATGCAAAATTTACGTGTTTAAGGATATCAACCATCCTGACTACACAGACCGATACACCAAGCACAGCAAGTCGCTTTGTGTTGGTGCTTTGGAAATAGACTGTTGAGTGTGAACTTTTTTGGTCTGTATCTGATGAGATGAAAAAAATTAATCTCAAGAAATAACTACAAATATACAGCCTAGTAATTATATATTTTAACCCAATAAGTTCCTGATTCCAAATGAGATTAATATAAAAATAGATCAGGTAGATACGAGTTGCTTCCCTTGTGTTGTGTCGCTCTAATGACTACGCTGTATGTTAATGTTGTGAAGGCAAATACTTAAAGAGGCTTTGCCTAACACCCCTTTTTAATATATGTATTTATATATCAATAAAATTGTTTAGAATTAAAATTGAAGCTTGAATTTATAAATAACAAAAAAGTAAGAATCTTATAAAAAAAAAAAAATAAATAAAGAATGAGTAACAAACAAGTCGCTTTCAGTGCAAGGAATATAGATAATAAATATATCTTAGAGCCAAGAAGTTGGATAGATTGGTAGTTTAATTAACACCATTATGTTATATAAAAGGTCGACTACTTAATAATTATACCATGTGGCGGGAAACGTTTGTTCTAAAAGAAGAGTGAAAATTAAACAATGCGGTGAAAAATTCAATATAAAATGGTAAATATTTTTTTTATTTCGAAGAACGAAAGTCTCCCGATATAAACTAACCAATATGCTCGTGTGGTCAGATACTAGTTTAACATCGGTATGAATAAAACTAAACATTTCCTATCATGTTCTGTGAAACTTTACGAATTAAGTGATTGAGTGTAGGAAGTGTGATCAAATATACATCTACTATTGTATTTCTGTTAATTATGTTCGGGTCGATGTGTCACTTTTAGTAAATGTGAGAATATTGTTTCTTACGATAACGAACTTACTCTGTATCTTTTTCTTAAATAGAACATGTTCACAGATGTATTTTCAATTATTATACAGGTTACCGAATATTTTTTCAAATGACAAAACAAACCTTCAAGATCTATTCCATACGTTATATACGTATACAATGTATTAAACATCATCATGTATCATGTGTTATATTAATAAATGCCACGTACAAAATATCATGATGTATCAAATATAGGAATTCGGATGTCGATTATTATATGTTGAGGCTTAGTACCAAATGAAGGGAGACAACTTGTCTAGCATTGTATAATTTATCGGAAATATTTTAGAACCAGCCACATATGAATTTCACGAATCGAAATTCAACATTAACAGTAAATAAACCGCACTAGAATTAAGTGATTGATTTCAGAAGACTCAAATTATCACATACTTGAATCGGTTACAACTGATATTTAGACAGACACGAAATATTAAATGTATTTTATGTAAAGTGGCACGATGTATAGATTCTTTTTAAAAGATAAATATCACCTATTGATATCAGACCATCCATGTTTACAACATGCGCCAAACACATCCGCACGAAATATGATACTCTATTACAACAGATTACATAACTAACATGTGCCGATATGTGGCACGCTGTACATCAGCCCCGGAAGAAAATACTGAATGACGACGTGAAGAAATAGATCAGGTTTATTGAGACACATACGTGTACAATACAATAAAGAAAGGCTCAGAACTTAACTGATTACAGAAAATACTACAGAATCTAGCCTTTACATATGTAATTCAGCTGTTTGTTTCTGAGTTTACATTTGCAATCGCGGAGAAGCTTTCCATAGACCATGGCGTCAAAGCCGATATCCCCAACTTCGTGGCATTGTCCGTTCACGTCTCTGCACACTGAAAATTCAAAGCAAAGCGTTTAAGTTACAAATGGTTTACTTAATTCGTTATACTTTTACATGATTGATGAACAATGAAACAGAGTCTTCTAAAACGAAAGGAAACAAATGGTGTTAGTAATTATGACTACAAGGGAAGTTTATCAGTTTCGATTCAGAATGCTAACACTGTACTGTAATGCTGAGACGAAATACTCACATGGTTTTAAAATCTTTGAAGTGTACACGTTCTTTCTGACTTGACACCGCAACTGGACGCACATATCCTCCCTATTTTCGCTCCAAATTTCGCCTGGGGCGTGACAAATTTTTCTGTAGCCAATAGTTTGCTCACATCCTGTAACCCAAACGATGTCTACTGCATATTTCTGTGGTTTTGATAATTTTAAACTTTGCTCCATATATAGAAAAATATTAAAGCGAAATACATATGTGCATTTTTTTTGTATAACATAACTCTAACATGAAGTACAATTGCATTATAACGCACGCATAATAGAAAATTATGATAGCAGTAAAATTATGATATTTATAAAATATGAACTATGAATGACAAATTTATTACGATTGTATTTTAAGTTAAATGTGACGAACCACAGTTGATAATATTATATTACCTCCAGAAACAAGGACAATCTTTTTCATTACGACGTTCTTCTTTGTCTTTGTCACGACACATTGTTTTTCAAAACAGCCTTCATACCATTTTGATTCATGCTCCCTACATTTCTCATTGGCATTGTCCCAACATCCTATAAAAAATATACCATCGTTTTATTGTTGACGATAGCGTAATAATGAAGTTACACATACATTTTTACTTCTAAAATGTCTGAATAATAATTTCATAATTACTGCATGAATTATTTTCGGTGGTATTGAAACTAACGATACACCTTAGATAAAGTCATTTGATGGTAGCTATATATTAGGATAGACTAAATCCGGAACTATCTTTTATTTCGGATAAAAAATCTGTTGTTGGAGAGAAAACAAACAAGAGTTTTTAAAATACGTGTTCAAGATTGACTGATTTCTGAATTTACAAAAAAACAAAACAAAACGAAACGCACCATCCTGCACTTTGACGATAGACTCCACTACTCCAACGCTACTCTGCTGGGATGAACAATAGAAATAACGACATGTATCTAGGTCAGACCACGAATCTCCAACAGCATGGCACTCGTTTTTATACAAACAACCTGTAGAGCGAAATTAAGACTTAAAGGGGAATTGTGCATTTTTTTTCAACACCCAGTAATTAGTAAAATATTTAAAACATCAGCAAATGAAGTTGTTTCTTGGTTACCATACACAAGTTGATATAAATGTTGTGAAAGAAACAATAATTGTTCGTGCTTGACTTTTGATCGAGATTATCAGATATATATATAAATTACGAAATTGGTTGATTACGGAGTCGACAAAATTTTGGTATTTTCTCCAATCAATTTTAGCTTTTCTCTTAGCCTCATACGTTTCCAAATTTAGACCCGTAGCATCAACAGCTTGACTCATTATTAGGCTGTACGCACATTTAGACATACAAACCAAACTACGATAACAAATGTTTGATTTTATACAAACCTTTTTCAACAAGGTAAAAGTTTGCCATATATCCACGTTGTTGACATTGAAACTTCTCACAACCTTGTGTCATATACTCTCCCAGAGGATAGAATTGGTATTTAGAATCATAACATCCCTTGGCTGAAACAGAGTCATGCGTAAATATCAATAATGTTATAAATAAAATCATTAACGCATATACGACGCAGCATTTTCATTTTGATTTTAAATAATTAAACTTACTATTTAAAGTTTTGCTTTTTCAAAATGCTCATGTCATATATGTAACATTCAAATGTATATCCTGTGTGCGTAATGAGGTCAACTATCCAATGAATGCTTTGCAAATGATTTGCAACTTATATATATATATACTTGTAATATAATCATATTTGTTACACTGAATTTGCTCTGAGACAATTTCCAAACATGAAGCTGAAGCTTTCATTAAAGGTGATAAAAGACAGTTGACAAGAAATCACATTGTTGTTCTGTCGGATAGATAATAAATAATTATAAGACGAGAATCCATTGCTGATCAGCACGAGCGTGATAATATTTTTCTCTTCTTCCGGATCTCATCTCTTGCAAAGTAATATATTTTATGTGATTACCTTGCTTCTAAAAGACCCAAGATGTTTGCTATGGACTTTACAAAGATGACTATCTGCGACCTTACTTCTGTTTGTTTAGAGCGCAACAGGAAGTGGTAATGTAGAGTCGTGTTTTCTGTTTATTTTCCTGGCTTTATGATTGGAATCAAATATTTGTAACAATATATCCTTATAATATTAGAAGTTGTGGTAATGCACAACGCACCAAAACCTTCGTGCGCACATCGTGCATAAATCGTGCGCACAAACGCACTATACAGTATCTTGCGCAGAAAAGTGTGATAACATCGAAAACGTCGTGCGGTTTGGTAAAGATGGTTGGCAAATATTACGAATTGAATATTAAACGGAAAACTAAATGACTAAATAGTGATAATAGGAATTTTCAATTTGACAGTTTTTCGAATTAACACTAGACCCTGCATTAATTACTTTTAAAGTATAGTTTCACACCTTAGAGAGTGGAGAGTGGTGTGCCTAGGGTAACGAAATTTACAGGTATAAACGTGACAGGTCCAAATCCAGATAGATGATTCATTGGCGAGCCAAAAAGATACGTCCATTTAATAATTACATATATAGCACCGAGGTTGGTCACGTGACACTTTGTAAACAAAACACTTAATATTCATATAAATATTCAGTCTTTATCAGAAAGATCTACGTGTCCAATCTATATATTTATGTCCTTATTAGGAAATATTCTTAGCTGCGCTGTTACATATTTGTACATATATCCCACAACAGTATTATTTGATGACGACGGAATGCATTTCCCAGAATATACTCACGTGGTTCAGCAGGTGTTAGATTTCCATCGTCTCCACAAATCTGTTCTCGTTCACCATATTTAATCTTTTCGCCAATATCAACGCACTCTCCTGATTGTGACATGCATCCTATCGATGAGCAAAAAGCAGAATTCAGTTTACTAGCTGCGCAAGACATGTGGATTTATGGAAGAAATATCACAGTTTGATACGTGTCCATTGATCAGTAACACATCTTATATTTGTAACTTTCTGAGATGGAATTTATATGTTGGATAATAACATTTTTCAGCAGGCGAATGCGATATTCGTCTGCACATGACGTTGATAGCAGGAAGTGGAGATTTGATTGGCAGAAACGGATTTGTTGGTTAATTCCTTTTAAAAGGATCTTCTTTTAAGCAGCTGTAAACTAAATATTTCACAAATAAGCATAAATTTATTTATTTCAAATTAGATGCTCAATATCGGAAACATTGTTTTTCCCCGTCATATGCATAAAAACGGTCAATTACCATTATATAAATTCATCCGATACACGAAAACTTGAATTACAGACTTAACATCAATGCTTAGCACACTTTTTTCATCTCATTGACAAGAGGACAAAATAGGGGAAAAAACTGCGAAACTCACCAACTTTGATATTTTGGAAGAAACCTCCCCACATGCATTCCCTAACTGAACATCCCTGATTGATGAACTCTCCTGGCATATAGCAGGTTCCCGTGCAATCATAACAACCTTGTTGTAAGAAAAGGTGAGAGAGAAAATGACAATACTGAAATAGAATCATCTGATTGCCTAGTTATGTGTTTTAGATAATGAAACACTCAGATATTTAATCGGAATGAAAAGTGAATTGTAAAACCACACCGCTCATGATCATGTAAATGTTACAATTATAATACAGATTAATTAGATATTATGCAAGTGCAGGCTCTTGCGAACAATCTTTTTTTAAAAATAAAACTTGAATACGTCCAGAAATATTTACGATGGAAAAAATAGCATTTGTGTTGCGAAGTACAGTATAACATTCAATTTCTTCCGGCATATTTTAAAAGGCGATAGCTACGTCATCATATATGACCAATAAACATACGAGATTTTTGGTAACGACGATACTAACCATGGTGTGCTACTACCGTTGTTTCTATATATGTTGGTCCTTGTTCTTCTATCTGACAGCTATATTGAACGCAATCTTCTAGCCACGATGAACCTTGAGGGGCACATTTTCCTTCCCATTCACAACCTAATTTTTTAAAAAGCGACAATATCCAATATAATAATTTGAAAATCGGCTCTCGAAAGAACACCTATAAATTTTGATTCATAATCGTATGTTAAAAAAAATTCAAATAAATTTGATTTTACATAATAACCTAATTGTTGATACCAATATCATCTGTATTTACATTTTTAATTATTTAATGCAGCTTACTTCATGTTTTGAATTACAAAAATAATGTATTTTAGTGTTTATGCAGCAATTATAAGTAGAGGATATGAAATTTAAATGTTATTAAGTATTGCAAATCTTTTTCAACGCCAATTTTACATAAACGTAGGTTGCTATGAAGACGTGTCAACAAAGCCACATTAAATCAAAATGAATGAGATGGAACATTAAACGTCTACGATGTGTCGGGAATCAATGTAATACGATCTAATGACGAATTGTTACATTTATCATCATAATATTCACATACCAACTTTTATCGGTATGAATTCTCCACCTCGGCACTTAAACTTGACACATTCGTTGGTTGTTGCAAGTTCCGTCCCCGCTCTTTTACATTGACCTTCGTCATCTCGACAACCTTACACGAAAACATTATACATCATTAACATACAATCACAAAAATGGATAGAATCATTTATAATGAGTACAGCGTTAATTTTAAGTAATGTATTTTGATAGATGTTCTCGCTATATGTCAATCGTTCCTTCAGCGCTGATATTGTCTTACATATCAATACGTTATATATTTGCATCACGAACGTGTACACGTGCTTTTCAGTCACCTTAACTCAAACCATGTAATACATGTAAGAGAGCTTCAATAAAAATAATGAATTCCAAAAAGAGAGAAACCTTCCAGACCACCATCAGACATGAATCGCAAATACGTGTACAGATGAAATATATGACTCAGTAATAATACCTGCTACTCTTTCTACAATTTTGACATCGTTGTCTGCTGGGCTGTAGACACATCTATATCCTTGACACTGATCTTTATCAAACCACTTAGCATCTATCTCTTTGCATTCACCTTTCCACTTGCAGCCTGAGAATTATAAAGATATTGGGTAACCTGACATCAAAAATCGATTACAAATGACAAAGCATCATAGTCAGTAGAGTACTCACCTCGAACACGTGCGCAATGTAGTAACGATATCATAGGTATCATTGGACGGTCAGTATAATTCATATTCGTCGCAATGGACATGTAGGACAAAGAATGATAGAAAAACGCATGCAGTACAGGGGCATACACACTTCAAACAATACGAACCAGCATTGCATTTATTTGCTTCAATGGTACAATATGGATGAGACGTATAGCATCAAAACTAAGTGACTTCATTTGCTATTAGACATAATTATGAACTTATAACATTGTGAACTATTACTGAAATACAAATGCATTTTTTTCGATGTTAAACTATAATTTGGAATGTGGCTTTCATGCTCTTATCAAAAGTTATATTCTTTTTGATAAACTTACTTCGGTTCACTGGTTCAAGAGATCTGGTCTTCCTGCTACAGGTGTATTCCACACATTCTTTCTTATCCATGTAGAAGTCCCCTGGTTTCAAACACCCTTCGTCGGTTGTACAAGCTGAAAACGTAGATAAATATCACCATTAAAATCAAATGAAAGTTTATAGATATAAAATAAAAATAATCATTGAATAAATCAACATCTAAAAAACACTCATTCAAATTTTCAAAACAACCACCAAACAATCAACATTGTCACACAGTGCCTTTTACTTACCGAAGTTCGAAATCTCGAACTCTCCACCCTCCTGACAGACATACTCAAGGCATCCGTCGGTACGCTTATCACCAGGTCTGTAACAACCACCTCCGTCACATAGACAGCCTAAATGGTAAGAGTAATCGTAACTTTACAAAATGAATGTTTTTATGTGGCATGGTACTAAAACCCCAAATTCTGTCAAAATGATTCACATTTAAGGAAACAATGTAATCTATGCATTAGGTGCATTTAATCTTCTATAGAGACGATAGCATTGAATTATCGATATGCATTCTTAGAAAACACAACAATTTCATCCAAACTTTATGATTTTCCTCAGCAGATTAAGAATATCTGGTGGAAAATTCAGCAGAGAAATGCTTTCTATGTATTCTTATAATATTGCAATGTGGGTGTGATCATTATGGCGAACAAAGCGGGATATTTGTGACAAATATTCTGTGTGTTATGAAATTGTATATACGAAACAATTGGCTATGAATACGGTAAACGAATTTCAGCCTCAAACTAAAAATAAAATCTACCATGAGAAGCATTCACATGTGTTTCCACGAAGTTGATTCCTTTCGATACGAGCTCGCATGTATACACCACACAGTTCTTCTGCCACGACTCGCCGATCTTGTAGCATTTGTTTCTCCACTTGCAACCTGGAAATGTTATACATAGTTGGTAATTTCTGATACCTTCTCAGATACGACACGCAATCTGAAGCGTCTACAGCATTGACAGATTACATTGCATGCAGTATGTAATGCGTGTGGTTACTATAATACTCACCTACTTCGACGGGCTTAAAATTTGAGTTTTTGTTACATAGAAATTTGTTGCATTCTTCTTCCTTCTTTTCTCCTTTCTGGAAACATCGCCCATCATCATTTTTACAGCCTAACAAAGGAAAGCATGTCATTTACAAATGATTAGCATACTTGTAACCTTAAAGAGTGTTATACGTGCAAGACAATATCAGTACAACGCGGTTTAAAGCTTATTTCAACATCTTTCTATGAGTGTTTGATTGAGGCCTGTATAGAGAGATTGTGATATCTATCATTTTCATGGATGATATAATGATGTAAAACATGAAGGCAAAACTGATAGATAAAATTCACAGTCCGTTTCATGCCTTTTGTAAAATAAAATCTTCGGGCTGTTCGTCAAAATATTAACCTGATCAAACCTAATCCTTTTACATTATATCAAGTTATTTCTATAAGCTATATTGATGTCCCTTCCGTGCAACAATCCCTCAAACCATTAATTACTTAAACATGGTTTACCTGTTGTTTTGGCATCAATAATGATATCATTCAATACAGGCGAGTATATACATCTGAAATCAGTGCACGATTCTGGATCAAACCATGTAGAATTGAGGGGTCTGCATTGGTCACCATCTTGACAATCTGTAAATTGTTAATTAAGTATGCTATAACAAAATAGAAATGTGTTCCACATTAATTAACAGTTTTTTAAAATTAATATCAACACTATCAAGTATGTAAAGAAAGTTTCTTCTTGATATAGCAAACCACCGGAAAAGAAATAATATTTTATACCAATGTCAAACTGCACATGGTAAAACAATGATAAGGTTTAAAGCCGAAATCCTTATGAATGTAGAATCAAGAAATTGACTCCGATATGAAACAAGATCAGGAATCCGTTGCAGATAACTAATGACAATTTGCAAACTGTATTTCAACATCGATAAACTTAGCCCAACCTTCTTTAACAATGACGAGTGTCTCCCGGTTTGGATTACATTGGTACGTTGTACAGTCCTTAACAGTTGTCTCTCCAGGACGCATACAGTTACCATCGAAGTCCTTACAACCTGAAAAGGACAAATTATTTTTTTTATTAAAGAGTCGAAAGTTCTGATGGAATCACAATTGTGCAGATCGATTAAGTTTCGTAAAAGGACAAATATGAAAACAACCTTGAGCATTCACAACAAATTAATATTTGGTAATGACTCTGAAACCAATATAAAACGATTTCTTATCTAAATAACTTACAAACCAATAATGAATATCTAAACGATATAAAATGTATTCTATGTATGAATATATATTGCTTTGTGCTATGTCATATAACAAATGCAATACTACAACACAATTTCATTTTTCATTTGTATAAGAAAACAAAAGCAATGGTACTGTCGATTTTTCATTTCAAAGGACCGTAAAAGAACAAACAAGCACATATTATTTTCAATTCAAATCTAACATAAGACATGAAAAAATTTAAATAGACAATTAACTGCATTATATAGTTGTTTCGTCCTTCTCGGACTTGTCAGTTGTTACTAAGGGCATACATATTGAAACTTTGGAGGCGAATGAGGAAATCAAAATTGGAACAGAGAAAAGGAATAATCTAATACGGGAGATGTACTAGCTCCAGTGTTCGATAAGTTTTGAAACTTTCAAATATAGGATGATTTAAGAGAAAAGTACTTATGGTTACTTTGAGCTGTGTCACTTTTAAAATGAATTACAGGATGTATGCGAGTCTACTGTCAGCAAGCTCGAGGAATTGTTCCAAAGATACAGAATTGAAAACATGACCTGTAACAGTGACGAATATGTTGAACGTCGTCAATACATGCTTACGTAAAATAGATAAATTCGAATCAATGTTAAAGGGCATTAACTACAACAGTTTTTCAATTAAAAAAACAATGATTAGTATACAATACCTTTTTCTTCATACGTGTGCATGATGACCTGTGATGGACTGACGGATTCTGATTTACACCTGTAACGGATGCACGATGACCTATCGATCCACCTGGAACGGTCTCGTTTACATTTACCTTGGTACATGCACCCTGTGATAAAAACGCGTTGTGATTATGATGAACCTTTCATTATTCATAAATAAATATTTCATTAATAACCAGAACATAATATAACAACTTATCATTTACGGTATGTTACAAAACAACCCACAAATTTGATTTTTTTTTTCATTAGAAATTAACAAACCAGACACAATATTTATGTCTTTACTTTTATCAAGAACAAATTAGATAATACAGCTACAAAGCATTGAACAGATGAAAAATATGAAAAAACAAATTCTTGTCGGTCTCTTACCGGTTTCGACAGGTGAAAATATTTCGTATTTGGTACATTCATATGTGACACACTGATTTTCATCGTCAGTAATTCGCTCACCGAATGCGTAGCACTGTCCGCCAGTTCTACAACCTGTAGAATGGAGCAGAACAATGATTTATGGTCAGAATTAATGAATGGCATTTTCTTGCATGTAGAGGTGTCGTTTACTTTTAAAATACGGCGAACGTTTGAGTTATAGATCAACTATTAAAAGCTAATAGGCAGAAGTACCTCCTCAGAGAAAAAAACCTGAGGCGGTGGAAAAGAGATCAATATTTCTACACCATATGTGATATTATTTATTTCTTCCTCCTTTCCTTTCAAAGTGTCGACTTGTAAATAATTTGAAACGTTGAATGATATCAAATGTGTTGCTCTGCGAGGATTCCGGGAAAGAATTAAAGATAGGTGATAAACATATTGTACATGTCGGTAGTAAATTCTCTATAAATTCAGATTCAGCGTCGACTGACGCCTAATCCAAAATTAGAAGTATATGTCTAAAGTTACAGACGCCCATGTCACTCTGGATTGCATGTGCACTTATTCATCTTTGTTTCTTGGGGGGTATTTTTACAAAGCGTTCACAGTTCACTTGAAATGTGTAAAAAACAAATGATGTTAAACTAGCCAATTCTTCAATCTTTTACAAAAGAAAAAAATCACCCCAAATAAAAGAAATAATTGTATTTATCATGGGAAAATATGTAAAAATAAGCATGCGATTTACTGATTCGGAGTTCTAAGATGACAAAATATATGAACAATACAGATATACAGTTTAGTAGTAAGACAATTTACCGTAAGGTGAACTCTGGATTTCCGGAAGATCTGATCCCTCGGAGAACAAGCATGTCTGCTTGACGCACTTATTCTTGTTAACCCATACATCATTTACAGCTTTGCACTTTTTGCGGAATTGACAACCTATAGAATGAAGTCACCAATATTATTATATGCAGGATTTAATTTTTTCACGTAATACTTGTATTATTCTTAACAATTTTGAAATGATTTGATATAATCAAACACTTCATCATTTTGCGGTTTTGTGAGAGATACTTCTGGTTGAAACCTCCTAGCCCTCAGGCAAGGTGAAACTACAGCCGAAATAGAGATAAAATGCTGTTCATCTAAGGCATTATCTTGAGACTTGCACCATAATTCGATGAAATTTGCTGCCATGTTCCATACTGAACATTAAAAAAAGAATAAGTGATATTTACCAACTTCTTTCGGAAAGAACTTAGCACCATATCCTTTCCTTCTTTCGCATTCGTAAGTCACACAATCGTTAATTTTTTGCTGCTTTCCGAATTTGTGGCATCTACCTTGCTCATCTTTGCAGCCTAAAACATACAAGGTTATTCACATTAAAGATGCTCTTATAAAAATAATTTACGTTCGTTTTTGTATAACTGTAGGTAATAACATCTAGCACAATACGTACGATTCCTGTGTTCTTCGTGCTCATTCACGTCTTTTTTCTTCTGGTTTGGGAACACAATTGTTTCTTTGTCAACAGTTTTAAATACGTATTCAAGTGTTTGCCTTTATACTTATCTTCGATTATTAATAAGCAGGGGCAGTAACTCACTTGTTTTCTAAATTTCCAGACATGGATACAGAAGTAAGACTCTATATAAAATTTGTTGAAAGACATTCAACAAAACCATATTTGCAAATATTGTTTGAATAACATTAAGACGATCTCATTTGAAATTGTCATCAAACCAAGAAGCGACCTGGACAGAGTATCATCCATAAATTGGTCTGAAGGGCATGTTTAAAAAATAAATATTTTTGTGCAAAACTCATAACACAGGGTTTCTAGAGACACAGGTTAATGAAAATTATGGAGAAGTTTTATGGTTATCGTCGTGATCTCTTTGACTCTTCTTAACAGCCATGTTTTATTCACCTTGTACTTTTTCAAGAATTTCCTTTGTTCATATTCTGCCATACTTTTCTAAAACTTGAGTTCGGTCATGGTTATGCTGACATGTTGACGTTTCCTTGTTGCTCACAAGAAGATCCAATAAAGTTAAGATCTCTGATGGTTTAGCAAGTATATAGGATCGGATAATAATTTTTATTTCGTTTCGTATTTGCTCTAACAATAACAGAATTACATATGAAATTGTAACTTACCCCAAAGAAACCTTCTCACTTTTGGAATTTCAGCGTCATCTTTCTTGATGCAGGAAAAGGTCAAACATTTTTTGTCATGTTCCCACTTGGAATTAAGGTACTTGCAACTACCTCGGAATTCACATCCTTCAAACACATAAACGAAACTTATCAACATAACTCCTATTGAAGAATGACATTCTCCGGAAAACAGCAGAAGATAATTTAGGTAAAATATATATCCATATCGGCTTCGTTTGATATAAACAATCGATATTCGCCTCAAGAATGCCACAAAATTCAAAAGAAAGTCAATGTTTTGCTTATAAACATGAAGCATAAGAGTAATACATGGGATATTCAAACGATAATTGTCATTAAATGATGTTGACGAAAGTTATCATTGCATCAATGACCATTTATGACAACTACACGAGAAACGAAGAACTTCATATTATAAGAAACTGTACAATGAAAGCTTGGGATAATGGGGACAATTTTCAAACAAGGCATATTTGATTGTGGTACAACAGCGTCGGAGTGACGGAAATATGGAACTCAGCATGGATATGGAAAGACATAAATATTTTCCATCATATCAGACATGAATCTGAACGCAATATGCTATTTCCTTATCTACCTTACCTGCCTCCACGATTCGGAAACCATTTTTAAAACACTTATATGTCACACAAGCCTCTGTTTTCTCCTGACCGCGCCAGTAGCAGGTTTCGTGGTCGAGACAACCTATGAAATACAATTGACATGCATGCTGAAAGACACGGGCGAATACAAATCACATATTGTATATAAGAAACTGAATATAGCTTTTAAGATGATTAAGTACACATCACCTTTTTCCCGCTTATAAAATATTAAAAATCCAAATGCGTCTCGTGTCTTATTTCTCTCCATGCCTATTAAAGTTCTTTTACTTAATTTACTCTAACGTCACCCCACAGCTTGTGTAGAGTATACATTGTTTTGCATAAATCCCACACCTTAATGTTAACCTAAAGTAATTAATAAGTAGAAATTTCTGTTTTACATTCCTATCAAAATATATGACAAAAGTGGACAGTAATGGGTGATAGATATCTAGTTCTCTGTTTATAACTCACCAGGTCTTTCCTTCTTCACTGTTTTAATGAAGCCGGCTCCTTCATCCTCCACAACACATTCATAACGTATACAGGCCTTCTCGTCCTTAATCACCTCACTTACATTCATACACTTGCCATCATGGGGACAACCTTTACAACAAACCATGATCATTTTCTATTTCAAATTCGTAATGACGTCATATTTTATATAGGATTTGATCCCTTAAGTTGGTATTAATAGATACTTGCATCATGTCATGCTTCCAACAATTTAAAGGGATATTCAGATTATGTCGTTTTTTCTTTGAATTTTAAAGCATTTGATATTAGGTTGTTAAACGTTTAAGTTAATTAACTAATTAATGAATTACTTCTAAAAACAAGATTGAATTATTCATATATGGATAAGAAAAATTCAATTAAAGTCCAAGACATATATTTCGAAATCTTTCTCCGGTTAAATGTTTTAACAGTAGAACATACCAACTGATAAAGGCTTCATCTTGCCGTCAACACATTCAAACTTGATACAACCATTGACATCAGCTACTTCAGCACCACTTCTCCAACACTTCTCCCTGTATGCATCTTCACAACCTTTTATAGAGAAAATGTTATTTACAATTGTTACAAAAATTGAAAATCATTATTTAGAAGATTTTTTGAAACAATGTTCTAATCACCATATTAATTCTATGAAACTAGGTAACACGAATTATTTCTTGCCGAGGTTGGTCTCTATAGGTCACTAACAATTTGGGATGTTCAGAGAATGATGCAACCAATAGCTTTTACCTATTCTCAGCTTATCAACGGAAAATTTCAGTCTTACATAACCAATAAACTAATAAAGATAGAATTCCTAATTTGTTTATATATCTATTAATATGGAATGTTAGCAGTAAAATAATGATTATGGAAGCTGTTAAAATCTATTTGTTTCCACAACCGACTTGAGTAATAGTTTTTGACATTTTCTCAATTGAATTCATTAAAATCATATAAACATGAAATATTATTTCGGTATCACTTTGATAACATAGTCATAATATCTTTTACCGTGAATAATTTCCTCAACTGACACTCCTTCTTCTTTTTCAACACATTCATATTGGACACACTCATCTTTACTGAACCATTTTGAACCAACAGCTTTGCATCCATCTTTCCATGGACACTCTACAATTATACAATGCAATCAATCAACCGTTCATATAGAAGATTCAAGGAATGTAAAAGTGTACTGTTTACATTTTACATGATACTCGTAACGAAGTTGAAATGCCATGTACCGATTGATGAAAATATAACTTAAAGTATCGCTATGTAATACCAAGATTTGCTTCCCTTTACACATTTAGTTAGCATTGTATGGCAATGAAATAATACATATCATTGACCTTATCTGAGAAGAAGAAAAACAATGTCTGTACCATAATGACACAATTTCTAAGAATTTGTACTATTTTGTAACAAAACGCGATCTAAGTCATTGCGCAAAGTAAATCAAGTCTCACTTATGACATATTAATGATAGTGGTCGTTATCGAGTAATTAACAGTAATTACTTCAACACAATATTAGTTAATATGTTTACTAAGATACTAGTGGTATAAAGCTAACATGCACTATTCATCGTTGATGTTTTTCTCTGAAACGTTACTAATTAAAGTAATTATGCAAAGTTTAAATTGAGATAAATGTCGAAATCGATGACGTAACGATGATAACAGCTTGGCAGTTTTCATGAACAGTTGACAAAAGTTGCATAATAGGATATCAAATATTATTTTCCGTCATTAGTTTATGAAAAGTTAAATAGTACAATGCTTTCGCATCTATATATTTTTTGTTGTTTTTAGGGAAGTAACAAAGCTAACCTTCGGCTATAGAGTTGAAGCCTTTTCCATCAGACATACATTGGAACGTCTCACAGCCCTTCTTGATTTGTTCTCCTGGAGCGTAACATTTCTTTTCATACAAACACCCTATACAAACAGAAATGTATTCATTAATTAAAGTTTCCCTCCTCAAAAAATTACTGCAAACAATTTTCAAGTGCACATCCGTAAAGAATAATTATGCAAATGAAACAATTGAAACGTTTAATTAGAAATGTACCTTCAACATTTTTGCGACTTTGTGTTTTCCTAAAACTAAAATAAGACAATGATGACCTGGAACCGGTTTTAACATCGTACTAAGCATTCATGGTCGTAGATTAGAATGTAAGACATATCTATAACTATATATATACCCTACTGCCGATGCACCCCTTGCGTAAGTATACTGTTTATAATGAAAATAGATAAATAAATAATGATAAATAAATGTTGACTATGTATCATACATCGTGACAATTATATCTTTATTAAACATAACAATGCATTTACTATCTTAATAGACCTCGAATAAATTCAAAATTGAAAAAAAATCGTTAAGATATTTCTCTACACACTAATCCATTCCTTCAATTTTGACGATACTTTGTTTGAAATACGAAATTCTTCCATTTTCACATAGTATTTACTATTGTTTTTCTTATTTTATTTGACACTTAAGACTTTGTTTCATTAGCCGTTTATCTTTAACTTTTCCAACAGCGTTGAACAAAGCTGTGCCTTAAGCGTGATGATATCAATTTCCATACTGTGATTTTTCCATTTCTGGATACCAACTTTTCTGCAGCCACAACCTATGGTGTTTACATGTCACAATTAATTCGATATGATAAGATATGTTCCTATTATCACTATTTTCCTGTAAGTCGTCAAAACAAGTCCTCAAGAGATGAAGCTTGACGAAACTTTTAAGGAAGTTCTACGATCGCCGTAGTGCTATCATCGAGAAATGTTCTATTTCTTTGTGCGATATGAAGCTGGACGTGTTTTATGCTCGTTAGTTTGCTTGTTTAATCTGTTGTTCTCGATTGGGGACGTGGAATTACAAACTTGGATTGACCAAGATTTACATAAAGCCAAATGTCGTCGATGAAGCAGAAAACGTTTACTCTTCCGAGACACATGGTCTCGTTCTCCTGGTACGTTTTCATGAGTTCCAGTGTAGATCTCTCCTTAGGTCATATATTGCCTTTGAGATTTGAATTATTATTATTTTGTTATGTTGCTATAAATGCAGTAAGCAATCCATTTGAATGATTTATATTTTGAGACATTTTCTTATCCGCTTGTTGGCACATTAATAAAGTACTTTAGTAAATGGATCCTAAGTACTAAACATGAGAGTTATTGATTGATCTAAAGTCGGCGACTTTTAAATCTAAAAGATGCGTGTGACTGTGTTTAACTTTGGCTTCTCTAACTGTAATATACGTTCATTTTTTCTGAAGCTATCTCCTGTTATGATTTCTAGATTTTATTGATTATGGCACAACTTTGAAATTCTTTCATAACATAAATTGCTGGTTTTAGTCATATAACGGTCGTTACTAGTTTTAAGTAAAACAGGTTCTTCATTTTTGTACATCATTATATAATGTTTATGTCTTATGATTCGCTTTCAAAAACCTATTGAAGCTCTTAATACTTGAAACATAACGAACTAGTTAAGTACGTTAAGAACTGAAATATATAGTGTCTGTCATATAATATTTAGCAAAAAGCGGATTTTAAACATTTATCTAACATTTGGATTTTTTTCTCTTTATCCAGCTATATCATAAATATTATACCAGACAATACTGAAGTAAACAAAACATGCCAGTTTTCAACCTTTTCAAACAAAATCACGAGCAGATTTTTTTTTTACAGTTTACTATCATTCGGAAATTCTTTTCCGTCTCTTCATGATAGTTGATGTCACGACTATTACACCAGCATGTCTCCATATTAACGTTAAGACTAAATCTCACCGTATGGGACTTCTTCCATGACAGCTGCAGCAGTGATAGGGTCTTCTATACAGGAAAACGTCAGACAGTCGTCATAATCTATCCATTCCTGACCAATTTCGTAGCACGTGGATTTGTATTCACACACTTTAAATAAAAATACATTCTTCAAAAAATATTCAATTTTAAAAACAATTGTCACCATTTTTTTTGTCAGAATCTACATCTTGAATGAGGCTTATGAATTTTTTTTTTTTAAAGTGGTGTTTTTTATGTCGTGTTTCAAAATAAATTTCTTATGTATACTTTTATATATGTGTATGTTATTCCAGATTATGGACATTACTTCAGGTGGGTTATATATAAACCAGTGATACTAAACAAACTGACTCAACATGGACTTTTGTGGCACACAACTAGCCTTCTATCGAGGTGTGCTGTATATTAAGGGAGCCATGTATTAACTTTGATTTAAATGGCGTACCGTACGACACAGATCATGAAAACCAAATTAGACTGTAAGCTTCATTTAAATGGTAGTTCATATATCACATCCAGTAAGAAAATTTATCTGTGACGTTTCTTTTATTTCGCTGTCACTTTCATCAGGAGAATGGCCAATGAGGAGTATTGGCATTGAGGTATACAATATAGAAAAAAACGTAATGAAACTGAAATCGAAATCAGCTCTGCAACACATGTTAGAGAAATAAGCATCATACACTTATATCTTTAATTGTGGTTTATATAGTATAAATATATATCAATGTTGATTTGGTAATTGCCGGCGTTCTAGGGGTTAAATGTTGTTCCTCTATCCCTTATAAAGTATAACAACGTCATGATGAACGTTTGAAAACAAGCAATTGTTTGAAATATTGACTCACGTGTTCTTCATATGTGAATTTTATATATTGTATCTTGTAGGTCACTTAACAACTTTAAAATCAATATATTACACTTGTACTTACAATTGGCTCGTAACACATGATCAACACCGCAGATTTCTGTGACGCAGCTAAAGTCCACACTACGCAACTCTCCAGGCTTGTAGCATACTCCATCGCAGTCTACGCATCCTGTATATGTTGATTATTGTATTGTTAGAGCAAATTCTCTCCAATTTTTACAGCTAATGGCATATCGAGTTGATTCCTTATTATGTACGGGATAGATAGCGATAATATTGAAATATGAGTGTCTCGGGCTTTACATTAATGATTTACCAAGAATGGAAATTCATTATGATATTAGCTTAACGAAGAATTCCTATTCTAATTGGCCGGTGATGAAAATACTGATAACAGACAACTGAGGTTAAGGGGAAAGATCAAAACATATCTACAAGAAAGATTAGTTAAATTTGCTATACATCAATCGCGTTTATAAAACACATTTAAATGGTACTTCAACATACCATTTGTTAGTCCGAAATATACAGCTCCTTCTATGTCGTCAGCTTTGCAAGTGAATTCTTTACATTTGCCCCTGTCTTCCCATTTATCGCCAATATTGTAACACACTCCATTGTACTTGCATGCTACAATGTCAACATAAAGATAATGAATGAGATATTCTGACTACGTCATTCTTATTCAAACGTGAAGAGCGAATGCTTTTGCGTTGAAAAACAATTCGATAAACACTTCGTGTCATCTTTAAAAGAGGAATGGTAGCTAAGTCTCTGATATGGCAGTAATGAAACAAAAGCAACAATCGTATGTATCCTAGTTATGGTCAAACTGAAACATTAAATGTTTTTACAAACTGTAACGTCACTATTACAGGTTTACAATATTTTACATCCCTCCTTCGTACATACTGGAATGGTTAATTTCTGAAGGATGTTTTTTGGTTTTGGCACGATGTGATTAATTATTATAAGTGTTCCTTGTCACCACCATTCTACCATTTATATATTACGTGGTATTACTTTGTTCGACCACTAATTTTACAGAATTCTGTTTTTATTCATTTTACCGTTTCTACATGAATATGTTTTTGCAAATAATTATCTCTTTACGTTGATTTTAAGTTTGAATCACAGTTTTGGTTTAATGTCGACAATCTTCTTTTCATTTTCATCAAGTCTAGTCCCTGACATCAGTATCGTGTGATTTATTGTTATTTACCTGATTCTGTTCTCTTTAATTTGCCGTCAGATCCACATTCGTAAGTGAGGCAATCATCTACGATTGTTTCACCTTCTTTCATGCAATTTCCTTGGAAATCACGGCATTCTGTAAGTGAAGAGACATGAAACGAATAACAATCAATAAGAAATACGCGTCAGTAGTTATAAACTTTTAAACAAGTTGCAAAGAGTTACATGTAAAACATAACTTCGAAGATAACCAAGTTTAAGATTAAGTATTATATTTTAATTACGTACCGAGTTCTTTAATCTTCATTGTTGTGATATAGCCGTCCTCATACTCTCCTTGCCTGCAGTAAAATTGAGCGCAAACCCCATCCTTGCGCCATGTAGAGTTTATCATCTTGCACTCATCCTTAACTGGACATCCTGGCATATTTGATAATAAAACATGGGTAGTTTATTGAGGATTATCAATAACTAAATAATAAACTTTATTTAAATGTCGTTACTTTCGAAGCAGAAATGCCGTATATGATCGAAATAATTTTCTTTTTCGAAAACAAGGGCGGTTCACGTTTTTATCGCTGTTAATCGAACATATCGTTTTATTGTTTAAATCAAGGTCTAAAAGGTATTTTTTGATTGAAAGAAGTAACAGCAATGTTAAGAATAACCGTTTATGCTCGTCATGATTGGATAAAAACAAGGTATTCCGCACACTAGTGCTTTGTCTTTCTATGTGCAAGCTGTGTTTTTCATACCTGCGCTTATCAAATCGAAGCCACCTTTGCGATTACACTCGTATTCAATACATTTTGCTTTTCCGACAGCCCCTCCTTTAGGTACACATCCTCCGTCCATTTGACATCCTGAGGATCGAAGAAATAAATGTGTTTTTCTGAAAACTTGTCAGGATTTTCTGATGAATTAAGCATTTAACATCAAAGGATTTGTTTACATATCGCTTTATTGAATTTCAGAAACAGAAACAGAAATACCTGCCAGGTAAACAAACATCGTTACAAATTATACCTGCAACTCTTTCACGAACAACAGCTTTCTTTGTTTTTTCATTGTAAATGCATTTAAACTTGGTGCATTCATCCTTATTTTCCCATTCCGCATCTATCTCATAGCATTGGTCTTCGAAGTCGCATTCTGAAAATATCACGATTATCGTGTTAATTAGTCAAAACCCTACAATACTGCCGTACGGAATACAATTATGTGAAGTCATCTCTTGATACCAGAACAAGTCATAATCGTGAAGATTACATTTTGATGTCACGGGGGGAACAACTTGAAAATCAATTTACATTTGCAAAATCATTTATTTGTGATATATATATATGTTTTATACGAGGTTGTTGACATTTGAATGAAAGTACCAGCTAAACTCACCAAAAGTTCAATAAACTGAAAATTATTTAAACCTATTTACACCGTCCATGCATCGTCCACACACATGTACAATACAGTATCTAGTGCACAACTGTGAAACAGGATCGAACATTTTGTGCGGTTTGGTAAAAATTGTTGACTTATATAACGAATTGAAAACTCGTTTAGTTATGATTAAATAACGATCACAAGCATATCAAAAATTGATCGGTAATTATAAAAATCGAAATACACACTGGACCCTGCATATCTGAGTCTTTCTAGTGAGGAGTGTATATTTTCAAACCTTATAGAGTGGTAAGTGGTGTGCCTCAGGCAGCACAAATTACAAACATACGGGTAGATACATGGTAGGTCTGTACCGGCTAAGTCTAACATGCAACAAACACAACACTTTAAAATTTTCCTGAATATATATATATATTTGTGTAAAAGTTGATAGCAAAATGACAGTGAAATGTGAAAGGAAATTTGAGATTTGAGATTTTTGATGCTTCAAGGCGAACAAAAAGAGGCGAAAAATAAAATTTCACATTTATAATTATTGCTCCAACACTAAGACTGCGACACTTTGTGAACAATATATTCTTATTTACAGGTGTATAGAGCTATTCAGTCTGCGTGATAGATCTTCATGTAACTAACCTATAGATTAATAGCTTAGATAGGAATCATACCTAATTGTATTCTCGTATGTTTAGATGATAAATAAACACCATCTTACGTTTATTTATAAGTCATTGATAAATTGATATCAACCATGATAGAATCCCACATCTATGAAATAGAAACGGACACCATGCACACAGATGTGCAATATATAATACTGCGTCCAGTTTTCCTGTCGTGCAGACATAGTGCGTACCTCGAATATCGTGTAACGTTGTGCGATCTCACAACTGCAATAAATCTTACATATTTTATAGTAGTTTAAAATACATCCCATTACAATGACAAGGATTACGTGATTTTGTTTAATAAGAAAGCAAAATGGTGTCTGAATAACGAAGTGTTTGTTGTGACATAATAATGACATTGGCATTTTGAATCATTGTCATTATTTCAATAATTTGAAATTAAAAAGGAGTTGAATACTTACGTATAGAGTCGATGACGAAATCATACAACTGTGTGGAGTCGTCGTATGTGCATACTAACTCATTACAGCCATCTTTAATCGCATCACCAAGGGGGACACACTTTCCATCGTTTTTACAGCCTGTTTCATATCAAATTGTAACTAAGTATTTCAATATTACAATCCTACAGCCATTTCAGGTTTCAACTAAGTATATCAAAATTACAGTCTGCTTCATTTTCCATGCATGAGGATAAAGATTGATAGACATGACCAGCATTTTATTTTCAAACGTATGTGCTTTTATATTAAGAAAAGAATATATATGTTTACTGATTATCAATAACTTTGATATAAGCATAAACCTTTCCATATAAAGTGGATTTTGAGTTAGATTTCGTGATGGCCTTATCAGGGCTAAAGCCTATTTACATACTTAGATAAGTGCATGTATGTAAATGAGTAGACTTACCAGCTTCGAACGTGACAAATTTCACTACTGATTGATAATTTTCTTCAACTCGTTCACACTTGAAGCCGATACAGTGGCTGCTGTATTTAAATCCTATATCTCTACATACACCGTCCGGATCCATACATCCTTAAAATATAAAAACATACTTTAAGGGGGATTCAAATTTGATGCGAAATACTGACAACCTCCCAAAGAAATTCTAGCTAGTGATACAATATAACATTGGAAAAAGTGTTTTTTAGTTCTAAGAACGCATCGCGTTCGCGATACCAACATCATTTCCTTCCTGTTTACTTTCCTCTGTGATCAAAATATCAAAATTAAACCATCGTTACAAATTTCATTTTTAATGTCTACAAAGGTGAAGAATAACTTAAAGCTAAAAAAATAAAGTCACTGAAATATGCACATATGAAATATATCAACTTGCTGTCACATTAACTTATAAAATATCAATTTAAAAAGGTGGGGTTTCTAAATTACCTAAGAAGTGCGTTTACAAAACTGGTATTTAAGTCAAACCATGTACATATGCAAGAATATAAAAATGAAAACACAATATATATTTTTCTTTATTTTTTAAACGAAAATTAAACATGAACATGCTGATAATAGCATGTTTGATATAATTTATTCAAAGCAAGAAGTCGAAGTTTAGTTAGTGTTGAGATATTTTCCTATGAGATGATGAGAATAAAAACGTGAGGACGAAGAATATCACAGTTTGTGATGAAAGATGAGTTTGGGCAATATGGTCGGGCTTCTGATTGAAATTCTTCATGCATAGTGTGCATTTCGAGTGGGAAGACTAGCCAACAAATTGGTGTTTCGCCAAGTATCATCATCAATACCAATGTTTCCCCTGCAGATTGAGGTTTTTTCTGATAATTCTTAAAACACTTAGCACACATACCAATCTCTTGATCACCAGTTAAGTTATTACCATCTGTTTTGTAAAAATTAAACAACCAGTTGTGCTTCGGAAGTCTTGGTTTTAATGTCTCTCCTAACGACAATTTACAACCCGTAACTACACATCTACCATTTATTGTGATAACGGTTCCGTATTATGTTATTATGTGTCTCCGTCTAAGAAGAAAATGTAGAAAGTAAGAGAACAATTGATTGTATTGGGGTATTTGGGTATATAATATATTGTTGGAAGATTAGTATAGTAACTGTCGGTCACAGATATTGTATTTAATGTCCTAATTATTATTTAAAGATATAATCATTCTATGACCTATCGGCATTACTTGTATGCGTGCAAGGGGTTGTTATTTAGATGGAATGCCACATGTGTGAATGAAGGTTTGAAGAGTGTAACAAGATGTTAACACTTTGCACAAATGGCGAAGTTTCGATCTTTGGGCAGCGTAAGGGTAAAAGATAAAGATATCTATATGCTTGTTAACATGGAGGACATTCACAATGCCATTTGTTCACAAAAATTGACGTTTTTCCTAAAAAAAAAAAAAAAAAGTAATATCGGCGTAATACTATTTTGGTATTTTGGTAGTTACTTTATGGTTAAAACTTTCCTATTTTGTCAGAATTATTTTTGTTTTGTTTTGTGACAATCGGCGTTTATAGTTTAGTAATTTAGTTACATAATTAGTAAGTTCATCATCGATTAATTAGGATTAAATGTAAAGCCTAGAGAACCAACTTTGATGATACAAAGCAATGTATCGGTGAGAGGTCTGGAAGGGTGAACCATCTTCAGGCCGACTCCTATAGGATATAAGCATTGCTGGAAACCAACACCTTTGTCAGTCAGCAAGTATCATTACGCCGGTGACCACGATTTGGTAAGTAAGAGAGCGCCGATGTAGACCCTAAAAATGCTCTTGTCACAATTATATTGAGGCTGGTCATTTTCGATGTATTTAAACATTCGACTCAATGTTGTTGATATTTACCTGCGTCTGTCATTTCCACTTCACCCACAGCCTTGCCATCCTTATCTTGTCCTCGTTTACATTGGTACGCTTCACAAGTCGAATCATCCTTCCAGATGGAATTTTCCTCGATACATTTTCCTTTTACTCGACAACCTGAAGAACACAACGTCATACGTTTCAATAATAATATACCAATGTGAAATATCCTGGACAAAATGTGCATATAGACAACATATAATAATAAGAATAATCATGTATTAATAAAACCAGTCTTCATTTTCTTATGAGTTAGTTTTATTGATGGTCAGAAAAATGTTATCAATAGTGTATTAACATACATAAACACTCAAATTGAATACCTGTAACTGCTTTCTACTTGCAACGCGTATTCAATAAATGAATATGGTAGACAAAACGAATATATAATGCATGGAACAGAGGGAAGATTTTCCTTTATTTATTAAATTCTGAACCATATTTATCCGGCTTTTTAAAAATACCTATATATTGTGATATCATGTTCTGTACTTACCGACATTTTGCAATTTGACGTTAAATCCGAGGCAGAAGTTTCTATCATCATCAAGACATTCACTTTTTCTCAAACATTTGTACCTATTACACCCATCCATTTTCTCTTCATCCCAGTCCATACAGCCGTTAAATATACATCCTATCAAAAGGAAATATGTATCTATCTTAGAATATTAGAAATAATTATACACAAATTGAACATCAAAAAGTGGAGTGCTTCATACGCATATTATGAGTCTTCAATCCCCTAATGACAATTCATTTCAATCATATGCAAATGTTGGATTGATTCATTAGCACAAATATCTCATTTTAGGTAAGAAAAAGAGTTGTCGTGGATGCAACTACCATATATTATCATGTTATCAAGTATTTATTCTTCCTAATTCTACATTTGCTTGAAGAAAAATCTTTATTGAAGAAAGCAAATCACCTTTCCACGCCTTGAACCAACGGCCATTTTGACAAGTGAATCGTTTGCATCTTGAGTTTACCACTTGTCCTTCTTCGTAACACGGATCACCTATACAAAGAATAAACGTGATATATTATTACTGGCTTATAGCTGTAGGATCAGTACGTATGATAAATCAATGAAAAGGAAAGCTTGTCGACTGTTCATGGTTAAGTTTTTGTTTATTATTGATATAATAAAGAAGATTTTGTAGCTTATAACGAAAAATATGTACTTACCATCTTTAACTGTTGAAACCTTCTTGATTACTGAAAGAAAAGTTAAAGGTATGTTTTTATTTGATAAAATATACGACAAATGCTGTAATTGAACCGTTCCGAAATATCTTTTTCCATCTATTGTTAATAAATCGCTTTAATAAAACACTTTTTAGGGTAAAGAAAACACTAATGATTTTGAATTTTTAAGTGTAATTAAAGTTAACAATATCTTTATTTAATTTGCAACTATCCTAAATAAAACACTTCAACAGTTGCAAAAATATAAACACGCAGATTGTATTATGCATTCAGACAATGGTCTTTTAGGCTCTTGCAGAAATATATCTCACACTAAACTGCCGATATGTCTATAGAATAGTTTTTTGAATGGCAAATAATATAACAAAAGACTTACAATATGTAAGCTGCTAAAATCTTTAACGACGATAATAAAACATAAACTAGTTTAAAGTAAATATCGCATTTTTCACAGAAAGCACGTGATAAAATACCTCTACAAATCTGTTTGAAAATGTCCGCCCTGAGACTGTCCATAGCTCCGTATGAATCAACAAAACCGATATTTTCGTTGTCAACCATACCGTTGGTCGCAATTGATCGTAAAAGCTGCTTATTTTCTTCTTTCTGATAAGCCTTTCCAATTCCCATGGCAAATATTGGTATTTTCTTCGTTCCTTCTCCTTTCCACAACTGCAGTTCCTTCTTCAATCGTTTACCAGCTTCTACATTTGGTTGTCCGTCACTAAACAATAGGACAAGATCACCGACCTCGTTTCTATCGCCATTGTCTTTATTGAACACGTCTGTTCGCACGGTACTGAGTCCTCCTGTCATATTTGTTGCTCTGCTCATGTAGGTCATCTTTTTGATCGCACGTTGGACAGCTTCTGTGCTGTCGTGAGTATTAAAATGAAACTCGACCTTTGAATATGAGGAAAATGATACCAGTGCTACCTTGACAGAGCCGGTGTTTATTGCATTTTCATTAATGAAGTCCACTAAAAATTTACGCATCAGCTTAAAATTTGATGATCCAATACTTCCGGATGAGTCTATGAGAAACGCTAGATCTATTTCTCTTTCCCCACATTCTTCATATTCTGTAACCACAGTCTTTTCTGCAATTCAACAAATGGCAAAAGTGAAATATGTCAATTACTATAGTATCTTATTGGAAAATAGCATTCTAAATGGAAGAGATATAGTTTTCATGCATTTGTTATGTAGTGTTATGGTTGACGCTGTTCTTTGAAGTACGCAATGCTGATATTAATACAAGTGAATCTTTTGAGACATAAATATACGAGAAAAACTCCTAATCATATTTACACGAACTAGGTATTTCACAGTCAACGGAACACTGAGTCCTTTCTACAGCTTTCGAATTCAAATTGGCGTTTCATTCACTTAAAACACTTATCAAAACATTTATAATTTCTTCCAATAGCTTAACGTGTTACATTACTGAAACAATGTTTTGCATTAGTATTTATAAGTCATTATACATTAGTATTTAATTAAATAACGATATCAAAAGACATCAAATACGAACAAAAATGTATGCATACAAGAAGCAGACACAAACACAAGTATGATTACAACGATAAATATGAATTACTTTCATTATATAGATATAATTTGATTTAGTCAAATTAAATTGTAAAATAAAACACTAATTTCATTTCATGTGTAACATAATTATGTATTCGTTTGATTGCCATAAAAAATAACTCGTTGGACAAAATGCAAGTGATAATATCGGGTAATGGCATAAGAATAGAAAAGAAATATACGAACGTGCTGCACAGTTCCATATCAAAGACAGGAACAAAAAGAGGGGCAACTGCATGTTTGCCAAATTTTGATCCTGCAAAAAAGGAAAAATAGAATTACAAAAAAAAAAAAAAAAAAAATGATCTTGAAATATATTTTAAACCTAATTATCCATGACAATTAAATTGAAATCCGACCTTAAAAGTCTTAGTAATGTATTTGATAAAAGTTAAATATTTTATAACTGAGATTGTGTATCCCATGATTTTGTCTTATTTCGTATTAATAAACATTTCGCCAAGGGGCTATAAACTAAGTATTAAAGAACAATTTAAGTCATATAAAGGAATAAAAACCAAGTGACATTTGGTTATGGAAACTTTAGAAGCATAAGCATATATATATGGTTTTGATATGGATTAAGTATAAAACTAGAATAAGAGCCAAGATAAGAATTTAAGAATAAGATCAATACAAAATAAAAAAAAATTACACTTACCCAACCTTTCGAGTTCTAAAGTGGAAGAAACTGATTTTATCTAGTCTGCCAAATGCATTATATACTACACATGCGATCCAATGGAAAGCGACATGTTGTTTGCATCAGCATATAACAATCTTTGTCATACTTTACGTCAAGTGAGAATCACCTAATATATCACATTGATTGTTCGTCTGGATGACTACCAGACAAAATAGATGTGTTTGTTTAATGTACTTACCATATGCGATCAACAATCAATAGTTCAACTTTAAACCGAAAATAGTCTTACTTATATATAAACCTTTCTTACGTGAAAAATCGAATAATGTCCAACAGATGTGGTTTATCGATTTTATTAGTATGGTCAGCAGAAATGACGCATTATAATCAATGTTTCAATAAATCTTAATAATGTTTTGGTAGTCGCATCCACGTATGAATCAGAGTTTACCACTTTTTTTCAGGATGAAGAAAATAGATGAGAAGAAACGGTAGGAAAACAACGAAAGAGTTCAAACACATTAATAAGAACACTTTGGGTCATTTCAATATCTTGAAAGCAAACGACCTTTACACTTTGAACGGACTTTGGGGGTGTTAATTTTGTGTTTTACCTGATCTGATCTTCTCAACGGTTCCTCTCTAGTCCCCTGCTCTTTGTCTGCCTTCATTGATAATCTTAATCATTGTTTGAAAGTTAATTTAATTTGATACAATTTCCATCATAAATTAAATTTAGATAACAAAAGAGGATTGCTATTTTAGTAATAATTTCACCACTTCAGAGATCAAAATAAATTTTATCTTGTATGTTTCAGCATCTATACAATATATGATGCAAGTAGTAACCATTGTCTCCATGTACTTTAATTTAAACTCTCATTCTGAAATAAATGAAATAAAATACGCAATCTAGTTTCCTGACCGCTCTATTGTCGAAATGCCGTTCCTTACAAGAAGTGCTTGACTTATTGTCAAGGCAGTCCGTAATTAAAAACTTCTCCTTAATCTACGACACACAGTATGTTAATAATTGGCATAGTCGAGTGACGTTATATTCTTAAAACGGACAAAGCAATATATGGAATTACGATAGTAGCTTTAAAAAAACAGCTCATATTTAAGCTTGCATATTCATCTACTTGTATCTTCTGAAACCATGTGTTACGAGTTTATCTGCCAGTTGACGATTTCTTGCACGAAAATCGTGATAACTGGAGCAAACAATTGACTATCGAATCAACTGTGACATGTAAATCTTGGTTGGTGGTGCAGATTTGTTGCTATTCAGAAATGGAACACTAACAATAAAGAATTTTGCAATCGTCCGCTTATCATACAGCTTTGCGGAAAAATGTTGGATTCGTAGTAGGAAAATATTGAGATAAGTGGGTGATGTAGAAGAGTATGTTGTTTCAATGATTTTCCAATTCTGGTGAATCAAAGTCTTGTTATTTAAAGACAGGATGTCATCAATATGTCTCTTACCTTTGTAAGGTATCTGTGACCTACTTTTGTATGCTAAAAAACAAGTCAGTCAACAAAGGGTGCACAGTTAGTTCTCGTGTATGTCAAATTATTGCCAACCGCAAATATCGTATTCATGATTTCGTTCTCTGTATACTATTACTTTGATTTCACGAAATATGCTTCAGTAATGTTCACAACCATGTATATGAGCCGCCGTTCACTATTTTTGGAAGATAAAGCTCTTATAACAAGAGAACGAAAGCATTCAACCAGTTTTAAAAGAGGTTCCATGATGTACAGGGTGGAAAAATCAAATGTTCTTTTCGTGGGGGTTTTGAAGATTGCTTAAAATCTCTTATTCCAGTTCTTGTGTAAACAGTATTGCAAAAATACTATAACCCATATTTGATAGTGCTAATAATGGTAGTTAGTAGTTTTGGCGGAGGACTGATTAAGTAACTGGGTTTTATTTTCATAACATAACACTTAAAATACCTTGATCTGTTAAAAATAAGTAACTTACTGGTGTGGGTTTTCATGTTTTAAAGGGTACGTTGGAACTTTTTATTACATCCATTCCGCTCTCCCAGAATAACATGTTGGAATATTATGAAACACTGTAGTATTTTAGCATTTTGAAATTTATATTCTATTTATTTTGATAATAGTTACGTTGTATATTTTATGTAGACATTTATGTCAGTTTACATGACGCACAGATCACCAGTGAACAACGTGTCCCGCAGACAAAGGTGGTTTAGAAGAATTGTTTTATTATTAATTAAATCCAAACTCTTAAAGTGTGCGATCTGAACCAAGTTTTTTGGAATGTTTGCCCTAGAATAACTTCAGAAAATGATGGCTGTTCTTTAGTGTTGGAAAAGTCGTTGGAAAGCCTGACTTGGCAGACTTTCTGGTAAGATTGTACAAAAGGCACAATTGCTAATGGGACATTTTGATACAGTTGGATACAGTAAAAAAAGGAGAGCGGAACAATGAATTTAACTGCATTACACAACTGTTTCGCCCTCCTTAGAATCTTGAAGCCCAGGAGATATAGCTTCTGTTACTAGCATGTTTTCCTTCGACAAAAACAACCTCTATAAAAAGATTTAGGACTAGGACACCATGACTGTCTGTACGAACATCATAAACACATTTAAAGGTCTACAACGTTTATAACACCGATTTTACTTTTCTTTCTGCACCCTAGACAACTGAAAACATTTAGCAAAGCTTGTGTACATTCATCGCATCCATATGGCGCGAGTGGATGTTTTTCTACTGATATAAATAATCGTAACACGTGCATACATCTCTTAAGGCTTAATCTTATTCCTACGAAACAGAAACACAATAAATCCTTGAATTATTTCCTTTTGTTAGTGAATATTTATTGATATATATTTACTGAAACATATTTACTGATACATATTTATTGATAGCGAAATGTGTCATCTTCCTGAGAAACCTTCAGATGTGACATACATCAGAGAATTTGTTTTCCTATTATCTCAAACAATTTATGGGCTCACCACACATTCCACGTCGTTGTGTTATCCCTTTGTGAGGTACATTCTATGCCATTGGTAACCCCTTTGTGAGGTACATTCTATGCCGTTGGTAACCCCTTTGTGAGGTACATTTTGTGCCTTTGGTAACCCCTTTGTGAGGTACATTCTGTGCCGTTGGTAAACCTTTCGTGACGTACATTCTGTATCGTTGGTAACCCCTTTATGACGTACATTCTGTGTTGTTAGTAACTCCTTTTGTGGTGGATATTCTGCGCATTGTTGCATTGTTGGTGCGTTTGGCGATTCGTTGTTAATGGTAGCATAAACGATATATATACTGTAAATCACTTGGTTTTAGCGGACACATGATTTCTCGAACGCTGATCTGAAATTACTTCAAATTCGCGAATGATGAGTTTTCAGACACCAGGACTCTTCAAGACTCTGATATTTGTAATTGAATCAACATGGGTGCCAACCAGAACACAGAATGATTGCAATTATGGCTAGTCTAGAGACAAAGATCTACGTAAGACCTTGAAAAGACGGCATACTTATTCCCCTACTGTTTCTGGATTCAGCTTCTTCGAAAGAGTAAGTCAGTTCAGAGGGGTTTTCACAAATGATTTTTTCACAACATACATGATCTTTCTGGTGATTTCGTAGACGTTCGTTGCTTCCTAAAACGGTCCATGCTGGAGAATATTTTACATTCTTTACTTTACACTTCAAGTGTTTATTTGCTATTTTTAAAATGTTTATAGGGTATCTCTCATCAAAACATTTACGTTAAAAATGTTTACCCTCATAAACATAGGATTAGTTAAACTCCTTGTATGATGTGTTCAGTGTTTTATCACTCAATGTCGCCCACCAACCTATGGCAGTGTTTGGAAAATCAATGAATTCAATAAGGTTAAGTATTGCATAAACATAATCTGAACAATTTCACGATAATCTTATTCAAGTGTTGTAAAGGTAAAAGTACTTTTTAACATACTTAATTCGTTTGATGGCGTCATTTGCCAACACAAGGATAAAAAGGCGCTAACACAGCTAATAAAATATCGGTACATATAACAGAAACTTAAGTGTAAAAATTGACGTAATTGAACGTTTTCAAGAATGATGCCCAAATTCGATGACCATGATGACTCAGTAGGTTACAGATAGATAAGCTATCGCTAGTGTGGGTCTAGAGAAGTAGACGTACCGTAATATCCTAATGAGAACGGTATTTCTCCAAAAATGTATTTCTGCATCAAGAAGAAATTTGTTTGATGGAAAAATCCAATTTTTAAGTTATTTTTTCATAGATCAATTCAATTGATAAAGAGAAAAAAGTAAAGAGTAATCGAAAATAAATCTAACAACATGATTTGAGAGTGCGTTTTGATCGTTTAGAATCTTTGCTATATTGACTCTTTCAGACTTGCATATATTCTGTTACCAGTGGTGTCCACAAATTTGGCGACAGGATTAATCATACAGTTGGGATTGAAATTTAAATAATGCATATTGCATGAAGTAAAACTATTATATAATTACTTATTTCATTATAATATTCTTCACGGTCCATTAACACAGAAAAGGTGGTTGGAGTATAATATAGTGGAAAAAACAATTGAAAAATGTAAACGATCTGACAAGTCACTTACATATATAGAGTTTGAAATAAATTATGTGACCATGGCCATACATACACACTGATAACTGTCAGATATTCTAGAATTTGGAATATGGTTTTAATTCTTAAAGTTGTGACTTGTTATATTATGACCTGTTATTATTAGTATAAGTGTATGTAGATTGCAGGTTAAAGTGTTTTGGTATAAATAGTTAATTGCATTCTATACACTGAGGCTTGTATTTGCTCTTCAGTATATACAATTTGTATTTGTATGCGCTGGTATTTATCTTTTAATTAACTATGTTATATTCTAAATTTTCGAATTTCAGAATTTCAGAATAAAGAGTAATGTACTAAAATATGTTTGTCCCTAGTATGTATAGATACAGAAATAATCTCCTACTTTTTACAGTTTATGTCTTTAGCCACGGGTTTTTTGGACCTTGTTCTGTTTCTTTGTTGTACTTTCCAATCAACTTTCGATAAGGAAACATTTCTGCTAGATGTCTTTAATTTTATGATATATTACATATACGCCTATATCTTGTAGCCCATGTGTATTGTTACCCAATATGGGAAGCACATGGTACTGATTTTATGTAAAATTATCCGATAGTATTTGGATATTGCGATGGAAAATTGTGATCCTGGTTTTGTTACAATTCATTTTATTTGCCATTATTTGAATGATCTTTGAACAACCATCATTATGATTCATTATGATTCAAATACTGATTTCGTTCTTTTAAAAACAAAAATGCATCTTCACTTTCAAAAATCAGAATATGCCTTCCGTTAAGTAAAATAACACACCCTCGCTCAGGCTGTGACCACACAACCTCCCGCTTTTTAAAAAAAGTCTTTACAGTGCATCGATATCAGCTTAAAATATTTTGAATAAATTAATGTAAATTCTCAGGAGATAATGACACATTGCTGTCAATTTACACTACCTTCACTGTCTACACGGATAATTATAAAACAAAAATGAGTTTTCAATGTCTCAATTCGTTAATTGCACGACAATAATGTCATTATCAATGTTTTGCACTTGCCGCAGCTTAACAAACAAAAATACCGATTCGACGAACGATAAGAGAGTTAGTGGTGGTATTGATCACCATGATAAAATTGCAGTAAATAGTGGGATTGAAACGTCAACAACTGATAGGAAGTCGATTATTCTTAAGAAATTTATTTTCAAATCCCTTAACGTGTTGTTGTTATTATCACAATGTATAGAGCTTCACTGACTTGGGTTTGAAATAACAGCAAAGTCCAGTACATGCAGTATAGCATAATACACACATCTACCTCTGTCAGACTTTTTGACATGCATGCAAAACTAATTGCCGCTGTCGACCTTTTTACCTTACATCTGTTACCTGTGTTTACAAGAAACCTAAGTGTTTAGCCATTTATCATGTTGACAAGTTATTCGTAAGAGTTGTTCTTAACAAAAACACGTTTTTGCATTATATATAAATGCTACAGAGGCAAAAAGACGTTGTTACTATAAATATAGTGACTGATTCCGTTATGATACACGACAATGAAAACAAAAATTAAAGCGATATGGATAACAGCAAATTTGATTAAAATGCATATGAACCGGAATTGTAAGTAATCCAGTAAAACCATGAACTTGAAGTTACAACTTATTTTTTACACACAATAGATGGATTTTTCATTATCATTTCACGTATGCTGTTTGGAAAATATCTAATCTCCTGCCATTGCATGTTGTTGATAGATTACTTACTGGAATTTGATATGATAATTATCTTCCCGAATGAATTTATCATTATTATTGATATGAAAAGAATTGTTATAAATAACTGACTGTGATCTTAAGGAAAGATTGTTTTAGGTGTACCCCACGGATACAATGTTTTCTCTTCTCTCATGCGCGATAGTAGTATTGATACGTCCCAAATGATATAGTGTGCATGTTTTTTTCCCATTCACAGCGGGCGCTTTCTATGACACTGCTGACTTATCGTTTTTATCATGTTCTATTTGTTGTATACAGGTATTCTGGTTCTCTTTCAGATAACATGACACGCACCTGACTGCCAAGGCTCACATGATGACACACACGTTTGTAAAAATAACATTCCTTAAAAATTGTTTTCGATGTTCAAAGGATTGTTCCCGATATTATAGTTTTTTGTGCAAGATGTCGTCAATTGTCAGACAAACTCATAACACAGGGTTTCAGGAGATGTATTTTGTTGAAAATTTTGGGGAAGTTTCATGATCGTCATAGTGATCTGATTGAGAAATATTCTATTTCTGTGTTCAATATGAAGGTGCATGTGTTTGTTGCTCGTTAGTTTGCCTGTTGGCTCCATTGTTGTGTACTTTATTCTCATTTGAGAACGAGAATTACCTATTTAAATTCACATGGCGGGATCCGTCAATGAAACAGAAAACGCATACTCTTTTGGGACACCCAGCCTAATCCTCCTTGTACTTTTACTAGATTTTCCGCGTCAATCTTTCTTTTGTTATTTATGCGTAAAAGTAGATATAGTTAATCAAATGATTTATAGCAGGTAAGATTCTATAGTCTCATTTATTATAGATTTTACAATTAACACACAAGTGGTTAGCAAACTTCAATACAAACATCAAATTTGATATTGTTTATATGAAAATGATACATGGAACCCAAAAATATCGGCATTATGTTCATTCAAATATAACTTTGATGAAACTGTCACAAAATAAAACCAAACGTTTAATTGACATGGATATTCCTAAAAACACAAGAATAATTCCAGTGTTGCGGAACGGCAAGCGTCTTCTGCTTCATTAACGGCATCCACCATTCAAATCTTGGTAAATCCAAATAAGTAATGCCACATCCCCATATGAGAACAAGGTAAACAACAACCCAAAGATAGGAATTTTAATAAGAATCAGTTACAATCAGCTTCATATTAAACAGACTTACATCTCTCGAAGCCATATGTCGTGAGCTTGTTTATCGATTGCCAACATTTTGCACAAAAATCGTGATGTTGGTAACAGGCCCTAGGGTATCGAAATAGCCGTGACTAAACACCCTATGTTGATGATGCAGGGTTGTCGCTATCTAGAAATAGAAAGAACATCATTTTTATCATACAACTTGATGTAAAACTGTCGATATCGGTTTAATGATTTTATGGAAGGGAAAGATCTAGGTAAGTGGCAGACGAGTCTGCCATATCCATGATATCCACTTCTAGTAGGTATATGCGATTTTTTGACATTACAAAGACAGGACACCATCTCGCAACTGTTTTGTTCTTATATATGTACTATAAGCAGTGGCCGAAATAGATATTAAAAAATAGAGAAATGCGTAATGACAGCATAATTCAATAACATTTGATAATTAGAAAAACCAAGATTTAAACATGAAATGCAGGATTACGGCAAACTGTGGGATCCTTTAACCTCAAAGAATGTACGTCGAAGAGCACTGTTCATAACAATTTTACATTCATCTAGGAGTGTTTTGCATTGCTAGAGGCCTAAGTGATAAATCTTTGAGGTGTTTTATGAGAATAAAAATGGTACAACTATTCAGTAAAATGCTGATGGTTGCACCTATTCCATCATGCGATTTAAGACATATACATTCAATAATATTTCTATTAATAATTTGAAGTTACCAATACCCAAATAAAAATTAGAGCGCATTGATTTCTAGTATGCTATTTGCTGCGATTTCAAAAATTAATATTATTCATTGATCTAATCAATAACTAAAAACTTAGTTTGCCTGACTTTTTTGATAATACGATTAGCAACTACCTCTACTGAGTCCTTAAATAAACGCACTTATAACCAACCAGTATTGAATTGTAACGACTGTAAAGTTAGAAAATATCTGACCAGTCAAATGAAACAAATGTTTTGCTAGGACGAGATCGGTTTAAAAAGGGTTGGCCGACAACGCAAGAATATGTAACACGTGTATATAAAGAGCATGTTTTAGAAATCAATGTCTCCGCCTGTCTAGGAGATAAGTAATAATATAGTTAAACCTATCAGGAATTTAAATAGCTAACATGTATACCATGTTTTAGTTGGTTTGCAGTGTTGTGAATTTCATCAATCATATATATTAAAAGCAAATTTCACTGAATTATAGCAGTTAGATATTTCTTTTGTTAAAAAATATCAAACAGTAAGAAAAATGAATACTGTAATGTTGGTTTAATTTGCGAGGGAGATATTTTCGCTATATTCGCGTGTAAGTAAATACTCAGCAAACATTTTTACATTGAATCAACATCTCATAAAATATCTGGTATTCCATTATAAACTGTTACGAAATGCTGACCAAACTCAGAAATAAATACCCGTGAAATAGACCAAACCGTGAAATTTATTCCACGCACGCGGAATTAAATTATTTTACCGTAGCGGTGACGGGTAGTGATTATTTTCGTGTTGGCGTTATTATGAATGTATTCACTCATATTACATTATGAAATAAGAAAATGTTTGTTTAATTAAAGTTGACGAAATCCAAATTAAATTAAAACGCGTTGTTAGCGATAAGGTTAAGTTACTTTTTGCGTAAATTATCGTCTTTTTATTGATATTTTTCTACTACTCTCTATCATCGTAAGCGCGCACAAAGGCTAATGTTCGCAGAAACCGTCACCGCATTTTATACCACGACGAATTTATTGAACTTATATTTAATTGTTGATGCTAACGTCATAAATCATAAAAGAATACTTACCATGTGTTTAATGCTATTTTCTGTATGGATGAATGAGTCACCTTCGTAACATGTCCACGTCTCAGGGTAACACCTGGTCCAACGGCCGGCTTAAAATAACTAGGTCTGAGAAAGGATAGTAAAATTGGACAGAATACATCAATCATCTGTGCACACACATATTAAAAATCCCGTTTTTATGCTTTAGGTACTAAAATATCATAATTAAAGTAAAATGCATTTTATTTCTAGTAATAAAAGTAGGAAAGAAAATATCAATATAATTTTTCGAATATTCTAACGGTCTTTAAAAAGTCGAAATTCAAAAATTGAATTATTTTGTGGTCAACCCGTCGTGGATGAACATTTCAAATCACCGCAGGTAGCAGAAATATCTAACAGGTAACTTCTATTTTTGTTATTTATTTACTTATTCTACATTTTTAACATACTTTTAGAAGTATCTTGTAGGCAAAAAGACTTATATTGAAGTCTCTTAATGGATTTTATTTATATATTTAATGAATATTTTCCCCAATAAATGGTACTTGAAGAGAACTTTAGGATATGGTTGAAAAACATAATTTCCAGAACTATAACGATAATTACATCCATGCAATAAAATTATAATTATTTTGAATAACTGTACAGTTTGTTTTTTTTTCTAGCCAATGTCTGGAAACTTTTCTATAAACCTCGAAATGGATTCATTCTTATTTGATATGATAACTATGATGAGCATTAAACATGCTTTAATATATGACAATCACCTTAATCACCAACAACTCTTTCGTTGTTTAGCTTCCAAATAGGCCATCTAAAGCACGAGTGAAGCGATATTGCAAATAGTGTTTATACATAGCCATGTTTGTTAAAATTTGTATACTCTCATGGTTCATATTTTAAACACTAATCATAAATCGTGACGTTTCTTTCCGTGTTAACATAACATCATAAACTGTGAACAAGAATAAGTTCGTCGATACCGTCTGAAATATTCGGTCAGTTTGGAAACACAAAAACAATCCTCTTTTGATGTAAATTTTCAATGAAATTGACAAACAATTAAATGCCTCAAACTTAGCCACTTGGGAATATAAATAACTGATCTTTGTCTTTTTAATCAGGTTTTGTTTGTTGGATTATATGCCCCAAAATAATGACAACTCAACTCAACATCGACAAATATGAAAAAAATAAATCACAGTCTTACTCATTACAAATAAAACTTTTGTACATTTAATTTTTATGTGACCTCATCTATGTTAACTATTCAAAGCATAACAACATGCCTGTGGTCCTGTATATTTATTCGACAACTTAACAGCGAGGCGTAAACGAGAAATAACAACAAACTTGTAAACGAGTTTATTCTTAACATATATCATCATGTTCTTCTTTCTACCATCCATCAAGAAAAAACTATTTTGAGAGTAGAGCAATGGTTTTCTAATACAGGACCAGTCATGAAGAACATTTGGCTGGCTTTCGTTATTGGCTGCCTTGTTGGCATTGCAGCTGCGCAGAAAGGTAATATTTAGACCTCAGTTTTATCTGAATTTAGGTTATGATTATGTTCACGTACTTTTTTGTTCAAATATTCATTTTCTTTTTCAATTTTTTCGCACCAATGGTTTGTTTCTATGAGGTTTATTATCGCATGTCTCTGATTCTTACAAAAGCTTTAAGATATCAAGGATTGCTTACATGGATAAGAGCGGTTTGGTCAAATGTTAAAGAGCGATAGATTTATCAGCAGAGTGTTTTTTTCGGTTGGAATTTGCAAACCCATTGTTATTCATTATTCCGCTGAAAATAAACATGTTTATAATGAACGGACTTGAGTAAATTCTTAGACATAACTTTCTTTTACAAAAACTCCATTATTGATGCATTAAAACTCGAGTGAATTACGTTTTCGCATCACGCATAACTGTCTATAAAATTGTACGAATGACATACAAGTGAATAGCACGTTTTATTACACATAATTTATTTAGATACAGATATAATATAATCATTTCTAAGTCTCTATAATTAAATACCAACCTCTAATTAGAAGTCATATAACGTAGCGGCTCCCAGGTACTCAAGATGACAATGCGGGAGTGGAGACCGACGTTTGATTCGTCAAATGTCAACCGTGGCAGTTAGAAGTTTAGTTACATTTTGTGATCTTTAAGTATTTCGAGTAGGCGTTAGAACATTTGAAGCCAGTTAATCAGCTATTTGGTCTATAGAGTTAATTCATTCGCATGTTTTACAATAAATTGTTTCAAAATCAGAAGTGCAGCACGAATGTCGAATGACATTCGATTTCGTAATACTGCTGATGAAACGAATAATTTTGCTTGCCAATGCCAGGAATTATGTTCGTAGCATTTACAGTTTGTACCATTTGAATTTCAATTTGACCAAATTTGCATATTCTGTAAAGCGAATGATGTTTAAGTAATTACAAAATTTCGCTTTACATGTATAACCAACTATGCTTTAACGAATCGGTTTTCCGAATATTTGTTAAGAACATGTTTGTATTTACATTCAAAATTACCTGGTCCACAGGCTGTAAGGACAGGAAGGAAGGGATAAAGTATAATGACGGGGACAAATGGTTCGACAAGGACATCAAGTGTAAATACTACCGATGTGTTGATGGCAAAATCCGAAAAATGGCTAACGGTAAGATTTTTAATGCCAAGGATTATAAAAATATTGAATAACGAGTGCAAAAAGTTGATTGTTTGAAGTTTAATGGTATTATGTACTTTCGAAACATTATTATGATTGTTTCACATTGCGGTTTAGGAAAAAATGAAGGCATTTACGTACTCTGAATATTGAAATAAGCAACAGAGAACACTGATATAAGCTTTATGTGATTTCGTCTATATTTAGGACAGCACAATAATTTCCTACAATCATATCTGTATTACTGATGGTAAGAAAATTGCGTGAATTCATGACGACTCTGCCGTATATGTACTTAGTAGCATTTACTGGCTGATTGTCAGGAACATTAAGTTCTCGTGCAATGAACATGTATGTACAAATTGGACCTGTGTGTGTATGTGCTCCGTGTTAGTAAGTTCATCTGTCATAAAGGCAACCTGAAGACATTAACGGGAAATTCTTGATACGTCAATAATCTATGGAAAGAACTATTTGATTTGGTGCTCCTGGTATTAGAGACATTACTGTTTTAAATGTGTGCCTGTTTCTTTTAAGGCTGTAATACTTTCTTTTCTAGCATGTATCTGGAAGGATACTTGTTACAACGAAAATGCCAAGTGGAAAGATGGTTGTCACAACTATCATTGTAACAAGACCAAGCTCTCCGATAATACTGTTATGTATTCTGTTGAGGTCAATGCAGGTACGCAATTAGATGGTTTGATGTTGACCTTTCATCACTTATGTGTACTTACGTTTACTACCACCTATTTCGATAAATGTTAATGATAGTTATACTCAAACCCCTTGTAAAGGAGTTAAAAGATGTTGGCATCTGCCCTATGTGTAAATAAGGTAACTTCCATGTTATGGGAAAACATGTTTTATGTGAAAACTGCTTAATTCTATCTTAATGAAATTTTGTGACGCATTTCATTATAAATCACGCATAATTTGTCCTTAGATAAATAAATTCTGTACCGTGGTATCCGCGAAATCATTTATTCGTGAATAAGACAATAATTAGCCTTCTGCGAAATTAAAAAATCGTTAAAATAAAGTGATTTATAATATTTTTTTTCAAAACTGTTTTCACATAGAAGCCATCATAAAATTAATGCTGATCATTTAGGTAAAGAAACCTTGCATTCCTAGCAAACAACACAAACATGAAGTTGGTAGATTGTATTGCAGTGTGCGTTCTCCGTTGAATACATTAATAATTTATTAGAAAACCGAATTCATTCAGCTGAAATACATCTTTGTAGGTTGTAACCACAATGGCACCTGCAGGGAAAATGGCGAGAGATGGATGAACGAGTGTCATACTTACTCATGCTCAGTCACCACCAAGAAAGATGGGTCAATGTACGCTGAGGCAGGACCTTTAGAAAGTAGGAATACCCGCTTAGTACTCCATCTCGTATTATTTCGTCTATATCGACCCGAAACACAACAAGAACTAGATTTTTTATATCAGCGTGCACCACAAATCCATTCCGTATATATAACGTTACAGACACTTGAGGGTTGTAAATATGTACTATTGCAATTGACAAAAGAACTTGCAAGTCACAAAACTCAAATAGCGCTCGATTTTGGTTTCAATCCTGGCTTATATTGGCTGGTTTTATTTAAATGTTTATTTATTTATTTCCCTTTTAAAGGTAACCCCACTGAGGACTGCATGAAAATTCCCTCAATGTTAATTATTTTTTTAAACACATGGCATCTTTCCGTTTATTTCTTGTCTATTCTTTCTTTATGTGCTAAAGTTGGTGTACACATCGATTGACGTTCACACATTACGTTAGCTGTTGCGAGGAAAAAAAATCTTGAACACACAAGTAACTTTACCTCTAACACACGTGTTAGTGATGTTATCACATTAACTGTTCCTCGAGAAAATCATTTAAAAAAGATAGCAAGTCGAGCTACGAAACCAAATATTTCCAACATACACTTCAGCTTAAGGCCATGGAACGCCAGTGGTTATGCGAGATATTGGTATATGATCATAATAATGTGACAGACCAATACCCTGGAGCCGTCGTATGTATTTGTTCGAAATGCGCGATATCCAAAAGCATTAAGATATTAAGTCATACTCCAAGCTTGTTTCCTGACAATAAAACAAACACATAAGGGATAGCTAGTTCGCTGTAATGTTAAGATATCACAAAATTTCCGTCACAAAGTAGACCGATCATCCATAGACAATGCCTTCAACTGGCCATGGCTGTTGTGTCGACATTTAACTTTCAATAAACAAGCTAGGGTTATTCTGACTTTTGTCTTCGGTTAAAATATACTTACTCTTTTTGGACACCTGGTGATTTACGTGGGCTTTTTTGGTTTGGCTTAGTATTATTATGTGAAAGTAAAGATATTTTAGTGAGATATCTTCATTTATAACTTCATATATTGCTACTCTGCCTATTTTCAATTCACTTGGAAACAATAGAAATCTTACATCTGTAACTTATGTATGGTACTTAAAACAAACTGATAGTTCGTTAATTCATATGAAACCCATATAAACAGTGTTTTATTGCTCGTTTGTGTAGCTGTTCAATTTTTTTTATCAAAGCTTCTAACCACTTCTAAAGACTATCATAACTGGGGCTCAGTCTCATTGTGAAAATGCTACTCAAGGATTGGAAGTAGTAGTATGTGGATTTTGAGGAAATCTAAAGTGCTTTTGACCATTCTTCAACACATTTGTCTTTAAAATATTTCTACTATAAGAACATTTTTCTGTTTTGAGACTTTCCTTTTCGGAGAAAGATGAACAGTGGTACAGATTTAAGGTTATAAACTTTCCTAAAGGGTGTTTCTATGAAATACGTTCAAATCACAGAAGAAATACAATATATACAGAGCACTAATTCATTGAAATGATCGAATTTCTGGTTGACATCTTTATCGATTGGGATGGAATGCTCTTCCCTCAGGCTATAAATAAAAACTTCATTTGTCTTACAACAATTAAGAACCCAGCCGTTCAACTGACACTAATCATGCTTGATGGCCCGCATTCGAAGACTCAAGGGATATATCTCACTGAAACCGGACTACCAAGGGAAAACCTACATGGCATAGTGGGTGACCTTGCAATATCTTGCTCAGTCTTTCAATGGCTCTATCAGACATATTGATATCACCCAGTATTTCAATAACAGGAGATTTATGACCTAGGTTATCGTATTTATCGACTAGAATTGGAAATAAGGACACGATATACTCTTCTACATTAGCCACTTATCTCGATATTTCCATACAACGAAACCTACATGGACAGATTTCCACCAAGCTGTAAAATTTCCCCTTTTTAAATTTTTACAGTCGTCATAGAAATTTCCCTGAGAAATTTATTTTTGCATTATGAAGGTGGACGTATTAGATATTGGTAGTTTTCCTGTTGGTTCTGTTTTTAATACCATGTTCTCATTCTGAAAGTGTGGCATTACTATCTTAAATTGATCACCTTGGTGGGTGTCGTCAATAGAACAAAAACCACTTGCTCTTCTGAAACACCTGGTCCTACTCTGATGATATAGAGTGAATAATGTTTAAACGCCGCATACCTTAACCATTAATTTCCTCTTTAAATTGCAATCGTTTTTATAATTATATGTTGAAAATGGGTTACGGTAATTCTTTAAGTAAGACGATTAGTCTTCAACCATTTTTCAAAATAATGCTGATAATTTGGAAAAAGAAAATAGATTATATAAATAATGTTCGTGTAGATAAGAGTACAAAATGTGTTTTCAGTGGGTTGCAAGGTCAACAAACGTTGTAAAAAGGCCGGTGATACTTGGCAGGATGGATGTTTCAACTATTCCTGTGACGCGTATACTGAAAAAGGTGTCAAGTCGAGTAAAATAAGCACCAAGCCATGTAAGTGTTGTTTTAACAGATAAATCGTCCATGATACCTTATTGGTAAGTATTGGTTATTGTGCATATGTATAATTGATAGAGACGATTTTCCTATTTTGCTCAAAATTTTAAGAGAATCTTTGGATAAATTGCTTAATTTATCTTCCGACGTCTAAATTACACGTGTTACTGGTTGTATTCTTCGGAACGTAAATTGACCCTGTTACATTAACATCACCAATTTACTATCACATTTTATTTAACTGATATTTTAAGTAACGAAAGCCTGAAATTCTTACATGCGCATTTTATTTCTCTCAATATAAATTATAGTAGAATTGTAATCAGTAGAAACAAAAAACAACACAACAATGATGAATTACATGTACATACACTCGCAGTTAATTCGGATACATTTTACAGCATGCTGGGTTAGAGGAACAAGGAAATGTATTCCAGTTGGAGGAACAGTTGAAATACGATGCAATACCTATAAATGTACCTTGGACGGTGATAAACTCTCACTGACACCAAAAAAATATGGTAGGTACAAGGCAAATAATTGATGCGGAATCTATGAAACAATCAATATCGATACTTAATGGATCCAGACTTTTACAGACTGTGTGGCAATATATGTTGATGCATTTCACATCAGCGTTATCTTTTTCGTGCCAGTGGCCTTGGTTTGTTTATCAGTGATACTATACTTACTGCCGAGACAAAATGATAAATGTCAAAAACATTTAACCAACGCGTAAGGCGAAAGAAAACATATGCCCATATCCTGTTTCTGCCATCAATGTTATTTGCAATTCAAGTGTCTTTAAGTTGATCTTTTGCAGGGAACTTGTCCAAATGTGAATACAATGATGCAATTTGAAGATAAACTTACATGATATATATTTACATTGTAAATATAAAATTATAATAAAAAAATTAGATGCTCAATTTTTTATCCTAAATATTGTATTATATTAGGCGACCAAGAGAGTCGTGTAGTCTCCACATTTCTGTTTGTGATAACAGGTCACCGTAATATTATTGCAAAGATAAAGATTTTTTGCTTAACCTTAAGCTAATAAGGTTTTATAGAAAATAATGAATGTCTGATGCTTTAGGATGCCCGTACAACAAAGGATGTATTGCTGAGGGTAAAACGATCATGAGGCAATGTTCGAAATTCAGGTGTGGAATGAAGGGTCTTAGGGTCGGGTTTATTCCAGATGCGTTAGGTAAGTTTAGTCACTCAATTAAGGCTGATGTTTTTGAAAGCTAGGATGAAATACACATCCCACATATTAAATGGAAAATAACGATGAAAAAGTCATTTGTACTTTATATTTTATTATCTGGAGAATATTTTGAACATTTAGAATAAGCAGAATTCTGTTAAATGTTAAACTCGTTCCGTGGCTTCAGCAAATAACCTGTAAGAAATGCTGATCCTTTCACCCAAAACATTTGTAAATTTTCACGCAGAACATTTGGAACATGTGATATTTGGAATTAATTAATTATTAAATACATAATTTCAGCTTGTAGATATAACGGCAAGTGCTACTCCGAAGGAAAACAGTGGTTTAACAGTACCATGTGCGCAACACTTTCATGTGGAAGTTACCCACACAAGAAGAGAAACTACTTAATCAGAATGCGAGTCAAAGTATTTGATCACGGTACGTCTGTGTTATTCATCAACGTGTTCTTAATGTTATTTTCTTAATGTTAATATAAAGTCATGAGTTTTAGGTATTTGATAATTCCTTAAGTTTACGATCCTTTAAACTGATAAACATATATTAAAATTGTATCATCAAAATCTAATGAAAACAATTGTATTTGAAAATACAAATTGGCTAGTAATCAATTTGTCTATAATCATGGGTTATTCTGCACTTGTTCGTCCAATACTGTCGATCTCATTTCTAGGTTGTCCATGGGAGAATAAGTGCAAGAAAGCAGGTGAGACTTGGGTGGATAAGGATTGCAAGGAACGTGTATGTAAAATCATCAAGAGGAAGTACCGTTCTACACACAGAGAGGAAGTGACACAAAAATGTAATTATACCAATAATACTAGATATATTTACACATAAAATGACGTCATCATATATTCCTTAAAGCAAAAGGTTATTAACAGATTATACTACAGAAATTAGAAACTGTTTAATCTCAAAACGTCATCACGGATTAGTTGACGTTTTAATGCTGCTATATTACAATCAGACTTGCCATGCAGAGGATTTTGACAAAAAATTAAGAGTTTCGGATATGCATAATATGCAAAAGTCGTTGATAGGAAAATGAATCAGATGTATTTGGAATAAGTAAAACACATACAATTAAAAACTGTCAGCTACATTGTTGAATTACAGATTTGCACTAAATTCAATAGCCTTGGCTGATTATATATCAATTGGTTTGTTTTCAGTGTGTACAGATTCAAAGGGCAGATGTGTAGAGATTGGAGCAACCGGTTTTACTTCATACGTCAATGGAGTCAAATTCAACAACTGTTCATGTAAAAAGAAAGGAAAGAGGAATTCAGAGACCAAATGTCAATAGAAAGTCATAGTAAACACATGCTTTGTTTTGTGTAACGCATAACCACAATTTTGGCTGTGTTATTATATTAATGTACACGGAAATAAAAGAAACTGGCTTATAGAATGTTCATCTTCAATAATGTCTATTTTAACAGAACTGAAACAATGAGACAATTAACTACTTATCTTTGTAATATTTGCCGCAGCTAGGAGGCTGTTATCTGCATCTTTGAAAGTCAGTCGTGTATTTTATGAACGAATAGTATTTGCAATAAAGACAAAGAATGTTGCTTAATATTTTTTTTATCTCGATAGTTCGTAATACTTTTATGGGCTAGTCACTGTCATTTACTCACCAATGGGTCATTTGATGGAATGATTATTATACACTGGAATCTGCTCACCTACTCTACAAAGGGTTATTTGATACCAGGATTAGAGAATACAAAGGAAATAAAGATACACAGAAGATGATAATATGACAAGAAAAAACATTCTGAGTTAACAATAACGATGTCATTGTATGATCGTGACTATCAGTGTGTTGAAATCCACTATGCAGAAACGTTGTTACCACAACACGGCCAGCTATACTGTGAACGCTTTGATCCGCAGACTGCATCTCATGATTTCAAATGACATATATGTACCTAGTGCAGGCGCCAACGAAAGAGATATGAAGCACGAATATCGTCAATGTAGATTGTACACCACACACAATAATGCATTTTCTTAGTTACTTTCAAACGTATATATTACACTAAAAATTCTTAGTAGACATGAGTTTGCTTTAAAGAAATAAGTCGCATCTTTCTTTCTTTTTTTCTCCGAGGTTTTAAGATATATCAAAACCATGTTAACAGCAGTTTTGGGTAAATTAAAATCATCTTTAAGAGCAGAGACAGATGCGAAAAACTTAAAATCCCAAAACAGAAGTTTTGTTACCGAAATACCTAAGCGACTCAATTAAGATACGTGTTCAACATTAAGACAAAAGGAATGTCAAGTGGCATTAGGTAAATAAAAGTCTGTATAAGTGTTATTAGACTTACATTGACAAAGGGTTCTCTTTACTCTGGCCTAGACTTACTTACATTGACAAAGGGTTCATTTTACTCTGAACTAGACTTACTTACATTGACAAAGGGTTCACTTTACTCTGGCCTAGACTTACTTACATTGACAAAGGGTTCACTTTACTCTGGTCTAGACTTACTTACATTGACAAAGGGTTCACTTTACTCTGAACTAGACTTACATTGACAAAGGGTTGACTTTACTCTGGACTAGACTTACATTGACAAAGGGTTCACTTTACTCTGGCCTAGACTTACTTACATTGACAAAGGGTTCACTTTACTCTGGACTAGACTTACTTACATTGACAAAGGGTTCACTTTACTCTGGACTAGACTTACTTACATTGACAAAGGGTTCACTTTACTCTGGACTAGACTTACTTACATTGACAAAGGGTTCACTTTACTCTGGTCTAGACTTACTTACATTGACAAAGGGTTCTCTTTACTCTGGTCTAGACTTACTTACATTGACAAAGGGTTCACTTTACTCTGGCCTAGACTTACTTACATTGACAAAGGGTTCACTTTACTCTGGCCTAGACTTACTTACATTGTCAAAGGGTTCACTTTACTCTGGCCTAGACTTACTTACATTGACAAAGGGTTCACTTTACTCTGGCCTAGACTTACTTACATTGACAAAGGGTTCACTTTACTCTGGTCTAGACTTACTTACATTGACAAAGGGTTCACTTTACTCTGGTCTAGACTTACTTACATTGACAAAGGGTTCACTTTACTCTGGTCTAGACTTACTTACATTGACAAAGGGTTCACTTTACTGTGGATTCGACTTACATTAAAAATATTTACCTACTCTGGACAAAAAACATAACAGTTTACTTGACTAGTTAACATTAATGGGATATCCATATTTATAAAGAAAAAACACTTATTGACAATGAAAAGGTATCAATTTCAGTCTTGACTTGATCAACTTGTATTGACAAGGCCATATATCTGGTGTAGATGTACTAGAATGTACAAGACATCGACCATAATTCTGATCTAAACGTACTAGAATTGACGAGGCATCGACCATAATTCTGATCAAGACGTACTAGAATTGACGAAGCATCGACCATAATTCTGATCAAGACGTACTAGAATTGACGAGGCATCGACCATAAATCTTATCTAAACGTACTAGAATTGACGAGGCATCGACCATAAATCTGATCTAGACGTACTAGATTTGACGAAGCATCGACCATAATTCTGATCTAAACGTTCTAGAATTGAAAAAGCATCGACCATAAATTTGCTCTAAACGTACTAGAATTGAAAAAAGCATCGATCATAATTCTGATCTAAACGTTCTAGAATTGAAAAAGCATCGACCATAATTCTGATCTAGACGTTCTAGAATTGACGAGGCATCGACCATAAATCTGATCTAGACGTTCTAGAATTGACGAGGCATCGACCATAATTCTGATCTAGACGTTCTAGAATTGACGAGGCATCGACCATAATTCTGATCTAGACGTTCTAGAATTGACGAGGCATCGACCATAATTCTGATCTAGACGTTCTAGAATTGACGAGGCATCGACCATAATTCTGATATAGACGTACTAGAATTGACGAGGCATCGACCATAATTCTGATCTAGACGTTCTAGAATTGAAAAAGCATCGACCATAATTCTGATCAAAACGTTCTAGAATTGACGAGGCATCGACCATAATTCTGATCTAGACGTTCTAGAATTGACGAGGCATCGACCATAATTCTGATCTAGACGTACTAGAATTGACGAGGCATCGACCATAATTCTGATCTAGATGTTCTAGAATTGAAAAAGCATCGACCATAAATCTGATCAAAACGTTCTAGAATTGAAAAAGCATCGATCATAAATCTGATCTAAACGTTCTAGAATTGAAAAAAGCATCGACCATAATTCTGATCTAGACGTTCTAGAATTGAAAAAGCATCGACCATAATTCTGATCTAGACGTTCTAGAATTGACGAGGCATCGACCATAATTCTGATCTAAACGTTCTAAAATTGACGAGGCATCGACCATAATTCTGATCAAGACGTTCTAGAATTGACAAGATATTTACCTTCATTATCAGCCTGATTTACTTCCATTGACAAAATATGCATTATTAGTTAGATTATCTTACACCTGTCAAGGTATCTAACTAACTTTTTCCGGACATTTCCTTTTGGTATTGTTTTATTGTCTGACGATTATTAGAAATATTTAAGGAAAACAGCAGAAGGAGTCGCCGACAGGACAAATCATTAAAATCAAACCAATCGTTTAATTTTTGAATTCGTTAAACCACAAAGCAAACGAACTAGATATCAAGAATAGCACATCTTATGATAGATGTACGTAGCATTTAAATAATGATCATTTATTTGTTATTACCTCCAGACGGAGGCATACACATAAAATCGACAAAATGAATGAGAGTAAGACAGAGTTTACATTAACATAATAACATGTATTGCGACGTTAGGGTCAGTTTGAACTCAGAGCAATCATCGCAATATGCTTTTTGAATATATGTAAATTATCATAACCATTTATATAGAATTGAAGATATACATTTTCATGCCTAGCGGCCTTCTTTAACCCTGAAAAATTTAGCGAACTACCGTGTTAATTTCCTTTTATAAATCAACAAACAGATGCACAACCTATTTACAAGTTAGACCTGTATATAAGATAAATCAATATATATCTATTAATATGTAGGGGAAGGGCATGGGGGATGGTGGGATGCCTTTGTGATGCTGCAATTTTTAATCTTATAGTATTTCTGTACTAGAAACAATTAAAAAAATTCACGTTTGTCTCCCTTCGCCCATTTAAATACGTTCATATAATACATTGGAAGGAGAGTTTCACAACTAGCTAAATGCTTAAGGCTATTTAAAGTGAAAAATTGTTGTTTCAGAAAGGTGGCTACTCATAGCAGATTTGTTAAGATAATGTACTAATTTCTCTAGCGATCAAAAACAAATTCGAAAAAGTAGAACATTTGACAAAACCCACGTGTACATTGTTGACTGTTTTGTTTAAATGTTGATGTTTTGTTTGAAATATATTATAATCACGTAGATCTGTGTAGTATCAAATAGCGAACCGAAGCCTAATCTTTTAAGATTAATGTCGCTCTGTTGTCCAGATAAACTGATAAATAAATACAGAGACCAATTACACAGACCGGAACTTGATATAGGTCATTTATTGATATATATATAGGGCTTTGGTTCAAAGGTAAACGTAGCTTATTGAATTCCTCTGACGAGACAGGTTAAAGCCGCGCCCTTTTATCTGTTGTGTGACTACAATACCTTGACACTTCAGTGAAAGAATGCCTTCTAGTCAAACAGCCAGAAGTTCAATTTATCTTATAAATTATTTTGCAAAACAGTTGAATTATTTGATAATGTAATCTATTGAGAATTAAAGTGTGTGGCATCTGGTTTGTTAGAATAAAAAATTCAACATAGAAAGAAATTCAGATTACAACATAGGGAAAAGAAATAAATTTGTATTCAAAATCAAAGTTTACGTGAATAACTTTTAAAGGGACATATTTACTAATTATGAAGGCTGTTTAATTCTAACTCTGTATCAAAGGTGTTATTTACCTTTGTATATTTTGTCGTCACATCGCTGTGACTAGAAATGAATTTGTAAGGGTCTGGTTTATGTCTATATCTATTATTTCAAAGCCAGTCAGACATTTCTTCAGGGTATTCCGTGGTTAATGTCTTAATAGATGATAAGAACGGGAAGTTATAGCTAGGAGATACTTTAATATCAAATAGCTAGACCTCAATTTCGGATACGAATACATTTCTTCATACGCATATGTGCATACATTATGTATAAGTAGTCCTATTAAATACAATAAGACTAAACCATTAAGAGCTAGACAGAGTTTCTAGGTGCAATTAGTGTGCAAGAAATAAAATAAATATTCACTCTCCAAATTCTAACTGTTAAAATGTGTTTCTTTTACATCATTTATACAGTCAAACTATACACCGCATCTTTTTTTAACCAAATATTGTATCACTCCATTTTGTGTTTTGTTGGCCTGAATACTGATATATACATGCTACTGAGTCTTATGTAAGTATGCCTACAAACTGGTTACCAGGTGATGTCGTTGATAACCCGATTCATCTTTCGCCAAGAAACATGGTTAAGATTTCCCGATTGTACGTGTTATTTGTGTCAGTGGAGTTTCCTCTGTCACTCTAATTCCCCTACAATAACACCTCTGTCGTCTACCATAATTTGGTGGAAGGCTATTGAGAAATTCCAAGATTAATAAGTCTTCAAAACCGTATAGTAACAGTGTCGTCCTTTTCAATTCATCTGCATTATGCCATCCAGAGAAACAAAACCCAAGCATATCAATTAAAAGACATTTGTTTGACTTCCCAATACATTGGATCCTTCATAGATGCATTAAAACGGATTCAAATCAGAAATGAAACCCCAAAATTACCTACCATAAATATTACAATTTCTTTTCAGATGTATTATTAATTCCATTGTCAATAATGATAGACATCAAGAGAGGTTATTAGGGAGATTCTTTCTTACTTTAATTTATACATATAAATTAAATGGTAAGCGTTTTCATAACTACATGTTGGTATTTCCTAGGTTGTTGTTTACTACCACTTAGCTATTCAAAATATTCTTCATCTGAAGTTTTGTATCGTTCGGAAATACCGACAGTAAGCTTCTACACAGCAACCATAGCATGTTATGATGAAAATAATAATTGGGATACCGAAAAAAAGATAAAATATGACTGTATCTTACATCTTTTATTAAGTCAATAAAAGATAACCATATTTGGTCATACAGGTTTTGCAAGAAAATGCCATTGCACAGCAACGCATATTCAAATATAATTGGTATAGACGACTAACCGTCTAACGTCATTTACAAAGTATAACATTTTTCAAAATAAATTGAATAACAGATTATGTAGATAGTATTCAGTTTCATCTTGACCAGCAAAATATGTCTATCTTAAATATAGGTAAAAGTTATTAATATATAAAAAAAAATATGACAATGGCCCAGCCAAATGTAAATACTGATTTAAGGTAAGTACCAATGGACATCATCGATAATACTCTTTAAAACAAGTTCAAATATGATCAGTTATGATAAATAAAACGATCAGATGACAGCAACAATTTCATTTTTTCCCCTTACAAATGCCACATACACAATGTCAGTTATTCGAAAATGTCCGTTTCGTAAAACATCTTGATGGAGAAGCGACACTGGATCACTTGATACTGACTAGAGTTATGAGAAGGTGTGAGGTACGCTCATCATACACTACTACAGCGACAGTGAGGTTGGTGACTATGTCTGTGTAACCTGTTGGAATGGTTGATAAAGTTCCTGGTAAGACATCCACACTCTCTGTGAACGCTGTTTCTCTTCATTGAAGATGGAAGGTCCAATTGTCTCCGTTGAAGCAGTTTCTTTGAATCGACATTCCTGGACCAAAGTCTGAAGAATGCAACCATTTGTTGTCCCTGTAGTTCCGACCGTATCGCAACATCGTGGTCGTCCCTGGATCTGCATGTACACCTGCAATTGTGTGACTTGTGCAGGTTTTGAAGTGATGACTCTGATGCACTGGTATGGATGTCAGGGTATAACGGTTGTTTCAAAAGTCTATCTACGTCACTTGCTGAAAGTGGTCTCCGCCTATTCATTTGTCTTCTGGGAGATTCTGGGACCTTCAGATAGTCCATTTTTGGCGCGTCACTTGGTGTGCTGGGACGACGAACTGTAGCAGATGATGCTCTCAGCGGTGTAATAACAGTTGAAACAGTTATAGCTGGAGCAATCATTGTCGCTGGAACGCTACCGGTGGATTGTTTCGATAGAAGTCCCATCATTGCAATATCAATAATTTTGATGTATGTGGCCTGTTCTAGTGCTTTATAAGAAATGATGAGTGACATGGCTTGTAATCACGTTTTTATAGTTCCACACGTGTTTATGACCCCCACGGCGAATGACGTATATTCGAAGTAGTAACCAGGCCCCATTCTGAACTAAAACAATGGTGTTATTTCTGTATGACTGCTTCCTTTTATCAGAAATGTTATATTTACGGAGGTCTAGACCAAGTGGCTTCAGGCCTGATTTTCTTATTGACAACGCGATTTTAAGTTTAAAGGAAAAATATCGCAATACACGTATGGAAATAATGACGCCTAAAAGATAGGTCTATTCCATGGACATAGTACATGCCTGGGAACAAAATTGAAAACAAAATCGTTTGTTATTGGTTATATTTTGGGATTAGTATTAACGACACGTAAAACTTACTAAACTTTACACCATCAAGGTCTGAGTTACAATATCTGGGCCACCTCTAGACTGATAATCAATCATTTCTACACACCTGTCATTGTTATAAAGGACAACAACTTTGTAATCCATTGTTCAAAATCTGATAATGAAATATCGCTCTGGTGCAGTTACCACAAATACGCTGTGTTATAAATAATACTTTACGCTATATTTAGTATTAAATCAGTATGTTTCGTCAGATTGAAGATTGTGTTTGTCTAGCCTGTAATTGTGTATACATCATAGTTGTTGATCAAAGAAAATTGTCATTGATGTTAAAGATATACAATTTCCTCCGTTCCCGTTTTCAAACTGCATGATAGTGGAAGGCAGTAGTTGTTAAATTATTATGAAATGTTAAAAGGAGTGTAATTTGCATGTGCACCCAGTGTTATGTCTAGGAGTGACTCCACGCCTTGGTCACTAGTATTGTACAATAGACTCACACATAATAAACAACATGCAATGCAAAACAAGTATAAGATCTAGTAGAGTTAAATAATGAATGAACTTAGTTTACAGCATACAGCTGTTTCGTCCTTCCAGGACTCGTCAGTGATGCTAAGAGCATAAGGATTGATTCCTTAGCGACAGAATAAAATCAAAATGAATCGAAAGAACTGTCAATAGTAGTGTGAGAGGGCAACGTAACCTAGTGTGACAAACTGCAAATTTCCTTGTTGGCTCAACTCAAGTCATATGAGTTTAATCTTTGATTTTAGTTTTAATCATATTCAGATAGAAAGGTGTTATGCAACTTTAAGTATCTATTAATTAGAACAAAATTTCTAATCAAAGAATATCTGACATTACGATGCATTGTATGTTTGTTGTATCCAGAGAGAGGAATGGTGTTGGAATACGTCCCAGATTTAGGTTCTCTAAATCTGCCATCTTCAATTCACATGTAGCTGGAATAAAAAGCATCAAATTAAAAAAAAAAACTGAAATCTATAACCATACAATGGTGCCAACAAGCAGGATTCTTATTCCTTGTGCACAAAGCGCTTGTACGCTATGGAACAGTACTGAATTATAATAAGATATCGCATATGCATATCCATTTGATAATAAATATAGATGGTGATAAACCTTTAACACCCAGCAAACAAAGGAAGCACTGTTAGCTTATGCTGTTATTGGTTTGCTGTCTTATACATGTTTTTATATCAGTTATTTAACTTAATAGAATTATATCGACGGATGTAATTTCTCTATCTATTTCCATGCAGCTCAAACTTAACCCATTGCCAAAACCGGAGTTCATCATCTCTATGTGCCCTATCATAATTTTAATTTAATCGAATAATGGTACGATACAAATTATAGCCTAGCACTTTGCATTCTTATTGAATTAATAGATTTCAAAATACACTACTGTATTCGATTTAAAAGTTTGTATGAAAAGATGCTATCAATTTGTTTATCTTTTTGTACAATTTCCAACGCATTCTGGTCGAGATTTTGCTGTTCTCGTCTGATATGCATACAGAGAACATGCTTATTAATTGTAAAACGTCACGCAATGTACTTGCACATGTTATTGATCGGGACAACGTGATAGTTTCATTCAATTAGCCATATCCATACTGAAAACGTAAACTGATCATGACATGCATCTGTTAGATATCTAGTAGTTCTCAAAGGATATTTGGCAGCAGCGTCTCCATTATGCTAAGACTTATCAATGGCACCAGTGATGTGTACTATGAAAGACAATAAACTTGGAAGTGATCCTAAGTTACCGTCCATATTTATAACAAAAGATTAATGTGTTGTGGAGACGCATTCAATAGAAACACAATGCATCAAATACTCAGTGATACACTTAATGACATTGGCTGGTAATGTGTTTATAAATGGCTGGTGTTAATAGAAGCATGAGAAAATTTCTATATAACAAACACTGATGAATGGTTAACTGCAAAGAGGAAAACGCACTCGAAGTCAAAAATGAAGTTTTGCTAAATACATGTAAATGAAAGTGCCGTTAACTGTCAGCATAACATCACTATTGTATGTACTTTTAACTGATAACGATCTCAAATTTCAGTTGAATATTCAAATTTAATAGAATCAACGTATCCTTTAATATCACTGATGAGTCCACTTAAGAAATGTATCATGATATCTTATTCGTTATAAGCTACATATTATCGTGTACTATATTCGTATGAGAAGGTGCTATTCACTTGTATTTCACAATCTCTTTCCGTTTGTCCATGGGGAACGTACTACGATCCAATCACTGTTATATTCTCCTTCTATAAATACATTCTTGCAATCAACTTCAGCTGTGTAGATTTTCGTACATAAATGGATTATTTAAGAGATAATCAGTCCAAAGACTTGTATCAAATGGTTAACAGAAGTCTTCAATTTCCCCATTGATTTCTACTCGATGTCATCAAACTAAATCGATTATTTTAAAAAAAGATGTTAGAGTTCAAAACAGCGAGTTGGTATAAAAGCTGTGTGTGTGTGTCTCTCTCTCTCTTCCAATTTAACTTTAATTTAAATCTAAGAGAGAGATAAAGCAATCTTAAACACCCGTTGAAACATTTTCCCTACTTAATTGGTCCCCGTATTTTTCTAAATGCATTGTAACAATTTATTTATTTATTCAGGTTTTTCGGAGTAATACGACAATTGTCAAGTATTCTTGTTTCTTCAAAGCTAAATCTAATAGATTGACTGATGTTTGTTTTCACGCTGCTAGTTTTGAACCTCGTAATGATTAGATCAAGGTTATAAGTTCGTGACAAGAGTGTGTCAAAGGGCATGCAATATATCAGTCTTTTAATGGAGCCAATCTGTCAATACAATAAAGTCATTTAGCTATGATCATGTAGTGGGTACCTTTAGCCTGATTAACCATGCATTGTAAAGTAATTGTTAAGCACATTTATCCGGTCGAATGATATACTATCGTACAATTTGCAATTTGCATAACCTTATTTGTTTATGTTATCACATGATATCCTGTTTACATTGAAATGATAAATGACTTAGGAAATCTCAAAGTCACTGTGATAAAAGAGATCGTGATACATTGTGAAGGTACATATTGTAACATTACAATGATTGTGACATTAAGTAACGGTGACAATAGGTGCGGAAACTGCTATCACTGGGTACAGTATGTAATCTACACAATATTACTATGGTAAACCATAATGAACCTTAAAACGTAACAAACACTCTTTGTAACATTCTATTTATATATTAAGGGAGCGTTATGCAGAATTAAAAAAAAAAAAAAAAAAACAGACACAAGTAATAGGCCATGCCGTTCTGACTGGTAAAGTTTAAAATCGATGTCTTCACACCACCTCAGAAAGATATCTATCTTAATTGTCTTTGTGATAGAATTTCCGCTTGGGATTGTACGAAAGATATAGAGGAAAGAAACACCTTTTAATACGCATTAAGAATGACATCTAATATAAAACAACCATCAAAATGAAAAGCAGCTGTTTTGTTCTTCTAAGACTTATCTAAGAAGTCCTCTAAGTTCACTTTCAGAAATATTGATGAAGTCTGGTCATTAAATAACACCCGAGAGTTTGCCGCCTGTAGATTCCGTTGTTGTATACCTTGTTCTCATTTGAGAGCGTGACATTACTTGGATTTACCAAGATTTACATTGCGGGTACCGTCGATGAAGCAGAAGATGCTTACTCTTCCGGAATACCTTATATTATTCTCTTTGTACTTTCTCAGACCACAACTTTTAAATATTTATGCTTTTAAATGTTTGCCTTAGGCATATTTAATATGAGTTTTGATAATGATCATGTTGACATATCGATATTTTTTATGCTTGGTGGTTTGAAATGCAAATTTGGTCGGATATTTTTTACATTGCATTATTTTGTGATTTTAAATTGCGGATTAATTTAGAATACGTTAATATATAACGAAATATTATATAACATTACTGCCATAGTATCACAAGGAACATTATCTGTAAATGAAAGTGTCTTTTATAATTTTGTTTTAGAATTACAAATTGTTCCAGACAGAATATTTGATCTGCTATGAAAAATCCAAACTTTTGCTTGTATGCGATTTCGAGATTTAAGCTTTGTTACACTGGTGGATTTTGATAGTTCGTTGTAAATAGACAGTAGCGACTAGCATTCATCACGTGAACTCAGAAACAGCCGCTGTATTTGACAGGTTTCGTCGATGACAATAGTTTAGTCTTCTGTCACCTTGAAACTGGAAATCGATATTTGAGCGTGACATTTTCTACATTTCGAATTATTCCGACAAACAAATTGAGTTTTTACATTTGATTAGTCTCACCACCACAATCGATTGTTGTCTAAACTGTGTTAAACACCTCTGGGTAATGTGTCTTAAGAAACTAATTGTATCACACGCTGGTCTTCGCTGCTGCAATACCATATTCGTGTTGACGTGATAACTATACTGTACTTCAGATGACCAACCGTCAGACATTCTCCTCCGCCTGGGATTGTGTTCGCATAACAATGACATACTTTGCAGAGTCTCAAAAACTGTTTCTTCTTCCCAGAAGTTGAATTGACGTTTATGACATTTGATAATACTGTAAAACAGCGGGTTATACAGTCCAGGAAAAGGCCTTATTCTAATCTTAAAAAATAAGCCCTTTTGAAAGCATAATTAATTAATTACAGTGATACTAAATTAAGTAATCGCCGAATGTTTATTATAGTGGCTCACAATGGTGATACTGTAAATGTATGTATACAATTATGCAATGGTATCGTTCTTGGTTTGGCCCTTGTCCGACACTGTATCTCTTACTTGATTAAATATCGGCATAATAGTTGTCTTCCATTTCTATTTATCATGGTTAAGTGGGATGTTTTGAAATTCATTATATATAGTCTTTACAATTACATACGGATTTGAACGGTTTTGATTTATTATTGCACCCCCTCCCCCCACCCCTCCTCCTAACACACACACACACCACCACCACCACCCACTGTGTAATTCACAGATAATGGTCATAGGCATAGATAATACAAAATGTAAAGGGTACCAGCTCTTTCGTCAAATTATTTCTAGTATTTCCATTTCCTCTAAAAAGGTGCAATATCTTTTTTGAGCAGATTAATTTCTGTTTCCCAATTTAGTTATCTTCATCAAATTTACGAATATTGCCAAAGTACCAGAAATATTTTTACAGTATCCTTAGATTGACATTATTCATTACTGTCGGTGCGGATATGTAGAATTTCTATCATTGCCGTCTCCTTATTGGTATTTATGTGGGACCTTTATCATTATGTAGAACCCTTTTTCCTTTCTTCATGATCTCTTTAACCCAGTCTTGGTATGAAGTGAAAGTGAATGAGTTTTACAACAAGCAATGGAAAGAAAGCAGTAACAAATTACGAAAAAAACGCATTCTATCTGATAACATGTCTTATTATCAATGTGAGGACAGGCAACACCACACTTAAGAAAAAGAAATGCTAATAATGAACACTGCGGATGTCTTCGATTAAGTAGCAGTTTGTCTAGTCGTATTCGTGTTGTTTTTCAGGAGTCTGCAGGTAAATATTTCTTTTGTTTACATTTTCTTCGAATTCGAGTCTGACTTGATATTCTCTTAACATATCGGTATTTTCTTTTATTATGACATGAGTCAGATTATGACATGTTTGGCACCTGGTGCCTATTGTTTCAATTTCAGCTTCGAAACAACAGGACGCTTATCTTTGATACAATATACACGTATTATATAACTATGATACTATGATAACTTTGTCACAGGAGTCGATTAAATCGGTATCGATCTCTAGTAAGCATAGCCAAGTGTTGACCATAACTGTTGTTAGGACTTTAAACGACCTCCCGAAGGTACACAACATTAGTGAATACTTTGATAATTAAGCGTCAGATTTGAAGAAAATCGTTGACATGTAATTCTCTGATTAAGACTGCAAATGTTATAAAGCTAACGAAATTTCAAGGAAATTAGTTAAAAACCAGTGGGAAGGAATCTCAGGAGAGACCCAATTTATCCGAATAAAGCATGATTGATCACCACCGCTATAATTGTTGCCTTCATGTTTCTTTGCCTCAGCATAATATTTCATGGACATGAATGAGGAAAGTCTTGCACTACTAATTATCATTAGCATGTGTCAAAATGTAAACGTTTACTGACTGGCTGGTAACAGTGTTCAAACAGAAATGTTAATAAAGACAACAAGAGAGCTTTGCTAATCGTAAACATGATGAAATAGTTTGATTTTACCTGTTGTTATGTATCTTTTTGTGTCAATTGGTGAATCTTTTGATTTTATTGACAACAGACTTATTTTCACCTTGAGCATGACAACAGTTTTTAATTTGTTTTTAACACGATGCTGAATTATATATCTACGAAAGAAGGATTTTATTTAATCCAACAGTACTTAATAATACAAACAAAGATTGCTTTATTTTGAAAAACTATCATTACATAAAATTGACATTAACGAAATATGTATATGTGATTTTGAACACATCACCCAGATCCATCGGAAAGTGTTGGTCTTAATCTTAAATGTGAATGTCACATTTGAAAAAAGATGTATGACAGCTGAAATGCTGGATATACATGCTAGCACCAAGGTATGCTTGTTTTGAAATGACGGCAAATTGTTGAAGCATATCATCCATTTTATACACAAATATGAACACAAACATCAGTAAATATATTGGGATAACTAACTGAGAGACATTGCTATAATACAAACAATAATGGTTACGTTAAATACAACTAAGTACAAACGAGTAATAATATATAATAAATGATTTAATACCATTCCACAATATTATATACTTTTGTAATTGAATCTCCTTTTATGGATATTCATATTATTAATGACTACATGTCTGTAAATACCGAAGTACATCTTTTTTAACACATCGCATTCTATAGGCACAAAATCCATAGATAAATATAATCTTTGCACTTGGTATGGTTTGAAGTGTTGACGCTTTTACTAGTGAACTTTTGCAAATTGCTTTTAAATGACTTTAAAAAGGCTTAATTATATCTTCGTAATGCTCGCTGAGTTGATATCCCTATAGAGTCCCACAACTACTATATAAAATGAAGCATTCGTTGCGTTTCGTAAACTTTAGTATTGATTTGCTCTCTGAAATAACTAAAGTAAGGAACTATAAATGCCAACTTAAATTAAAGCTCAATAATGACCACGGCAACATTTGCTGAGATGTTTGATGAACGTAACCTCTCAATAAACATAAACAAAGCAGATACGGTATCTCTAACATAAAAACAGAATAGAGCAATATGAAATCAAAGAAATTATGTCAACTGAATCTTAATAATTCAAACTCAATTGAACAAGGTCAAAATCTGAACAAAAAATAAGTACAAGGAAGTATGACCAGATTTTTCGGAAGAATGAAGCTCTTTTACTTTGACACACATCTATGTCAATCAAAGAAAGTCATGTCACGCTCCGAAATGCGAACACGTAAACAGCGGAATCAACAGGCAAACCAACGAACATCAAACATGCTCAATTTCAAATCGCACCAGGAAATCTCGAAACTGTGAGCTATCAGCCTGTTTGTCAGCTGCCAATATCTTTTATGAAGATCATGATATTGGTAAAATACTTAGAAAATGAAAATATTTAGAAAAAAAAAACAAAAAACAAAAAACAAAACAAAAACAAAAATGCGTCATGTAAGCCAGAGGTTGAAAATATAGGAATGATGCTATCGAAAAACAGATTGGGGATGCAACACTGCAAATTAGCGAAAATTTAATCATCACGTTTATCGTAACGCTTGGTACATTACTGATTCTATAGAATTTTTTAATTGATATATATTATTGTGATTTGTAAAACAATAAGACAGTAAAAAAATGAGTGTTATTAATAATTAGATAGGTTTGCATTTCTTAGTTGTTCAATGAAATTGCATGAAGAAGTATTGTCCTCGGGAAGATATCATTTTCTGTCTACATTCTGGATTTTGATGTGTCTTTTGAGGGCAATCTTTTGCTGAGATGTTGCTGATTTTTGTGGTTCGCAGTTTGCAGACTAATCGATATTAAGTTTCTTTATCTAAATAGAGAATGACAACTTTATCAAGATTCCATTTCATCGAGGAAACAATTAGTATATGTTTTGTGTCGACATATTTTACCATATAACAACTGATATTTGACAGGGCCATGTATACTAACTACACACTGACATACACTAAAACAAGTTAAAAATAATTTATCAATCACTTTTTCATTTATAAACCGACTTTGTTGATTATGATATGTCCATTTGTATTGCTGTTGAGCAGTCTTCTGATAATGATGCAAAATGAAAGCAATTTATGAAGGTAATCCGTCGTATACATGATATAAAGAGTGCGCGGTGGTCTATCCTTGAAATATGGCGAGGAACTAGGATACTGTAGCACATAGTGCACATCTTTATACATACTTGTCTCCCAGAGAGCATTTTTCAGCAACGCAACATAAAAACATAACAGGAACATAAGACTGGCGAGAAGCTTGGATTCGGTGTTTAAAATACTACTTTCTTTTGTTTCAAAAAGGTGAATCAGCTGAATGCCGTATGATGCTTTTTCTATGATGTGGGATTTGTGACATTTTAAAGCACTCTGCCTATTTCTAATTTTGTTTCAGCCTTTATTTGAATATCCAATATTATGGCACTGGTCAGGAGTGCATACCATTCAACCATGCTTAATTCTTCTTGGTTATGTTAAAGGTTGTTACGTTCATTGCTTTTAAATGCCAATTTTGTGTATTGATTCGCTCACTAATTTATTGCCTGTTCACATGGGGAACCGTGTGCGACATAATGAATTACCCTTTTGTTTTAACAATCGATGACTAAAGACTTTCCGGATGGAAACAGTTAAATATCATGTGCAATTATTCTTATTCCTTGTAAACTTTTTCGTGTGTCTCCGTCTCAGTCTTTTAGCCCAAGTTATATGGAAAATTGTACAAAAGACACACAAATGAATTGCACATTTTTTTTTTCATAATTTAGAGTAAGATACAGTAGAGCTAAATAATGACCTAAACTGCATCAAATCACTGAGTTTGAGTTTCAATTATAATCTGTTCACATGTTGATTTTAGTCAATCATACGTGTTTCTCATCGGAACAAATGAATGTTTGAATAAAGCCTCAAACCATTAGACCTGTAAGATTACCAATGTGATCGATTCTCCAAAAAAAACAAAACATACTTAGTATGTGTCGAATATATACAGAAGACGTGTTCTTGTAGTGATCGATGTATCACAGAGGGCCTCCGAAGAAGTTTGCCGTGCCGCAGATATTTCATCTATGGATAGGTATTCATTTCCTAAACTGTATAATGCATTACTGATGTCATATAGATAACGAATTAATTACAATTAATCACGACCTTTGAATTTCTTAGCTTTCATAAAATAGTGCTCAAACCATATCACATTACCCCATGTAAACAAAACTATATGCAATATGTCGTAAGACCTCTTTTACAGTGTCGGCATCATAAAGGGAGTTTTTCCAATAATACTTGGAAATTTTATCTCATTTGATGCACTGAACGTTTAAGTAAGTTCAAAGTCACAAATTTTATTGCATCACTCAGTTTTTAAAAAGATTAAATAAATGCTAAATGTGTAAGTTATTAAATCTATTTAATTTGGACAACATGTCGCGTGATCCAATTAAAAATAAATAGAAAAGCAATTTTAATTCATCATTGGAAATAAAATTCAATGAAGAAACCTTTTTAATTAGTTAAGAGTATCATGAACCTTCAAATGAATAAGATAATAGATTGCTTGTTTGAGGTTTTACGTGTTTGGGAATTTTTGATGGGGTTACAAGTACTCAAGGACGTTTTCATAGTGCAATTAGCTGCACTGACATCACACTAATACGAGCATCCCAGCCTTCCATTTTATACTGACTTCCGCTCTTATAAAGAGCAAATGTTTTGGTCACGAAGCACATTCACAATATTCCTGATAATTTTTTCTAGAGAACACTGGCTATTATTAACAATTGGGATAAAGTCATTTTTCCATTTTTGTAAACCTTATATAAGTGTAATATTCATGGTTCCTAATATGTGTAATAATGAACTTTGGTATAATATTTAACATTTTATCAATATATGCCAATTTGATCGAAGTGTCACTATTGAGTAACGAATAATTAAACACTTTTTTTTTTCAAATAAATTGGCATTAAGTTGCTTATTTTATAGTTGACTGTATATAATATTACACAAAAATGGCAATTGTAACTCCGATACTATTTTACGTTTCATTTAATATTATTTAAAGTATCACTTATTTATGTCTTATTCATAATAATATGAGCCTACAAGAAATGCCACAATTATGTTTAACGAATGCGATATGTAAATATGCGAACATTTTGATTCAAATAATATACACGCTATTTCTAATTGTTGTGGTTGGTATGTCTTGCTTACAATTGTACATTGTTTCACAAACAACCCACTGTGAGTACTCTAATTAATCTTGATATATAATTTTTTTTCAATTAAAACGATTGAAAAAATCAGCTGTGAATTATCATAATTGAAATAAATCATGTTTCAAATTATGAGTTGTGTATTCCGTATTAATCTATCGGGTTAAAGTATTTAATATCCAAAGATAGTCCGGTTACGTGGCCGAAGGTAGCTATGCCGTATACATAATCGATTTTTGGAAAATGATGCCATTTTTCATAATGCCTCTTAATGTCCGACTAGTTTTGCATACCCATCGGCTTCAACTTTGTAACTTGAGCAATAATCAGTGATAAATCACGAGTTTGTTGATAACAGGCGGAAGTGCCGGTGCTTGGCGCATGCTTGTTATCTCGTATAGTTGATATGAAATGAAATCATGTGACAGAGACATGAATTACGTTTTATTTCAAAGATATAATTCGTTATGTTTTTTATGACATGGAGAATAAACCGATATGTACGCATCCGAAGCTATGTAATAATGATTACAAGAGAAATTGTCAGGATTAAAAGAATTTTGAGGGATATTGCACTATTTGCATATCGTATCTTTTGTTTAGATACTTTATTTCCTGCTAAGAGTATGCTTCATTTTTTAGCGTATTTAATCGACATACAATTAGTTCGCACCATAAAAGATATACTATTCTTAAAGTCGTGCATTTTCATTTTCTTTTATTTTTTGCTTATAATACTTGATCAATTAAATTACAAAATAATTTGTAGCAAACACTCAATATATTGATCAAAGTCATTTTATGATTTTTTTTTTCAAGTTTAATTACATGAATGACATTTTCACTTTACCGTAAGATGTTAAGAAACATTCTATCTCACTACTTTATTTGCTCAAAAATTATTTTATTTGCATTTAGAATGCAAAAATTGTATTTGATAGATGTTTAAAGTATGGAAGAAAAAAGGTAGGTATGAACAATTCCACTGAATTGGTTAGACAGTGTCTATATTGGCATAGAGTTCATAAATGGGATAACTTGATTTACTGCTCCTTTCAGTTTTCACGTGCACAAAACGTCAATTAAATAGCTATATTAGAAAACTTTATGGTCTTCCCAAAAGGGATCTCTGCAAATGATCACAGACAAATCCTGAGAGGGGATTACTCATTTTTATGACAGGTTACAATCATAGCCAAACAAAAATATACATGCATAATTGTATGTTAGAATGTTTGCTATACAGGTTCAAAATGTTTAGTAAACACCTACAACAACAAAGGTTGCATGTGGTGAACATGATCGTCAGACACTTTGTTGACAAAAGTTAAGAAGTTAAAGCACAGGAAAGTAACAGCATATTAAGAACTAGGGCAAAATATCAACAAAAGAAACAGTTACATGGACACTCCTGAAAAAGATAAGGATTTGGATAATACAGAGATATAGGTTGATGACGCTATTAGCCATGCTAGATAAAATTCCCTTGATAATTTACGACATAATTCATCCACAGTAATCGATACGAACGTGATCTTGACGTAATTGAAAGCAATTAGATCATTGGTGTGGGATTGGCATTATTTTCTTTCCTTTTACCAATATTAAAATGTTGACTAGAAAGACACCACTAAATTCAAAATTTATACAGCTTATGCAAAAAAAAACATCAATTCATCATTGAAGTGTGTCCATATTGACTGCTTGGATTAGCTTAATATTGCATTGTTCAATCCATAGAAAACATATGTTTGTAGAAGGCTGCGATATGTTCGTGTAAGCCCTATTGAGATGCCGACTTCGTAATGTAACTACACCGAAGTGAATCGCCAATGACAAACAATACGGGGAAATCAGTCGTTGTTATACTTACACAGTGCTCAGATTAAACAGGGACCATTTGTCTCGCCCAGGGGACAGAACTCAAAGTCTTCCTTTCCTGGAGTTGTATGATCTAATTTAATCAAGGTTTTGGCTTTATTGCATCTTACTCTGAATTTGTTGTATCGAAAGATGCTATTCAAATGTGCCTTTTGTACAATCTTCGTCATTCCTCATTCGACTCCTAGACATCAGAAATTGGTCCTTATCATTATTGCCGAGTACTTAAAGGACATAAAAACTATATGATGTAGTTTAATTCACAGTTCGGCTCTAATGTATCTAACTCAAAAGTTATTTAAGAAGGTGCTATTCAGTTGTGCTTTGTGTGCAATTATCAAGAGCGAGCGCTTCATTAAAGGCCCAAAGTTGGTAGCGTCAAGGGAAATTTAAGAAAAAAAATGGTCGTTTACAGAAAGGAGAAAAAAATCAGAACCCACATATACTCGTTTCGTGCGAATCATACAATTGGAAAAGCAGATGCAAGCTTTACAAATTAGTGTAATAACTTTTGTTGATGTTACTGTTTTACCACTGCATTGACGCTTTGATAAAATAACAAATTCCAAACTTTCTTAAACAGAAAATAACTACACATGAAAGTCATGAAGAAAACATATATATTTGGATAACTTTACTTAATATGTTGATAAACAATGTACGCAATACTGCTCGGTGGCTAATTCATTTATGTTCACATGCTCGCATAGAAAAACGTATTGACACAATATGAATATTTTGGAACCCATAACTTGCATATGAGTCGTTTCCTCGGGTAAATATAAGTGGAAACCATGATTCAAGTTTGTGTTTTATGATTGTCTAATAAAAACGCAGTACGAAAATTCATCCTAAAACAGCTTTTTCGTACATTGATTTACTGATGTATAACAGTACTTCATTGGTCTACTTATATTCTCTGAATTGGTACAGGAGTCCCAGCTTATAACCTCGACATAGATTTGATATTATCAATCCTGAACCAAAAATAAATATTATTACACATCTTGACAAATCGCCGTCCGTTTGAATCGTAACACTACAATCCCACCTCGGTTTTTTATGAATGATTGAAGTGATCGGAAATGGTTTATTTACATTTTAGCGCCTTCTCTACGTGAACTTCATGAAAGAACCGTTCTGCTAGAGTAATTCCAATACCCATGGGCCCGTCTTTTAAAGTCTTGTTATCTTATCGTCATGCTGCATAGAATGAGATTAAGTGAACATGCCAATGATAGTATCATTTAAACTTTTTATATATATTAACCAAAAATCAAATCATCAGAAAATCTGTTCTCCTGCTTTGATTTTCTATTCTTAAAAAAGTAAGATGTCCGATTCTACTTACCTAACTATATCGCAAAGTCCACAATGAAGTTAAAATCGGGATCCATACACTGAGATTATGTGGTAAACGTGACGTGATTTTAACAAATATAGGTAGGCCACATACGGCTATAAAAGACAAAGATTAAGGACGGGAAGCAAGAAAGCATTAGGAACACTTGGAGTAGGTCGGAGCTGCGGGAAAAGACTTCAATTTTTAACATCATACAAAACGATTTTCAGAGAATGTGCAAAACGACAGCAATAGGAACACTTGCGCAAAAGAAAACACTGCTATATGATAAAATGAATCAACGACGATCATCACAAAATGAACTCCGGAAGATGCATTTTTCACCTGACAAATGCGACTGCCAAAGGAATTCTCCCACTGGCATTAAAAGTTGTTCGACATCTTCGAAACATGCTGAGATCTGCAGCGTAAACCATACCTCACCTGCATCGGTACTAGGAGCAGCTGTTCATTCAGAATACAGCTGCATAAACAATGAAGACATCGGTAAAAACAAACTAGCTGAACACGGCTTACAAGGAAACAAGCTTACAAAATTCTTTACGTTATGGACAATGAAAGACACTGGGAAACATGCAGTAAAGCATCGTGTTTTGGATCCACCCGCTGCTTGGAAAAGAAGTGATCGCTACCGTTCATGTGGATGCGCCACCCGGTCCTACCTAAGTTCATTAGGCCTGCAGACCGTCAACCAGTAGGTCGCCAAATTAACAATACCAGATATTGTGCTCATGGTACAAAAACTGTAAAATGAACGTATAACGAAAGATACTAATGAAACATTATATAGTTAATATTGTTAAATTTGTCGTTCTCTCATGGGAATTGTGCAATTATTTCTAATACTCTTTTGTAATGTATATAATAAAATCTTATTAAATTGCCACTTAACTGTTACTATTTGTTTTTGTTTTTCATGACCTGTCGATCTTGTGTGTTCTAACGACTATAAAGGTATCTTGTTTGTCAACTTGTACAAACATAATGCATTGTCAGATAAGGTGAAAAACTACGTGTTCAAGGGTTCTTTTCCCCTGATTGTGTGAAATTAAATGTATCACACAAAATAATCTTGTTTGGACATAACTAACATCTCGCTCCAAAACACAACACTGGCTTCATATCTATTTAAAGTGCGTTCACATGATTTATGACAAATAAAAAGAATCATCGCGTTCAAGTTCACATTTATTTGAATCAAATCACTTCGCCATATTGCAGGAATGATGGTACAATGTTGCAAGCTAACACAAACACACACACACACACACACACAAACACATACCGGTTCATGTAACAAAGGGAAATAAATATTGAAACCAACGTGTGAAGTAGTAAAGTAAGGTTTACTGATATTAATGATGGTAGTGCAACACTCACCTGATTAACCTGTCTTAAACTATCACGATTACTTAACCTGTGCATAGATTATCGCTTTTTCGGAAATTTGAAATTGAAACAAATGTATCATGTGATACTGTGGCATAGACAATATAAGGTACACTCTCTCATATCTTATTTGACACAGCTGCGTCGTATCATATAGATGTACATAATGGGATACATTCGCTCACATAGGTAACAGTTTACCTTGCAAAGAAAGCTGTGATAAATATATATCGAAATAAAAATATTCATCGGAGCACGAAAAGGCCATAATAAAATAGTAGCACAATGCCACACTTCAACTAAATTGTGTTAGTAAACAATGTGGTAATACCACAGTAGCCTAGCGAGGTAAAAAAAACAACCTCATTTTAACGAATATCTGTATGGTAGTATTAGGGCAGCTTACCAGGGTACATGAAAACGACCTCACTTCAGTGAAATTCTTTTAATTCACAGCATGGTCACACCACAGCGGAAGTATATGAAAATTATCTGAATGTGTGTGAACTAGGGTACCAACGTGAAGTTCGCGGCGCCATTAAAGTAGGGTACATAGTAAGAATGTCATGTGACGTAGATCTATATCCTGTTTTTCACGCAGAAAACGGGGTCAGCAAGGTGAGGTAACGATTTGCTCGATTTCGAATTCTTCTACCTACTTCACCCTATAAATATTCGATTTTGGACAATTCAGGGCTGTATGAAGGCCTATCCGTAGGGGCGATGTTTTGGGATGCAAGAAAGTCCCTACAAACTCTTGCACCCAGGTAAAATGGCGCCTTATTATAAAAAGCAGAAAAGGAGTCCTCAGGAGGATCTCATCTTGATAGCGTACAACCGTTAAATTTCCGATAATGATAATTACATGTGCCTTTAAACCATAAAAAATCCTCCCTAAATTATAACCGATTCATCCCAAGATATGTCGTGCCCCGAAACATAAGCTTCTACATACGTTGATGGACAACTCACCGAAATAACATGAAAAAAGATTCATTCGTGAAGAACATGAACCCCAACGTCTCATAGGGAAACGTCTGGGCAGATGTGCCGTCATTCATGTGCCCGACATTGAGGTGTCAGTAGCAAACCAACGTAATGGCGACGGGAGCTTAAATTTGCCTCTCGCAGGTTCCTTCTCAGTTTTTTTTTATTCGATAGTTCCATTACCGATGGTATTTTTGTGTCATTTCGGCTGCCGTTAATCTCCTGTCAGGCAATGGGCCGACCTTGACGTCGCGCCGTTACCTGTAGACGAGCGCATCTCGGTATGTCATCAACTATTCCAGCGGCGTTGAGAAGTAAAAATAACCAATCTATAGACGATGATTGGACTCTGAAGCTAGGAACGACCTGCTTTTGAGTGCTACCTACCAGAAGTATTGTAAAACAAAAACCGTCCTCTATCAAGTTGGAATAGTCTAGGCTTATTTGTAAAAATAAATTATTGATTGCAAATGTATTGGCGATCACGTGTCTTGGTGATAGTGAGAAATCGACACCAGTTTAAATGGACGGTCATGGTATAGTGGATATTTAGGCACACCGGATGTGCCCTCTTATATGCTAATTAGGAAATGTTGACCAAATGAAGTTTTGGAAATAAAGCATAGAAAGAAAGAAAGGAAAGGAAGGGAAGAAAAACAATAATGTAAATGTTGTAAGATAGAAAGAAATGCGGGGCCCAACGGCTGAATTAAGGATAGGTTCGTTGAATTTAGGGAAATCTTGTCTGTTTTCTGACAAACCTTGAAAACGGAGTAAAGTTTCCCATAGCAATTTCTAATGAAAATAAATCATTGTTGCTGTTTCCATGTGTGAATTCTTACCGCTAAAAAGAAAATAAAACTAATCTCCTGCACCGACTGACACATTCATCGCTGTCGTACGTATTTCCGGCCTTACTTTACTTTTGTTAGCCTGGGAATCTGTTTTTCAGCCTAGACATCCGGTCTTAAAAAACATTAGCTGTGCAAGGACGTGAAACAGTGATAAACAAGAATGATTCAGCACCGACTATCATGCTGTGTATCAAGGTTTCACTAGCAAGTACATATGTTTTACAGAGTATTTTGACCAACTCAGTGTGCTGTTAGAAGACATGTTGGCGTTTGGATTATCAAACGAGGTCGAATAGATTTAACACGTATGTTGACATATTTGGTCATATGATTGCATACGTTGTTTAATCATGTACGATCATACGGTTGAACACGTGATGTCAACATTCTTAGTCATTCGGTTCAACAGGTATTAACACTGGCCTGGTTATATGGTTCTTTAACGTTTTATTAATCCTATGACGCGTGTTGTTTCGTTTCCTTGCTTGGCCATATGTGCTAACAATTCATATCTTTCATTACATGGTGTTAGCATATTCCATCATCAAGATCTATGATGCGATGTCAGTGCGCTTTGCCATAGGATTGATCGCTAACAGGGAATGCCAGCGTTTAGAAAATTGCCCGAACACTAAACCTAACATGACACTCTAAATTGTGGAATGAGCTTGACATCCCTGGACAGCAAAATATCTCTTTAGTGATTGACCTTATAAATTGTTAGCAAAGAAGAATAGCTACATCAGGCTTTGTCTTATGAAGAGATCGTCTTTATGACGTCGACACTGAAATAACTTCATTTTTAGAATCGTCTCGGTCCATGGAAAAGCTTCCTTATTTCAAGCCTGAAGGTCATTAAAGGAATTTATTTTGCATCATCGTTATAGATGTTAACGAGTTTGGTTTGCACAACAGTGTCATCATCAAAAAATATAGAATGGTCTTGTGTTTACTGTTAGCATGAGCCAGGTGCGCTACAGTTTGACGACGGCGTGACGAATTTTTTTACGGACAGCCAGGTAAATCAGTACGGACATCGCGAGAAGTTAAGTGGAAGCATCAGAGAGATTAAGATTGACAAACATATCTTATCACGATCCAGTGGATTTTGTGGCATCCAAATACTTTGCTTTGTTTCACATTTCAAACTTCATGACCCAAATTGGCGTTAATGTATTTCGCCTACTGGTAGAGTAATACAAACATCTCTGGAAGTCAATAACATCTGTGTGTTGTACTGACCATCCATATCCCCAAATTTAACCTTATCAAACACCTATGGGATCTCTTACACCACAGCATACGTAAACCCCGGAATCCGGCGACAGCGCTGACTGGATGAATGGGCCAGGCATTGCACAAGTGACGGATCATTCTAAGAAATGTGCTCAGTAAATATTTAAAGTAGGTAATGATTCCATTTGAAATATCTAAAACTAAGGATTGTGATACTTCATTATGAAATATCATCGTTTGATATTAACAGTGTATAAAACAGAGGTCCTAGTGGTGTGAATTAGTCCGTTCTATTAAGAGTGAATTTAATTGACGTATCAGTAATGAACACTTTGAACTGCGCTATATCTATCCCAATTCACATGATCTGTATTATTCAGACGACATAAACATACATACCTAGGGTTCTATCCAACTAACTGCATTAATCATAACAAAAGACAACGGGCAGGATTTTGGCTGGTAATTGACGCAATGCCTATGACTATAAATTGACTAATCAAAAGACACTTGCCACTAAAATGAGTTAATTAGAAATATGTATTGAAACTAAAAAAGGGGTAATTTCCTGATGTCAGTAGCTGAGATTGAACGTGAAACCAAATTTGGTCAAAATCCTGTTAGTCATTTATAACTAGTAGTCGACCGACGGACGGGCCAAGTGAGGTGATAATCCAGATATACATTTAAATATACAGTAGATGAGCAAACTGAAACGTGTAAACAATAAAACACTTCATCAGATAAAGTTGGTTTATAATTTTTGACAAAACGTAATGGACCTCAATGTACTGCAATAAAACAGGAAACCCCTTTATAAGTTTACATATTTATTAAAAGTCAAGTCCAATTTTATCGACCAATACCTAACCAACTTCCTATTAAAACTTATAACCCATTGTGTATTTTTGTACTACATGTATGCTATAGGTTGTAGGTGGTAGACCCTGATACAGGAGATTTACAGTAACCTCCATACCATAATATCATTCATCTAATATTACGTGCCACGGTTTAGAATATACCTACGTACTTGATGTTCCCTGAAGTCATTAAGTCATAGAAAATATTATTTTTTATTATATTTTGGTTTAAGAGTTCTCCCATTTCGTTTTCTGACATTTAGTTCAATCAGTTATGATCTTCCACGGTCGGCGTCCTTTTTCCGTAAAATTATTGGGTAGAGAATTCCACATGAAAAACAGAGGCATAACTAGAAATATCATTTGCCATTTCGATGTTTAGGACTACTTTGACACTCAGTAGCAGGAAAAAAGCTTGTACTATAGCTGAGTCGGTATCGTGCATTGCATGTTACAAAACAAAATCTAGTTAAATAAATTTCTGATGACAACAGTAAAATTCATTTAAATGTACCCCAGTGGTTCCTAAATACCGTTTTCATATATCACTGTTCCAGAAGTAACTGGTTCATATATCATTGTGACTTACTGATAAATTGATGACTAAAACATATATTCTCAACGCTTCCAGAAAACAAGAAAAAATAGTTCAGTAAATAAAACATAAGTAATGTCACTTTCTTAATTGAGAACAAGGTATACAACATCAGAGCCTATAGGCAAATTAACGAGCGTCAAACACGTCCACCTTCATATCACACAAAGAAATAGTGTACTTCTTAATGAGATCCCTACGATGATCGTAAAACTGCCTCATAATTTTCATCAACCTGCATATTTCGGAACCCTATGCAACGAGTTTGTTCGTAAGTTGACGACTCTCATCCAAATAAAAGCAGGTGATGCAATAATTTTTCAATTGATGTACAATACAGACATTGATGTTAACCTCTCAGTAAAGGTGATTTTAATGCACTTTGTATACACTAACATTGAATACGTATTTATCGTCATTGGTGATTTTAAACCCGCCTACGTTTCTTTGATATCATTACACAATCACATACTCGTGTCTACATTCAATGTCACAAGCCTGTATGTCAGGGTTTAAATATCGTCATGATAGTCCTTGATAGTATTTACTCAATAATCAAATGACGGTAGCTTTCGGAGTCTTTTTCTACAGCTCTTAGGTGTGTCTTGTTTTATGAACGGAAGCCAGATTTTAGTACATGTCCCCAAAGTCATTCACGGTCTGATTACTTCACACAGTAAAGTCCGTGATATGACATTAAGTGATGTATGTATCGTCGGGAAGCTAACAACCTTTAGTGTTGTGTTTGGATTTCGGTATAATACTGGTAAAACGTAGTGATAACAAACGGACATGTGAACAATCTGAACGCGTCAATTGGCGCCATGAAGAGAGGAGCAGGTGTTTTGAATTTACATTCTAAACCGAACAACACAATGGGGAAATCTACTATTTGCTCTCTTATTTCTATTTACACGTACCTCTGTTGGAGAAGTGAAGCACAAGAGATGTTTTTTAATGTACTTGTAATTTATTTTCATATATTGATGTTGTTCCTTTTAATTTCATTTGGTCATTCACAAAATCATTTTCCGTTTATTATAAACAGAAAACAGAGACACTGGCAATGTTTTAGGCCATATTCAAGAAATGGATAAATTCTTAAAAAACCCTAATACAATGTAGACTGATATATCGGATTGCAAAATTAAACTAATTCCCGTGGAGCTGTAACATGTAAGCAATATGGTAGAATTTAATTGGCTTTGTGTTTCAACGTTTAAGGTCAAATAAGGGTAACCTCATATGCGATGTAGGTGTATATTTTGTTTCGGAGTCAGCAATATATTTGTGTAACCTTCTGAATCCCAAAGCTTTTATTCCAGGGGCAAACTAAATAGGAAGGCAGTGTCAAACGCATACTTCACTGAGGATAAAAGTAGATTAAATTGATCAGAAGACATACATGTGTGATAAATGTCTTACTCAATATCAATAAAACGAGTCATTTCTTAGAATCATGTTTTTACTTTCGCGAAGCTCTTTTTACATCCACAACGGGAATAATATAAATATGTAATTGAACGACATATATAGACACAATTTAGAGCCATAAGTCCCGGCATTCTCCCTAATGACCGGTTCTTTATGTATTTAAATGTAGATTAACTGTTACAAAATGCACATTGCTCACTGCTAGACAGTGTTCATGTTGAAACCCGGAAAAAAAAAACCAATATTTATTTCTGAGTTTGAACAATTAGGGTATTATCCTGACATGTAAATCTAGCGGATCAAAATTATAGTTCTTAAGTTGTAGTCGTACGATCAAAACATCTGGAAGTTGATGCCCATTTAAGTATACTGACAAAGGGTATTACCATAAACAAGGTGATACAATTTACTAAAGAATGGATAAGGTTTCCCTTAAGAATTTTCACTACAAAACAATCATGTACATTATAACTACATTAAATTTGAGTATTACAGAGGATAACATATCAATAGTAGATCCCTAGATATTTACAGATAATATTCCAATGTGTTTTGAGAAATATTGATTAGTGCTTGTCGTCAGTTTGAACAATAACGTTATTAAGAATTACACTTGCATGTGTAATGTTCGGATTCCTTTGGTTACTTGGGACTCGTTTCATCAATATATTACACAAACCTGCTGGTTTTATATGCTTTATTGAATTTGTTGTTCACCTAGGATCGAATCTTTTTATTCAATTTGAGAAACGATTGCCCATCCCTTATGATATTTAAGACCTATCTTGGTTTATATCTTACCAGGGTGTAGCATTTTAAAGGAATAGTTTACGGACTGTGCAAGGAGTTTGACGACTGAAAACACGATTTCTATACCTCATCCCCGCACCGTATTTCAACACAACAATGAACATGTATGTGAAAGACGCAATTAAATTGTTGCCATTTAAAGACTGTAATATATAACGTATAGATATATGAGTACTTATTCTTCATTTTCTGCGTTTAGAAACATGATGTCTCTGATATCACTATTGAGGCTTAGACAGGCTACAATAGCAGTAAGATGCATGATAATTCAATTTTCGGTCGCACTGTAGCTTAATAGGTATTGAAAGTTGGCATGGTGCATCTTTAGTACAATTCATTTTAACAATGTTTTCTGATAACGTAATACATGTTCATACACGAGACCTGCCAATAATGATAATAAATTTATCTTTATAGCGGATACCTGGTGTTTTCCTGACTCTCTGCAATGACTGGAATACGCAGCAATTCAATCAATACTGGCGAATTACTGTCTTGTTATAACGATAGAGACGGATATCATGTTTATTTTTCTCTCTTCGACATCACGTAATTAATCACGTAATGCCTCTATTACGTGGCACCCGAGTTGAATTGGCTTCATTTAGATGGTGTGGTTTTCAAATCACCAAAATGTTTCAACACAACATGAACAGTCAGCGTGATAACAAATCAATTCAAAAGTTATCAAGTTGCTTATCAACCAAGAGAAAGTCAGACAAATAAACAAATACAAACCTTTACTATAACATGTTTTAATTTTTTTGTCAAACAAATAAGTTTTCCTGCCAGCAGGGTAAAATATAATTAGTATATGCATGTTATACAATCGCTTACATTGGTGAATATGGCACTTACAAAAATGACTGGTCATAAAAATAATATCAAGTAACATTTAAATAACATTGAATCAGTCAACAGGTTTCGACTGATAGAAGGCATTCTGGTCAATCTCTATGTAACATTCCAGTACTGTCAAATGAATGTTGTAGATACATTCCATGTCACTTACACATACCTTGATTATAATTTTTCATTATGTGAACATTTATCTTATGTCAGATTTTCCTTTGCTAAATATCATTCAATGTTCCTATACACGATCGTCATTTCTTCGTTTCTTGTTGTTGTCTTGTTCCTTTACTTCTCCTTTTCTATATTTGCACAGTTCCCGCATTTTCAATTCAACAGAGAATTGTTTATTTCCCGGTTTTGGTCTCTTTATTGGCAAGATGATTACGCGTCGCGCATCCACATGTCCTGAAGTTTTCATTTCGTTTCCATGCTGAAGGTGGTTCCAAATGTCGATGGACTGCTTTCTTCCCCGCGTCTTTAATTGACCATACTTGGTAGAAAGCCTGAAGTTTATCCCCGGGAATACCGTCACCCGTCTCTTTACATGAGCATGATACAGAGGGAAGGGAAGAACTGCGGTGGTTATCAGCAAGATTATGTCTTACCACAGACCATGTGATGTCAGCCGAGGACGATCTGGTGTGACCACGATTGCTGTTAGGTTTTAGTGAATTGGATGTCTTTCCGTTGGCTGATGATGGTCTTTCTGCTTTTGCAGCTGGACGATGTTCTTTCTTGCTTTGTGAAACTATTATGCTGGGAATACCCATTGCGTTTAAGTGACAATTTTCAACAGTGTACTTAGTATACCTTGAAGCACGTTTGTTGAATACACAGTGTTCTACTCCACGTGTATATCCTGTAAAAGGTGGGTGTCAGAATGGTGCTGATAGACTCGCATGCCGCTTTATTGCTTGCTAAACAAAAGACTAGCCTGTGAATGGTATACAAACAATAGTTACGTTAAAAATAAACCCCAATTTAAATGTCTTTTGAATGAATCTACTCGTTCATTCATAAAAATATTTTAAAAGATTAAATGCAAATCGTGACCGGCTGTCCCTGTTGAAGGACGATAAAACAAATACATTATCATGTTAGTTTGGCAACAATGTCATCGTGTCTAAAATTGGTTTGTTTATCTGATTCACGTGTCCTGTACTAAGCACTTAAGAATATGTAAGGCTGTGCACTAGGTAAATAACCAATTTCACCCCGATTAAGTGTTGACGTATACATCGTCCGATATCGTGACTAATGGTTTGTTACGTGGTTTGATGAGGTTTTACGAAATACTATTCTGGAGAAACTAAAAAAAGTCTTCAGAACAGTAATCATTACATTGAATAATACGATTTCACACCGTATATTGCAAAGTCTCAACAGATTTCATACTAGATAGAATATTCTACTACAATAACACTAAACATAAAATAGTTTTCTGCATAGCATGCATCACCTACCCCTAAGGCTTACTCTTGGAGACACTAAGTAGAGACAAAGGAACAATAGGTATATGGATGCTCGGATTAAAATCAAATAATTGATATCCTAACTTCCACGCTTGTTATTGTTAAAAATTCTGGAATTGTATTAAAGATAAAGCAAATTGTTCTTTTGCATTGTTTGTGTCTCATCGCCTCTGAAAACTCCTGACGCCAGTCTTCGGGACAATGGTTGCTATGATCTACTGAAGCTTTCTTTTTTCTTTTTATTATCTATCTCTATTTTCTACGAGAAAATTAATTTCACGCCAGGTGAAGTAATAGTAAAAAAAAAAAAAAACCAAGAAAGTACCAACATGGTAACATAATCATACTACAAACTCAAATTCTATAAGACTAGGGCAAAATGTGAACAAAAGAGAGAATTACACAGAGCCCTCCAAAAAAGTACAAGGAGAAAAAGACCAATTGATTCCGGAAGAGTAAGCGTCTTTTGCTTCATCGTCGACACCTGCCATGTTAATCTTGACCAATCCAAGTAAGTAATGTCACGTTCTAAAATGAGAACAAAGTATACAACAACAGAACCAACAGACAAAGTAACGAGCATCAAATACGTCCGGCGTCTTGTCACTCAAAGAAAAAGAATATTTCTCATTGAGCTCACGAAGCAGAAGACGCTTACTCTTTCGGAACTTCTGGTCTTAATATTCTTGTACTGTTTCGGAAGTCTCCGTGTAAATCTTTCTTTTGCTCATAGTTTGCCCTAGTTTTATGGAATCTGAGTTTGGATTATGATAATGTTGACATGTTGGTATACTCCTGTCGGCTTTTATATCATGTTTGATTTCTGGACAATATTGAATGACATATAAAATGGCAGAGTACGCCACCTGAGCTGCCCTACTTTCTTTAGGAACTACATTGCTTGTTATCCTTCCATAGATAAAACATTCACTATTGAACATTATGTCAGTAAAAACATCATGGCCACCGATGGAACGGGGTTGTCCTCACTTCTTTTTTATATCTAAAAAAAATCGACTATTTTAAACACTTGACAAAATATTGACATTGGTGACAATGGGTTAACCTTCACATATATATTTTTTATAGAATTGTGTTATTCTGTACAATCTGAAAGAAATTATATACTTTGATTGAATAGATGCTACCCTGAATTCATTTATACAAGAAACATCGATGAAGGGCAAATTACAACAATTGTGCCTTATTGTTACGGTCCAAGCAATCAAACAATATCAGATTTATTTTCAAACTTCCGGTCGGATATCGATGTCTGTCTTCATACGGCTGTGTGTGTCAACAGGATTCTCATATCCTTTGAATGCAATACAAATATTGTCGTTTTATACCTGTCTGGACCAAATTAATTCATAACTCACTACTATATAAATACTTGATTTCATGATAAAACCTAGTCAAAAGTCACATTAGATAACTGTATTGAGAGTAGTTTTAAGATAACAAATTGACGCTAAACGGATGGCTGACACCAACCACCACCACCACCACATCCGTCCTGATCTGGCAAGCGTATATGAAATCTCAAAGGTCATAGATATCTTTCATCCACCATTGATGATCTCAGTTCATTGTCAGATTGATATTCTTATTCTTCGATTCTATTGGGTATTGTTCGGCTCCAGTCAAAGGACTTGAATGGATAAACTTTGTGGTACACTGTTAAAGAAAAGTTTCAATGAACATACATCCTTAACTCGATAAAAGGTGCTGTTCACAGGTATACAAATAGCTGATGATTTGACTTTAAACATTATAAAATCCTGTCACACTATACTGACAGCAAACTGGTCATTACAGAACATGTATTATAATGTTGATCGTTAAGCAAGGTGTGCTATTTGTAACGTTGGTTTGGTTTAAATTTGATCCTGTTAAACGTCCTATTGAAACCTTTGATTGATTTGAGAAAATAACACAATAACGACAATATTTTTCTGTGGCGACCGTATTGCTCAATTTTCAAATTAACAAGGATTCAAAATACACATCTTAAAACGCAATGCCAGTCATTATAATGAAAATTACAGCAGGTCTTCAAATTAACAACAGATCGTTTCACCAATTCAACATTCCAAATGTTCTCAGTAGTTTTCTTAAACTTCTTTGGTTAAACATGAAATAAAAATAGTACATCTATTGTATTTCATCTAAAGCAGTGGCATTCATATAACATAATCTGAAAGTTATTGCTAAAGCATAAATCATGGTTATATCCACTATATAATATTATAGATATGACATATATCATAGCTGTCCATTTTGTTCCATTTGATGTTTTATAAATAAGTAATTCCTATAGTATTGATCTTATGTTAGATTGATGTATATGAATAATGAATAACCCGACCCCAGGGCAGTTTGGTATGAACAATAGACGGAAATGGAACGTCTTGAATAACTAACTAGAAACACATGTGGTGTGTACAAACGCTTTATTCTTTGACATCGTATCTAGTGGGAATTTCCCTTCGGTCAAACGGTAGAGTGTCCAGCTGGAGATTGACCGATCGCTAGTTAAAACCCTAGTGGGGACAGGTTGTTCATCATTACTCCTTCCTATTGCAGTTTTGTTGACTTTAACCACTTACAATGGCAGAAGCAACAGAGAATGACTTGCTTCTTTGGAAAATTTCGAACCTGAAATGTTATTTTCCGAGTTAATGTCTTTGTGATGTAGAGAGTAATATAGAAGTTGAGAGGACAGTTTGGCTTATTAGCCTCGGCTTGTGAGAATGTCCCTTTAGTCAAGCGGTGAGGGTATGCTGAGAACCGAATGATCGCTAGTGCGAACCCAATAATGGGCAGGGTGTTTTTCAATACTCCTTCTTATAACCAGCAGAAGTTGGAATGTGGAGTGCAAATACTTTGTTCCAAGGGTTCGTAATTCCAGTGTATACAATGCGTACTCTGTTCATATGTACATGTATGAGCTTATTATAGACCGTTATCTGCAGTTATCTGGTTCATATACTTGCATGTAGAGTAGATGTAACGCTGATTCATATCTGATACCTGCGTCATTAACCGATATACTTATAATGTAGTTGCCAGAACGTACAGTAAAAATCACAAAGGAAGATGTATCTGTCTGTCATCAACACAATACACTCGTGTTAAACCTTGTCACCAGGTACTTTATCTTCATAACACAAATAAGAAATAAGCTTACCACACATGCTCGTCATAAGATATACAACTGGGTTACTGGTATATTGTTATAAGTATAGTTGAGTTATTAATATCCAATTAATTTACATGTTACTGCTATTATAGAACGTGATTTGATCAATGAATCTAAAACAGTCATGGTATTATGTTACAAAATTATGGTTATTTGACTTGACCCTTGCATAACATACCATTATTCAATTATTTAACCTGCACATGTGACAAGCGATTCACATTCACAAAAGCTAAGGGTATATCAAGACACCTCCAGGGATTAGGATATTCCTTTAAGACATGATCACCTAAATACGATACAGTGAATCCTTTCCTAGTTACAATTAACAATTTAAGGATAATTGTCCTTGCTGTTCACTCATTCATCGTAGGTGTCGACAGGGTTTCCTATGTGTCTTCTACCATTCTTTCATTCTGCCTACTGATCTCTTTTTATTACGAGGATGTGAAGCAATGAAATACCATTGAGCAATTTAAACTGAACGTCATAAAACCAAATGTCAGTAACAGGTCGATCGATATGCCTCTGTAAAAGGACATACCGCATACCTTCCTTTTTTGGGCAGGCACTGCTGATGCCTCTATTGAAATAGTGTTCACTATTGAAATACTATTTCAATATTGAAATAAATACTTCAATGGTGGTTTCAGATTCAATTCAATCATGGCTACTATTGTAATAATGTCAGCTGTAGGTTATTTCAATAGTGAACGTTGCATACGATATCGCTGTATTGGTTCACCCACTGTTGAAATAATTTTCATTCAAATGCACCCTCTGATTAACATTAATTAGAAAAAGAGGCCTAATGTCAGTCTACAAATCCAGGGTCTCTTACCGCTGTGAGTTTGAGTTCCGCTCAGACCATATTTGGAAAAGGGTTTTTCTTCTCGTCGTTGCCCTTTACGGTTTCCCCTGATGTCAGTATAATGTGACTGGGGTAGTTGTACGCCGGTCTGCGGCGTATTGACTCGGTGAGCTAGTACCTTAAAAGTCGCCCTGAGTGCGCGCTTATGTAATGCAGACCATAAAAAACACTCGCACACCTCATGCATTCAAACTTGTTCATAGATTAACCCATAGAGATTAATAAAATAGTTCTCGTCGCGAATAGCTGAAAAATTGCTGGTGCGACGTTAAGCAACATTACAATAACAATCAATTAGAAAATCCAGTTTTATGTTCTCAGATTCGTGCCGGTTCTATTCCCGGTCTGGTCATACTTATTTTAAAAAAAACTTGGCAAGAAGATACTGAACAATTGTGGACTACTATAACAACCTCGGGTGTATTTTAATAAAAAATATTACAACTAAAACGACGATATTGCATGCCGCGTTGACTATTGAACTGTTACTTCAACAGAGTTGACGTTATTTCAGTTGAATTTGCGACCACTATTGCAATAATGATTTTCACTATTGAAATATTATTTCAATTTTGAACATTATTTCAATAGGGGTTTCAATAAATGAAATAATATTTCAATTTCGAACATTATTTCAATAGGGGTGAAATAATATTTCAATTTTGAACATTATTTCATTAGGGGTTTCAATGAGTGAAATAATATTTCAATTTTGAACATTATTTCAATAAGGGTTTCAATCAGCGAAATAATATTTCAATTTTGAACATTATTTCATTAGGGGTTTCAATAAGGCACCCGAATCTCAAAAGCGAAATATCAAACGTCATGCAACTGGAAATCAGGAACCTTTCTTGATGCAGTTCTTGAGAACTTCGAAAAACCTTTATCCGTCCTACACACATGTGTATTAAATTGACAGTCATGCAAAGAAATATTCAGTTCGATCAGTTTAGATATTCCTTAGTCGCCTCCCAGGTTTAGAATTTTCACCCTTTACATCACTGACAAGTCATAAAAGGCCACAGCAGCTGTATTATGCAGTGTGTTCAATTCTACTTCATCTTATCTCATCTGAATTCGTATCGTGAGGTACCAATTACTAGTGTATATATTTTTTTCAAATCTTCACATCAAAATGATTATTGAATTGCTGTCTATAGTCCATTTATTTAGACTGAGAAAAAAATTTGGGGCTACAAATGCCTTTACTTAAAATATGTCAAATAAATACTGACGACCGAATGATTTTTGTACAGTAAACCATTTGGTCTTTACTTAATTGAATATGATTAATACTTTCACAAGTACACGTAAATAATGGTATTTTTAAAACTTGGTGTTATTGTAACTTGAAAACTATAACTTTTTAACCGTATAACCTGAACTTATTAGTCAGTTAGAAGTTGGCGTCGAGGGAGACCCCGACAGCAAAATGCCATTGTTGAGGTTACACAACATGTCCTTTGTATCGTTGAAACCCCAGTAAAAAATCATTAAGTGCACAAAGACCAAGTATATATGATATGTTATTACTTTATACCACTGAAACGGACGCAACACTGATTCGTTTTGATTATTATGGTTTTAAAACACATAATTATTACGTGGTTTTATGAGCAAGTTTAAAAATAAATATTTAGTTGATGATTTTTTTATAATTGAAGGTGAAAAAATGAAATAAACGATGCCTCAAGGTATCATGTTCACGGGATTATATTGCATTTTTCTTTCTATATAGTTATGATTTTCTTTAGAACCTACACAAAATGTTGGCATCGGGTAGCTTCTTGACAAATGTCGGATGGATCAAAATTCCTAAGAAGGTTCCCCAAGGTCCCTTTCTGTTTTCTGTTATTTTGGGACTGACAAAACATGGCTACTAGGCGGTTTTGACTAAGTCGGATTCACTAAGATGAAATTTATTGCAAAACAAAATAGTCCAACTGGTATTGACCACTCATGATGACCGGATGAAAACGTGTAAAGGGTCATAACTCGGAAGGGAACCGGAGTATATGGGGAAAATCCAAGTTATCGGGCGGATGACCCCTACTTTTTCACGTCCAGTCGCGGAAAGGAACTTTTTGGACTGACCAATAAAACACCATGGCTGACAGGTGGTCCTCTTTCACTGCATGGTCCTTTCTCAGACTTAATATATAGGTCCCATAGGAATCCAGTCGTGCACTGCCATTATTTTGGGATGTAAAACAAAATTGAGTGAAAGGTAGCCATTTCAGATTTTGATTAACAAGTTGTTTGTTTAAATGGAGCAGATTAATCTTTTCCTACTTTCACACCAATGTCCCCCTTTGTTCCTAGTGTATTTTTAGATTTGAAACTGATAAGAAAAAGCAAAATAACTAATTTAATAATAGAATGACTTAAAGAGGAATTTTCTCATTATGAAGGTCAAATGGAGGCAAAGAAGAGGAAAATATCCAACTTTAAAGGAGATGAAGGCTTCTTATCATGATTGATTTTAGAAGGGGACATAATTCTATTGAATTAGACTAACTAGGCCTCTATATCACCCTTTACTTGTCACAAACATTATCAACTAGCATCAGAACAATTTCGTCATCAAAGAGTCATAGTTATATTCAGTATTTTAGACTTAAATGGATATGTCTTATCTACATGGCAGATAACGGCTTAAAAGACAAACTTGCTGAATCCTAAACAAACGACGAAACGTTTTGAAGTGGAAAAAAGGACAACTAATGGCACTACCAAGGCCGTTCCTTCAAAATAAAGTATTCGACCTTCACCAGTTCCTTTATGTCTCACTTCTGATAACTAAAACCATCTATTAAATGAGGAACCATTGTATGAACAAACATTGAGAAAAAACAAATGCCGATAAGATAAGATACATCGCTCATCTTTCAAAGAAATGTAACTGTGGATAGCAAGGTTTTATTGAAAAAGTGCGCTGGAGAAAAAGTGAAACCATGTGAACTGACAGGGAGCCGTTTGATATTGTCGACAGGAGCATTATTAATGCGTCTGTACGTGGTGTATTGTACTCCGTAATCCTGGAAAAATATCGCGTAAACCAACATACGCCTTAAGAGACTACCGAAAAAGTTGATAAAGTGATTGTTTGGGAATGAATGATATTCGTCGATCATGAAACATGAACAGAGGCGTTCAGAATCATAGATGAAAGTTGTAGGCCTAAGTATATTTTTACCAAGTGAAGGTGATAATGTCAAAACAAGCATCAATGACATGACCTTTAGGTCAATAGATATTTTACTGAAACCTGGCGAAATGGTCAGAAGATGCCTTTTATAAATACATAACAAAACGTTCCCGAAGAAAGGAAAGCCCGTTGATTCTAACTTCGACCCAAAGGATCCGACATGTATCCACATCAGCATCGCAAGCGCTGAGAGAATAATTCACTCAATGGAAAGCTTCATATTTGAAACCATCACGGTCAATAAAGGTAAGTTCGACGTTCTACATCGCCCAGAATTCAACTCCTCAATCTTAATGACAAATGTCAAACTTAGTCGCCAGGATGATGAGGATGATACAGTAATGAAAAGACAATGCCTCACTAGCTATCCATTGTCCACTGTATGGGGAAGTTATTATCAATTATAGATATGTAAATTATACATTATAATGATATTAAAATCATATATTTGTAATTAACTTTCTACATACGTACCACCTTGTATATCAATATTTATTTCGTTGCTAGTTTCAATGTAAATGGTCTATGAATTTAAAGATAAGATAATATAAAATCATGATTTTGTAAAGCTCAAATTTCGTGTATGTATCGATCTTCTTTAGTGAATAAATATATTTATTATTCTGAAATCGATGTGACAACCTTTGGGTATATACACTGGGAATCAATGAAAACAACAATTTAGACAGAAAGACCTCGTTTTACATTCTGACCCGAATCTATTAACCACCCGACTGGAAAGTGGGTGGAGCTTTTGCGTCATCATTGATTGAAAGGAACGTTTTTAACAAAACCGTGCAGATCTTGGTTTTTGTTAATACTGGGATAGTTACATCACATTTAGACTCATTTTTTTTGTATTTTACAATGGGAATGATAAATTTGGTTGATGAAGCTACTGGATATTAGATAATTAACCACAGTCATTATATAGTCTCGAGTATATGCATAAAACAATAATATTATCCCCTTATGAAACTAGCTCGATGTTGGTAGTAAAATTAAGCACCAAATTAATTACCCAAATCATAATGTAATATATATATCAAATTAGCTTTATATTAACGCCAAACATTAAGCACTGATTAAACCGTGATCATGATGCAACAGATATTAAATTTTTTTAGATAAATGTGAAACGAGACCAGGAACCTCAAAAAGAACAACAGTGTACAATGTGAGCGATTTAATACATATTCACAATAATGTCCCACTAAACCGATGAATGAGAGAAATCAGGACATTGAATCGGGTTGGATATGAGGAAAAAAGGGAAAAATTAGGCCATTTACGATTGAATAAGAAGAAATATTGAAATCAAGTGTGACTATAAATAAAAGAAATAAACTAACCATACTGTTAAATGATTACTTGCAGGATTAGTGTATTTTAGAAATGCAACGAAATCCAAAGTTAAACAATATTTTGACAATAAACCTGAAGCAGCATGGGTTTTGATCAGTAATAGAATATATATCGCATGAACAAATAAAATTATACTTATCAAAATTATTGATAACGGAAGGAAGGGTGCAGGAAAACAGTAACCATCTATTACCATATATGGGGAAATGAATTACAGCAAATGGCAACCGAAATATCACTAACATTTCAGAAGAAATGAATAGAAAAAGCAATGAAAGCTCTCAAAACAACACAGGACGGTATACCAGTTGACATTTATTAAAGTGAGTGAATAAAATTGCTACGAAAATACAAAGACGTTTCCGAATTAATGACATAACGTCATAACATTTTGATGTTAAAAGATCACATCGACGAGGGTGCCAGATAGCCCTGTTTATCTATATAATATAAGCTAAACCACTTGCTTAGGCTATACAAGCAAAACCCTCCAAGTTCTAGCTCCAGCAAACTTGAGGTAAAAGCTATATAACACTAAGCTAATAAATCGAACAGAAAATACCATAAGAAGTGTAATATATGAAATAGACTTCACCATAAACTAACAAAACGGAAGCAATATATTGAGGACTATAGAAACATAAAAAGCCATATTTTAATTTTACCTAAACGTCAGTAAAAAGACTTTTTTCATGAGTATCAAAAAGAGATTTTGGAGAGAGAGACGAAACCGACAATTTAAAAAAAAATGACAAATACGAAAGACAAAAAATCTGCTTTTAATAGTAAGGCATCGATACTTAAATCAATATTATCAGTAATTAGTTAAGAAATTTAAATAGGAGACATCCCAATAGATAAACGCACTGATATAATCACACTTTGAGTATTGAAAGCTGAACCCAATAGGCCGCGATCAAAGGTTTCTGACCTTGGAGATAGCGGAATGGCGATAATAATCTGGTACCATTTCTGGACGGCAACTTTATTAAAACGATGTTAATTACTCTGTAACTGAGTATTCAAATATTCTTCTTACAGAAAAATGACAATTAATTTCACGCAAAGTATCCTTTAATTTTCTGCTCAAATATACGTAGTCTAGATTTAGTCTGTTATTACTTTATCAATGCGCTATTGTTGTGTGGGTGAAACAAGATACAAAGTAAAACGTAAAGCGCAACATGCTGGTGTCTTAAAGAGAGAGAATCAATCCTATGTATGCTGACATTACTTTAACAGGTATCAACTTCATTCCACCACTGGTACTGATAATTTGAAGTAGATCAGCCTTTACTGTCAATGGTTTTGAGATCGCGTAGCATTAAAAAATAAAATAAATTGATTGCATAATCTATAACTTAAAAGGAATCTATGAAATATCCTTAGGAGATATCATAAACTAACAAAACAGAAGCAATAATTGAAATTGAGGACTATGGAAACATAAAAGTCATATTTTAAACTTTCCAAAACATCAGTAAAAAGAGTTTTTCGTTTTTCGTGGGTATCAATGAGAGACTTTGAAGAGAGTCGATAACGAAAATTTAAAAAAATGACACTTGCAAATACGAAAGACAAGATATACTGCTTTTAATATAGGGCATTGGTAATTAAATCAATATTATCAGTAATTAATTAAGAAATTTAAATAGGAGACATCCCATTAGATAAACGCACTGATAATAAACACACTTAGAGGATTGAAAGCTGAACCCAATAGGCCGTGATCAAAGGTTTCTGACCTTGGAGATAGCGGAATGCCGATAATAAATCTGGAACCATTTCTGGACGCCAACTTTATTAAAAAAATGTTAATTACTCTGAAAATGAGTATCAAAATATTCTTCTTACAGAAAAATGACAATTAATTTCACGCAAATTATCCTTTAATTTTCTGCTCAAATATACGTAGTCTAGATTTAGTCTGTTATTACTTTATCAATGCGCTATTATTGTGTGGTTGAAACAAGATACAAAGTAAAACGTAAAGCGCAACATGATGGTGTCTTAAAGAGAGAGAAACAATCCTACATATGCTGACATTACTTTAACAGGTATCAACTTCATTCCTCCACTGGTACTGATATTTTTATGTAGATCAGCCTTTACTGTTAATGTTTTTAAATGGTCTAGCATTATTTAAAAATAAGAAAATGAATTAATTGCATAATCAGCAACCTTTTATTATACGATTCATTATGGGATACATAAGGTTACTTATAAAACTGGAAATCTTTGCAAATGATAAATGATCATTTTGACAATTCAACAGAAAAAAATATCCAAAATGAAAAGTCCATCAAAGAGCTTCTATATTGTAAGAGTCGGGAAGTTCTTGAACAAATGTGTTGCCATGCTCTGGAAAGCGTGATATTTGTATCATCTGTCCCCATGGAAGCAAGAAAAAAAGAACCGTTCCACCGCCAAAGGCACACCTAGAGTGCTGGGATGTAGGTGGACAATTTTCTTCTGTCATATCAACTGTCACCTCTCAGTTCCCGTGGTGCCATGAGGGACCGTAACAAACATTGTCCTTATTAAGGTAATGAATCATATCTTGGGGATCTTAGCAACAACTAGAAAGAAAACGCCAAGTGCACATGGGATATATATAATATATATATATATATATATATGCGATTTCTATACACCATTGAAACGACATCCATCTTGATATGGTAGTACTGTTGATTTGTGTTCTTTTGATTTCACGGATTGGTTTTAAACTAACGATATCTTGTATGCGTTTTGAGCAAGTCGCCGGCTTGACGATAAATAGAATATGGAGGCTTTTACATAATTAGTTCTAAAAGAATCTTGAAATAGATGATTCCTCATGGTATCGTTTTTAGGGCATTTCACTGCAGTTTTGCTATCTAAGGTATAGATATTTTAAATGTTTATAATTGCCATCGCCTTGTCTTTCTCGACATATATATGTATGTTTTTTGCCCATAATTGACACTCGCCCTCAAGAGATCAGGCAAAATGCAATAATCTGTCTTTTGTGACAAGGCAGAAAATACAATGTATATCCTCGATCAGGTATCCTAGTTAATGACAGTGCCATTACATCGGAAGGGTTTGATGCAACTCTAAATCTTACCGTCAAGTTCGTCTCCGGGCATGGGAGGACTCCATTTTAACTCCGCTTTACTTTTACTGCATGACACTGATGTGAGAGATTCTGTTTTCGTTTCTCGCTCAGTCTTCTCATTTACTTTTGGAAATGAGACTTTCATTTATTTTTAAGGGTATAGGATGGTCGGTTTATGGCGCAATATCTATGGCTTTGTCGCTCTTAAATTCGTACCATAAATTCTATTCTGTATTCTCGGATGTTAAACAGGGCAAATAATGGTGATGTCTTTAAAATTGTACAAAACACACAAGTGGATAGCACCTTTTTATACACATTTAGAGTTTGATACAGCAAATAATAAAACTGCATTTCACGCGTGATTCGTCATTTAAGCCCTCGTTACTGATGCTATGGGCCTAAATTTCAGTGCATAGGAGGCGACAGAGGAAAAATCAAATGATAAAAAGAAATAAACAACGAAATAAAGTTGCACGAAAATTTCCCGATCTGTAATTTGAGATCCCAATCTCCCGGTCCTCCATTTTTTCAGTATAACGAACTCATTGGTATCCTATGTCGGTCATGAAGAACACACCTATTATTACATACACGTTCATTCTTGTAGCTCGTCTGATATTTTATATGAAAACTCGTTAAACTGTAAATGAGTTCAACTTAATGAAATTTTTATGAGTTACGATGAACAAATGGATGGATTAAGTTGTTAATTCTTGCAGCACCAGGCATACAAGGTTCTTACAGCATATACTGTGTGCACTGGTATTTTGCAGAAACTGGCACATCACAAAAGTTGAATCACACTTGACTATCTGAAATAACGGAGAAGAAAAGCACATGCAAGATGAAAGCATATCTGCATTGTATTATTTAAATTTTGGATATATTCTTTTTCATCTTGTTTCCTTATTTTTCCTTTGCCCTTGCCTTGCGGCGGTAGATTTGCTTTGAGCTTTGTTCCCTGGCTCTGACATACTACAGTCAAAACAAATGGCAGGTCTTGGTCCTGCTTAATGCCTTGCATTATAGTTATGCAATGACTTTTTCCCTTATCAATATAATGTGACCGCGTTGAGTGTCCTGCTGGGGCATTTGGTAGTATTCTCAGGTACTAATGTTAAGATGACTTTGATGTTGATCAAAAAACAAAAGATGGCTGGAATACATATTTGGTAACGATGTCAAAATCAAAGAGATGAATCTGCCGTTACATATGGTTCATTTACAACTCGGAAGTAGTTATCATATTTTAACTGCTCTGATGATACAAGTGATGGCGATGTTATTGGCAAGCAAAACGTTAGACGCTGATATTGACCTATCAAAGATCTTGTTGACTGGTGTGCATATTGTTAAAGCCTCAAGCCATAAGTTTTAAATGCATATTCGAAATGACTATATATAATAATAGCTGTCCCGTGATAATGACACTCTTTATCTGGTTAATTGATGACAAGAAATGTCAAAATTTTCAAATACTTCAGGGGATTCCAGGTTTTTAGTAATAAAAATCAAACCGAGCTATAACATGTTGAACTCCACAAGCTGGGTTAGTCGAGTGCGACTTTGGAGCGATCAGCGGTTTGCTGAGAGGCTGAGAAGAAACATGTTCGAAATTTTGTAACAGAGATGACATTTTTCACGAACACCATGATAGTGGATACACGATTAGCTAAAGTGCTGATCGCAGCGGATCACGGACTGTGACTACCGCCATCTTCGATAGTTGTATTAGTCGCGTGGGCAAATTCCGAATCATATCAATAACTGCAAGTATCATAGTTTGAATGGACAAGGTATTTCTACTTAATCAAATATTTGTTACGAACTTGCTGTTGAAAACAGTTGTTTTAAAGACATCTTCAACCTCCACGGTGATGCTGCTCTCATGGAGAAACTGATGATATTGACAATGTCGTTTCAGTCGGTTTCTTTGAACCTTTTACATAACGTACGATTCTGACACTAATATTTATAATTATCACAACATATTCCACTGCATTTATATAATTATATAACCCAACTTCATTGATGGTTAATTAATTGCTTTTGAAAGGAAAATAGTTCTTCCTGCTTTACGTTTCTATTTTGGCACTATATAATATTCCTCGTGACAGGAAATTACTAATGGGAGTAATTAGGCAGCTGCCTCACTTCATAACACCACTATATTGCTACTAAATATCCTTTCATGGTGATTTGGAGGCATATACGGTATCTATAGCCGAGCAATTTCTGAAGTTTCAACTATCTCATCCCGATATAGCGTATTAATGCACCGTTATATTTGTGTAAACGTTTGCTCAGTGTTTGCTTTGCTGTTTATTGATTACATAATATTTGGAGATTAATATTACAATAGAGAAAGTAATACATTGATAAATGTCCATAAACCAATAATTATTATCAGTTTGATAACACGAGAGACTAGTATCTTAGTATATTTATGACAATATATTTTGTGATTCATGCTTTAATTCATTTCCATAATTTTCAAATTTGTAAACTCAGTCAAGCCTTATTCGTATCATAATAATCTCGTATCCTCTTGTATATTTATTACAATAGATTACCAGTTCCTCTAAATCATCGGCTTTTCCCGCATAAATTGTGTCTAGCTTTTCGGGTAAATATCAATGTTTTGAGATAAATTGCTTCATCATAAGGGAATGTCAGGAATATTTCAATTAACCAATTGTGTTAAATTTAGCCAAAAATTAATGTAGATTGTTGTATTGTCAAATCAATAGTAGTAATTCTGATTCTCTATATAATTTTCTACATCATTCTTTATATAATTCTCTATATCCTTCTCAATACCATTCTCTATCATTCTCTTCCATTCTTTATATCCTTCTCTTTACCATTCGCTCTACCATTCTCTACCATTCAATTCCATTCTCTTTACCACTCTCTACCTTTTTATTCCGTTCTCTTTACCATTCTCTACCATTCTATTCCATTGTCTATACCATTGCTATACCATTCTCTACCATTCTATTCCATTGTCTATACCATTGCTATACCATTCTCTACCTTTCTATTCCATTCTCTTTATATTCCATTTCTCCATTCTCTTTACCATTGCTATACCATTCTCTACCATTCTATTCCATTGTCTATACCATTGCTATACCACTCTCTACCTTTCTATTCCATTCTCTTTACCATTCGCTATACCATTCTCTACCATTCTCTTTACCATTTTCTACCATTCTATTCCATTCTCTTTACCATTCTCTACCTTTCTTTACCATTCACTTTACCATTCTCTACCATTCTATTCCATTCTTTTTATCATTCGCTCTACCATTCTCTACCATTCTCTTTACCATTCTCTACCATTCTATTCCATTCTCTTTACCATTCGCTCTACCATTCTCTACCTTTCTTTACCATTCTCTTTACCATTCTCTACCTTTCTATTCCATTCTCTTTACCATTCTCTACCATTCTAATCCATTGTCTATACCATTGCTATACCATTCTCTACCTTTCTATTCCATTCTCTTTACCATTCTCTACCTTTCTATTCCATTCTCTTTACCACTCTCTACCTTTCTATTCCATTCTCTTTACCATTCTCTACCATTCTCTACCATTATCTACCATTCTCTTTACCATTCTATTCCATTGTCTATACCATTGCTATACCATTATCTACCTTTCTATTTCATTCCCTTTACCATTCTCTACCATTCTATTCCATTCTCTTTACCACTCTCTACCTTTCTATTCCATTCTCTTTACCACTCTCTTTACCATTCTCTACCATTCTCTTTACCATTCTCTACCATTCTATTCCATTCTCTTTACCACTCTCTTTACCATTCTCTTTACCATTCTCTTTACCATTCTCTACCTTTCTATTCCATTCTCTCTACCATTCTCTACCATTCTCTTTACCATTCTCTTTACCATTCTCTACCATCCTATTCCATTCTCTTTACCATTCTCTACCATTCTATTCCATTCTCTTTACCATTCTCTACCTTTCTATTCCATTCTCTTTACCATTCTCTACCATTCTCTACCATTCTCTTTACCATTCTCTACCATTCTATTCCATTCTCTTTACCATTCTCTACCATTCTCTACCATTCTATTCCATTCTCTTTACCATTCTCTACCATTCTATTCCATTCTCTTTACCACTCTCTACCTTTCTATTCCATTCTCTTTACCATTCTCTACCTTTCTATTCCATTCTCTACCATTCTCTACCTTTCTATTCCATTCTATTCCATTCTCTTTACCATTCTCTACCTTTCTATTCCATTGTCTATACCATTGCTATACCATTCTCTACCTTTCTATTCCATTGTCTATACCATTGCTATACCATTCTCTACCTTTCTATTCCATTCTCTTTACCATTCTATTCCTTTCTCTTTATCATTCTCTACCATTCTCTACCATTCTATTACATTCTCTTTATCATTCTCTACCATTCTCTATTCCATTGTCTATACCATTGCTATACCATTCTCTACCTTTCTATTCCATTCTCTTTACCATTCTCTACCTTTCTATTCCATTCTCTTTACCATTCTCAACCTTTCTATTCCATTCTCTTTACCATTCTCAACCTTTCTATTCCATTCTCTTTACCATTCTCTACCTTTCTATTCCATTCTCTTTACCATTCTCTACCTTTCTATTCCATTCTCTTTACCATTCTCAACCTTTCTATTCCATTCTCTTTACCATTCTCTACCATTCTCTACCTTTCTATTCCATTCTCTTTACCATTCTCTACCTTTCTATTCCATTCTCTTTACCATTCTCTACCATTCTATTCCATTCTCTTTACCATTCTCTACCTTTTTTATTCCATTCTCTTTACCATTCTCTACCATTCTCTACCATTCTCTTTACCATTCTCTTTACCATTCTCTACCATTCTATTCCATTCTCTTTACCATTCTCTACCATTCTATTCCATTCTCAATACCATTCTCTACCTTTCTATTCCATTCTCTTTACCATTCGCTATACCATTCTCTACCATTCTATTCCATTGTCTATACCATTGCTATACCATTCTCTACCATTCTATTCCATTCTCTTTACCATTCTCTACCTTTTTTATTCCATTGTCATTACCATTCTCTACCATTCTCTACCATTCTCTTTACCATTCTCTTTACCATTCTCTACCATTCTATTCCATTCTCTTTACCATTCTCTACCATTCTCTACCATTCTATTCCATTGTCTATACCATTGCTATACCATTCTCTACCTTTCTATTCCATTCTCTTTACCATTCTCTACCTTTCTATTCCATTCTCTTTACCATTCCCTACCTTTCTATTCCATTCTCTTTACCTTTCTCTACCATTCTATTCCATTCTCAATACCATTCTCTACCATTCTATTCCATTGTCTATACCATTGCTATACCATTCTCTACCTTTCTATTTCATTCTCATTTCCATTCGCTCTACCATTCTCTACCTTTCTATTCCAATCTCTTTACCATTCTCTACCTTTCTATTCCATTCTCTTTACCATTCTCTACCTTTCTATTCCATTCTCTTTACCATTCTCTACCTTTCTATTCCATTCTCTTTATCATTCTCTACCATTCTCTACCATTCTATTCCATTCTCTTTACCATTCTCAACCTTTCTATTCCATTCTCTTTACCATTCTCTACCTTTCTATTCCATTCTCTCTACCATTCTCTACCATTCTATTCCATTCTCTTTACCATTCTCAACCTTTCTATTCCATTCTCTTTACCATTCTCTACCATTCTCTACCTTTCTATTCCATTCTCTTAACCATTCTCTACCTTTCTATTCCATTCTCTTTACCATTCTCTACTCTCTATTCCTTTAATTGAATATTCTCTTTACATTAAGATATCAATGTCTACGTTTGTGTGTATTCCATTCTCTTTTATGTTTCAGCGTTGTAGCAAGTTATGCATGATCACAAGGAGGCTTACACAGACATAGTCAATAAAGTCAATATTCCGTAATAGAAAAAATGTGAACTTAGCTTACAAAAAAAAAAAAAAAATGCATATGACTGAGGTCATTCATCATACTCAGAATGCTGTACAGTTGGTCTATATTACATCATGTAATGAACCGCCAGATTCACACATCCTTTATTTCGTTATTTGAATCGGTAGACTTTAGGGTGCTTGTGGTACCAAGTGTTTGTGGTACCATAAATAGTACGAGTTACTGGCTATAAACACTCATGGCTCTCTGTCCAATTGACAGTGACAGAAATAATTATCCTTTGTGGCATTGATAGTATCAGAGCTATCGTGTTTTATCGATGCATTGTAGTTTATCATGTCAGAGCGGACCCCTCAAAGCATTATGTTTAGAGAGTGTTGATAAATTCATATCTCATAGTCACCATCGTACTGAAGTGATCCCTTATCATTATAGCCACCTGCTGCCAATGACATTTGATATGTGCTAAATGATACTGTCTTAAGTTGCTCCACATCCTACTTTAGAAGAACACAATTATCTTTCGTGGCATAAAGTTTTCAAACAAAGACATGGCTCATCTTACATTCAACGTGTCGTGTTGGTGAGGATCTGATAACGATTTTTCTGTTTCTAAGCTAGAGGTCTAACTTTTGCGTTTTTCTCAGTTGTTCTGATATAAATGGATCCTTTGATACAGATGAGGCAAAATAATGGGTCAAAGACATTAATCGATTTCATGTATGAAGTAGTTAGAGACAGTTATTTAAATCTTCCATGTTAAGATTCTGTTGAAATTGTAATAGACCTATCAAGATTAACTTCTTATTCATCATGTTGTGATTTCATGCGGGATGGCATTTTGATTGTCAAACAATGCGAATATCGATGATAACCTTAGTGTTCATGACTAATACACATCAGTAAAGCTGGTTTGTCTAATGCTCGTATTAAAGAAAAGAAGACTTTTTGGGACACTCGTTTTTGACATAGTAAATAGTTCTGCTTCCTTTCCTCATGCAAAGGAAGATTCCAGTTTTGATAACATAAATGATATCCCAAAAATGTAATTCGTGACTTCCTTTGATTTGAAAAGGTAACTGAGACGTTAATCAGTTGAATTTCGATATAAGGTTTCCGATACTTTTCAGTGAGATGGTCTAAAACAAAAACAAAATACTGGCAGGGGAACAGACACCACGGTTATGTCATTTTAAATGAGTTGAAACATACAGTGCCAATATCCTGTCCATCAGCAAAAGCACTTGTAACTAGAAATCTTTTTCTGGGCTATTTAATTGATTTAGTGCCTCTCTTGTTTAATCCCAACCAAACTTAAACTACAAGGAGTTATAACACTGCACGTTACATCTAATCGGTTCCGAGATTTTAATGATGCAGGGCGGCATAATAAGTTCCATTGAAATATAATCATACATACATAAGTTCTCATGTAGAATAGTAATAAAAGTACAAATGAATTGGTCCTTATACCGAACCCAACTGATATCTTAACTTGCGTACATAGCTTCACATAAGTTTGTTTGTATTTACTCAAACTATTTTTTTCTAAACATCGATATTTTAAAAAATTCTACAAAGGATCATACCTCTGTAAATTTTGATCAGATCAGTCGAATTTGTCAAAAATCCTAATATTCTTAATTTCTGAAATTATCCTGTTCACCAGGTAAAACGATAATGAAACTGGAAAGCGCAATAACTCTATAAATTACAATAATAGAATCGGTATTGTCGACCTCATCCGGTACGAAACTTCATCGAAACCTTTTTGCTGGATCAACGATACAATAATGCAACAAGTCATTACTTTGTAAGTTACAACCGAATCTGTCCCATTGTCAAAATCAGTTGACAACTTATTGATATTAGGTTGCATACCAAGTTGATTAAATGATGTATATTTACTAAAGTTGTCGTGTTCACAAGGTCAAATGGAAATAACATTGCAAAGGGCAAAAAGTAAATAAGGATAGATTGTGTCCCAGGGGATAAGTTTTATCAAAATCCGTGCATATTTACTCAAGTTATCATTTTTTACCAAAGGAAGTTTACGCAAACTGCCGAACGATGAATATGTGTCACCAGATGACATAAAAACACTTGACAGCCTACACATATATCTTACCTTGTAACAATACATCAATCAACGGTGTGACCCTGTAAACTGTTAGAGCATGCTATATATTTCCATATATATGTAAATATACTGAGAGCAAAAAGAAACGCAATTAGCAGAAAGTTAATATTATAAATTAAATCCTTGACGTACACCCTTGAAACTTGACAAATGTGTGCATTTGAGTTAGGTCCCTATGGTACCTTATTAAAATCATTGATGCATAACTAAACTGCGCACGCCGCTTGTACAAAAGAATAAGAGACAAAAGCACGATATCTCGAACCCAGTATAAAGGATTGGTTCAAAATCTGTGTGTGCGAATCTTCAGACATATCCGTCTTGATTTCCCACATTTTAACCATAAACAGTTCACCATAAAAAATGCCACGACTGTCCGAAGTTGACAGGGGTCGTGCCATTGCACTTCTTATGCAAGGTACCCTGCAAAATCAATTTGGAGTCCAACCATCGAACATTTGCCGTCTCATCCAAAGACTACATGCCACCGGAAAGGTTGCAGACCGTCCCCGAAGCAGTCGCCCTCGTGTGACGACGCGTCGGCAGGATAGGGCAATGCGACTTTCGCACCTACGCAATCGCTTTCTGACGGCAACGGAAACAGCAAAGGACACAATTGGGGGTAATCATGTTCCATTTGATCCAAAGACTGTGCGTACTCGACTGTGTGCCTTCGGTCTAAGACCGCGGTGGCCATATATTGGACCACAGCTTAATGAGTGTCTATAGACGTACCCACGAGCACTATACAGATGCTTGCGTGGTAGAGAATGACCGCTTTGGAGGAGGATCGGTCATGGTATGGGGAGGGATTGCTCATGGTATCAAGACTCCTCTGGTCGTTATTCAAGGATATCTCACGGCCGTCCTAGCGCCGCATGTTGTTCCTCTAGTACAGCAGCCTCAACTGACGTTTCGGCAGGAGAACGCCCAGCCGCATGTAGCGAGGGTTTGCCGTAGTTATCTCGCAGCAAACAATGTCCCCATCCCAGACAGGCCCCCATACAGCCGTGACCTCTCTCATATAGAACATTTATGGGGGTCACACACGATATTGCTGGGTCCAGAACGGACTTCATTTTGAGTAGGGTACTCTTGAATCAACGTCAAATTTGAAAGGTTTACTTAACGTACACAAATGGAATTCTCGTAAATGACAAAGTGGTCAACTATCTTCTAGTTACTCCATAATTACATTCTAAAACCCTTTTCTATTTCTCGTAGTTGACCTGGAAATTCCTAATTGCGTTTCCTTTTCCTCTCAGTACCTGTTGATCACCCACCACCTGGCTTCATTTTTACAAAAGCTGTTTTAAGGATTTCCAAAGGGAAAAGGTAAGCACCTCCTGTAATATAGTTAGTATGGAAAATACCAAGTTGTGGAACGTTTAGCTTATAAATCTGGGAGTTGATGAGGCAAGGGAGCATGTTTTCAACTTTTTACGAACACAAGCAAATATACATTTCAAGCCTCTTTTGAAACAATCGCCCTTGGCCCCGCAAAACACGTATAAGGCTTCTACGTCTTGAATAGCTATTTATATTTTTATTCGGAAACAAGAAAATTATTTCAATTAATTATTGACGTATGTGTATTGTCCATTAGTTTTTCACAACTAAGAGGACAAATCTGCATAAGGTTTAAAACAAGAAGGTCGTATTTGTCACTTCAGATATTACAATTATGAAACCTAAAAGAACTATTTGAAAAAAAGAAGGTGATATCAGTATCATTTTACTGATATGCTGCTGCTCTAAACTGATAAATATGTGTTTTATTTCTTTAGTAGGGATTTACGATCATCTCACTATGAAAAATGTACACAGACAAAGGAAAATCGCGCTTTTGTAACTGTATTCATAGTCAAGCCAAATGAGAAAAATCAACAGCACTTTACAGTTGATTTGTACTTGTAGGACTTGTCAGTGGCGCCACGGGATTGGAGACGACTAAAAACTATATATTAACTGTTAAAGAAATTCTAATTTATATAAAGTATTTAAGGAATTATAATAATACAGACAGATTATGACAACCCTTGGGGACTTAATGTCAACAGTACGTACTGCCGGCTACATGCAATCTCAAAGGCTTGTACAAAAACGAAATGCACACAAGGAAATGATATCACACAACAGCAGTAGTCGTGAAGAAAAAATGGTTAATTGCTGAAGTCATGAAAGATTTACAACAAGCATTGAACTAAAATCATTGGGTCAGAAAAAAAACTTCCTTCATTTCCTTCATTGACATCTCCATGATTTTCAGCTAAATGACAACAGAGATTAAAGAATATTTTCAATCAAAAGAAGAGAGTCCACAGTGCATGGTTCACGACGATGTTTGAAAAGGATGACTATACATCATTCTCATATTCCATTTTTTCCGTCCGTCTCATCCATCCTAAAATCTAATACACACATATATGGACCAAGCGGAGCCTGACAGATCAAGAAGGTTCCGTTTAGTACTTTTCAAGACTTAAAATCAAAATGGCCACTGAGTGACCTGTAAACCATTTGCTTTTGTATTACAAACAATATTTGCTAATGATCTATTCCTTATGTGTTAAAAAATGAATAGCAATATTCAAATTTTAGAGTTAAAGTAAGATATTTGTCTTTTTTTTTCTCCAAATATTGAATATTGAAATATTGAACACAACTACTAAGAACACCAATGGAAGGCATGATATAAAAATTTACCGTCAACACTTAAAGGGTAGTGATAACAAACACTTCAACAGTCCACATCAATCTGGATGACTGCCTGTCGGCTATTTTCCTTATAATTTCCAAAAGCACACCAAGGGACCATTGAACATATTATTTAGGTAATAATGTAAATGCGACAATAGAAATAAATGTTTACGAGTGACTGAATGCTAAACATTAAATGGAGTATATAAGGACTAAGATTGAAATTAAGAACAATAGCATTGAATTAATCAATAATGACACTGATAGTGTCCATGATGGCATATCGTATTTAATTTCAATAAATCTGCGGGAAAAACTTTGATTGATCTCAAAATGTCAAACGACTAAATTTTTCTGTGAAAGAATCCGGAATTTTGCATTCCTGTAGAACGCCCACGGGAAGGAATCAAATCTGGGTCTCCAGTGCTTTTACTCAGAGCTCCACCAATTACATGAGCATGCTTCATCATCCGAGTTACAAAGACTATAATTAATATTAATTTGTAGAAGCCACATCTAACACTTTGACATTTCCTCAATCTCGGACGCAGAGTCTAAGCACAAAATCCTTTGTGATTTCTTGTGATAGAAAAGGCACATTTCTGTCAAACATTGATTATAAATATTTGTAATTTAATTTTAATTTTGTCCGTATGTGAATAGATTTGTATTAATAATTAGTTGAGTTTTGTTTTTTTTTCAGTTGTTATTCGATAAGTGAATTATATAATATGCAGCATGTTCTCAGCGAAAAAAGGTCCTTAATGACACATACAACTTTTCGGTCACCAGATGAAGTATAGTTACCTCAGAGCCAGAGTGAGTGCGCTTACAGCATTCTGCCACTGGCATGCACTTCTTGCCAAAAACAGACAAATTTGAAGTTTCAGATTGTACAAAGTAATTCATATGAAGATAGATTTCTAGTTCAAATCTTATTGGGTCTATTTGTGATTATATTTATATTGATAATTAGTTGCGTATTACAATTTTTGTTGTTAAAATTTCAACAAATTTAAACAGTAACAAATGGATTCAGACAAATAGTGTTACAACAAATGTTTGCAAATCATATAAAAAGTAACACAAATCCAAATTATAATACAGTTCATGAAAAGATGCAACATTTTTTCTGCCCTGTTAAAAACTTGATATCATGTATGCTTTTGAACTGGATATATATGTGTGTATATATATATATATGCAGGTATCCCATGTACAATGTTCACGTGCTGTTAGATCCTCTAGTTTAATCAAGATGTTCCAAGTCGTTCCGAGATCATAAAGTAAATACTTATTTAAGCATAATTCGTCTAAAATGTGTCTGAAGTTGTTGAATGTGTTGATATTTTTCCTGATTTTATTCCATTTCTGTTCGTTTGTTTTCTTCATCATTAAATAGACTTCCGATTTTGTTTTTAAGTTTGGCGTCGACGTCCATTACACAAAGAAGCATGTTTTTAACCAGCTTATGTGGCGGTTGTTATTTCATTGTCGAGGATATCAATGTCGAATGGAACGTAATATTGAATTTAGAGTGACAGGTCTCGTGCTATTTCCTGTGTCTGTGGATTGTAGAGCTTAAAGACTATTTGAGAGAATTACTGCCTTGTCTGTTCGGGTCTAACAATTTTACCACTAAGCCTATAGCTGTAAGAGCACCGGAATAAACAGAACAGTTGTATGACATTTATGTTGTTATCAGTGTAGAAATCTCCTAGACCTCTGTCTGTTGTTGGAGTTTCAATATAATATATAATATAATATAATATTTAACATAATATATAATATAATATATAATATAATATTTAACATAATTTTAGTATTTGTTGTATTATGCTGTCATGGATATTGCTTTACATTCGTATACTTTTTGTTATACATTTAATTAAGTAATTAAGTTCAGAGTGACAGAGAAGGAGTTTTGACATATTTTCATCATCTGTTTGAATACTATCTCTATTAAACTCCCCAAATAAATAAACCAATTTATGATCATCAGCGGGCTATTTGGTTTTTTTTGATTTGTCTCTTTAAACATATTCATTGGCAACAACAAATATATTAAGTGAAAAGTCTGGTTTTAAAGTTTCCGTCCCATCCCAAACCAAAAGAATCAGTTTTCACCTGTAAGCCTAAGGTGCGGTTTGTCCATTTATGCCTGTATGTATAAACTAACTGATGGTGTGTTTCTAATCGTACCTATTGAAATTCTAACTATACACTCATAATATTTCTTAGATCTTATCACAACTCAATTTATGTATTAAGTAACGTGTTTTTTTCGAAAAAAAGATAGTTAACCGCAATGAAAGTGAACGTATGAACAGATTTTTTTTGCATCTTTCTGCTTTAAATGTGGTATTTGATATCCAAGATTAAAAATCCAAAAGCATTCTTAGTTACATATTTGTTTGATTTTGTTAACTTAAAACGCCTGTCGTCTAGAGATAGAGCTGAGCCTTTTTCAAGTCTTCTAATAAAATACATAATTTTCTTTCCTCGATGTTTTAAAACCCACTTTGTTAGCTGAACCATGCATTATGTTTTCTTGATCGTTTAACCGTTATTTATTTTGTGCTCCAAACACTGGTATAATCTGCAAATCGCGCGATATTTGCTTTCTTGTTTCGTATTTTTCATTATGGTAAAGTTTATGCAAGAACATATTACACAAAGCAAGGGAGATAATGCGTCCACGAAATACTCCGTTTACCTCTGAGTTGAGTTTTTTCTGTATTCAGTAATGAATCTTCGGATGGTTCCATTGATACTTTTTTCCTTAAATGATAGCAGAAAGTCTTTATGCTTTTGCTATAATATGTGGTTTTCGCTAAGGGGGTTATTCAATTTTTATTTTTCTCGGCACATTTTTTTATGTTTACCGTAAAAAATCTTGCTCACTAGGAAATTTGCTAAAGTACTTTTCCTGAAATTGTCTTGAAGAGTTGTTTACGATATCTTTGACTACTATAATGTTTAGTGAGTTTCAGAACTAATGATCTTGTTTGGTTTTCTTTTTTCTGAATTCTATAACAGTTTAAACCAATTTCTGAGTGATCTTTCCCTCTTTAAGCCCTCATCTACGTTTGATTAGTTTTGATAAGGGGTAAGCCTCACTCCTACACGGGTTGTGTTTTCTGTGTTTGGGTTTCCCTGCAGGCATATTGTTTTTGCACCTTTTAAAATTGTCCCTTTTAGCTTCAGAAAATATCCAAACTAGTCGGAATTTAATTGGATTAAATTCAGAGTAAAATGATAATGATCTGACCCTAATGTAGTGTCATGAGTTTCCCACAATTCCTCGGATCTATATTTGATTTTCGGTACTTATGTCTATACGGGTACCCTTTTCTACACCATATCAACAATTCAATTTCTAAAATCCATTGTCGTTTTTTTCTTTGTTTTTGTGGTGTATTTTTAAGCCCCCTCAAAAATATCCAGATATGACGCAATCGTAATATTTGTTGATTTGTTTATCTTGCAACAGACTGTCGGCATAACTATTGGAACTAACTGTGGTCTTCTGTTAGCTGACTTGTTTTATACTGTGCTGAATTCGATGCGCTTATCAAAACAAGTTTCAAATACCTTGCAAATTCTTCAATTTCATGTTCACGTTGATTTTAGCTTGTATAAAAAAGCACGAAATTTATTGCCCAAGTCCATCAATGACACGAAAGACTTCTACAACAGATGCTTTTCTCGATCTTTTTCCTACAATGAAACATCATGAGTAGCTTTCAACCAAGCTATATGATAAGCTAAGTGATTATAATTTTCTGATTTTAAATTTTCCATTTCCGGATAGAAACATTCCTGCATTCCTAACACAGGATGTTCCCAATATCACGATTTTCATGCAAGATGTCGACAATGACCAGACAAACTTACACGGCACAAGATTTCAAGAGATAGTATGAGTTTCAAGTTTTATGGGCATCGTGTGCAATATGACAATGGAAGTGCTTGATGCTCATTAGTTTGCCTGCTGGCTCCGTTGTTGTATACCATATTTCCTTTGGAAACGTTATATTACTTTTTCGAAACGCCAAAGAGTGATATGGAGAGTGACTTCTATAAAGCAGAATATGCTAATTTTCCCGGAACACCTTATTTATTATCTTTATACTTTTCAGAAGTCTGTGTGTAATTTTTTATTGTTAATATCTTGGTCTTGTTGTATTGAATTTGAGTTTGGATTTAAAATCTTTTCAAATGTTAGTATTTTCCCAAGCATCTCCGTTTTATTTTCTTGAATGATATATCGATATGGAGATTCCCTCTAACAACTGTTTTAATTCTGACTTGTAGGACATAAAAATTGTGTCTGCTGTCTCCATGGCATGGTCGTTATATTTTCACGTTTCAGAAAATTATCTTAAAGGATGTTTCTTTGACTTATCCTTATTTTTGAGTATCTTTGAAAAGGGCGTTTGATTCTGTCCCTTGTCCGAGGTCTGTAATAATAGAAGTCAATGCTCTCTGATTAACGTTCAGCATAATTGTAGTGTAATGACTGGTTCACCCATTGTCATTATAATGTGACCGGACCTATAATTCTGCTGGGGTTATTGGGCTAGTAGTTCGCTGAAACTTTGGAGTTTGCTTCGAGAAATTTAATAACAATCGTTTGTGTGTGTGTGTGTATGTGTGTGTGAACACGTTTTGTTGACTATCTGAATTCGAGTGACTCGATCAACACAGTTTTTTCTGGCATTGTTTGCAGTAACTCGTCTCTTCTCGTCCATGCAATAGTTTGTTATACGCAAACACTAATATTTTCAATTTATTTAAGCTATACCCAATTCTAATTCTAGTTCTAATGAATTGCCCTCTCTAAATGACAGAAAAATAAAACATCGATGTTTTATTGCTGTTGAACATCCACGCGTTTTGTTGATGGTTCTGTTGCATACAATTACTGCTAAAGTGGTGTTGACACAGCAAATGAAGGTTGAATTATCCAGTTCATTCAGTGGCAATATCACAGTGTGCCAACCTATTTTAACCTGACTGTTGCATGTTGATACATTTGATTGCAGATTGCAGATCTCTTATAAACCTGTAATGAATAAATCACAAAGAAGAAAGAGATGTATATTAAGAGTAAACAACATGTCCATACTTTGTAGAATGACGAAATTTTAGGAAAATAAAGAAACATATAATGTTAACATAAAAACAAAATAAAATACAATGAGTCGAATGTTCATGCAGCTATCTTGGTTAATGGTCACTAACGAATTGCGTTAACTTCACCTGTCTTTTGATGCTTCTGAATTGCAGGCCAAACATTCGGTAGAGACCCTTGCGCTGATGTCTAGAAACGAATGACGGTCGTTTGTTTCTCTGTGTGGGTGTTTTCACAATGACATGCATGTTTTGCATATAATCTGATCCGGAGTGACCGAGGTTTCGATTACACTAATAACAGTTTCCTTACAATGTTTGCAATGTCATTTATCCTGATCAGTATACAACACGCTAACACAGAGAACATTCATATTTTTCACTACACTTAACATTATAACGATTGACAATACTTGATAAGAAATGATGGTCGATATTCTAATGAATGTTATCACGCAGTGGAGAAGGTGGAACTGTCGTACATTATAATTATTGTTGACATAGAAATAAAAAATGAAATTAAGATTCACTGACCTCACGGAAATGTACAACATTAAGATAGTTGTTGTCACAAAGAAAATATAGTCCATGAAAGGGAACCCTGTAAAAAAATAAAATTCCGAGTCTTCCAATGATGTCAAAGTTATGACATAACAGATTGGAGGTGAAACATGACTACATTGGTAATAAAGCTTACATTCAAATGATTTACACATGCATTTCAATGACCAATGTTCAGAATTTTTTTCCAACGAAATGAAGACTACATTGGTAATAAACGCTTACATTCAAATGATTTACACATGAATCTTGATGATGCACACCTCCGAGAAAATAACAAATCAAGTATTTAATTCTGGTTCTGTTCATGATTTTGGATTTTAGAAAGCAGTTTAGAAGCAAAACATCAAGAAACTGACGAAAATGTTTGTTTTCTGGTATTAAATAGCTTGGAAAATGTACCACAAAGTTGCAATTCACAAAACTAACTTCTCTCCGGTCCTTCTGACCAGGTGGCCTTGAATATACGACCAGCTAATATCATTGATATAGGTAGTTTAGTATTATTTATTTTTAAAGATTTTCAGTAATATCAGCATTACAACTTTTGATTAATTTCTTTTCGCAAACTTATTCGACTTTATTTAGGGAATCTTTCAACAAAATACCACGATCTTTTAGCAAACTTTGTAGGAACTCATCACATGATCATAAAAACAATAGCATTGCTGTTGAATTTTAGTTAATCAGGTGAAGCCGTTTTAAAGATTTCAACCGATTTGACCCAAGTGACCTTTGTTATGAGTGAAAATAATTTTTGTTCAAAACTTTGTCGGGCTTTATGCACGAAACGTTCCAGCCAGATTTCATGATTCTAGGCCTTAAAATTAATAAGTATAAGTCGATGGAAGATTAGAACAAATCTGACCTCTTTGATCTCTAATATGGGTAAATATCTTTTTTGTTAGGAGGGGGGTCGCGGGCAAACGAGTCGTTATACTAACATAATGCAGAGGGCCAAGGAAGGAGTGAAAACTACGATGGTATGTCTCAACAACCGGACAGACTCAAAAACCTTCCTTATAACGGCCAACGCTCATTTTGAGTTCAAAATAGGACCAGAAGGTACAATTTTAACTCCTTATCTGCATACTTTCAATTAATTCATTAACGCCTTATTGAATTATATAAAGACACATAGGTTATGTTAGACACCAAAGTTCCGGAATAAGATCCCTTGCAATGACTGGTAGCAATGATTGAAATGGAAGCATTTAGAAATTGTTCTACTGAAGTCAAAGAAGCTGAGTACGACACAATTCTGTATGATCAATAAGTATGTGATATAAAACATTGCAAGAACTGACCTTACTACAAATTGACCAAAATCCCGTTTTTGGTTGTGGAAGACAGCCTAATTCATTTCCGGCAGGATAGGAATTTTATATACATGGAGAATATCATTTTAGTACCGTTATCTCATCTGAGAGCCGACTGCTGCCAGGTCCCATTGGCATAGGAAATCATGGACCGGACAACGCTAGATCCATCTACATTAACTTTGCAGACATATCACTAAAAAGACTGGATGTGTAATATACTTTGAACATTTAGTTCTCCCATATGGTGAAGGACCCCGTCTTAATATAATAACTATTGAAAGGATATAGATATACAAAGCCAAACATGGTGTTCACGGTAACCTGCATTTCTGTTAGACTTGGCTTGGTTTTATAGTGTTTAACATCCTATCAGCTGTCAAAGCAATTAACTTCTCTAAAGGTATGATTATACGGGGCAATAAATTTCATTTGTGATTTTTTTTTATCGCAAAGACCATGTAAAATGCTCAATTTTCCCTTTCAGACATATTGATTATGCCTTGTTCTAAAATAACAAGGAACTTATTGACCATGTCCATTGTGTATATCCACCAAAATTGAAAATCAAGTTGACAGTCTTTTTTCTACACCAAGTGATTACCAGTTTTCTTCAACGATACAGACAATTTTCAAAGAGATAATTTCAATTTCCCTGTACATACATGCATCCCCTCCCTGAGATTGACATGTCGTAGCTGATATTCCGGGCTTGTTTCCATCAACACGATTTGCTTGTTTGTTGTCAGCAAACACGTAGCAAATGACGGTTATGGGGAAATAAGACAATGAAACATTTTCTATTTTCTTTGTGATAGACTAGACTCCTTTGATTCGTTACCTTCAAGAGAAATATTTCATCTTTCCGATGAGCGTTTGATGATTGAAATTACCCATGTAATGATTCAAGTAGGACTTAATTAATTCAGAAGGAATTAGAAATGTCTAGGTAGTCGCTTCCCTGTCCGTTGAAACGTCCTCATGTCTTTAATGGGTACCTCAACAACTATGAAGAAAATGCGAAAATCTACCCGCATGGTGGTATACAAAACCCATGACCTTGTCCGCACAGAATGTCATTTGATGTTGTTATGTATCGTATGTTTTAGAAATTCCTTAAATGATTTAAGTGTGCTCAATTTCTTCAACAACAGCAACCTTTTTATGTCGGCATTTTAAGTTTGGTATGAAGCATTATACGAGGAATCATTTCTAAGATTAAAATAGTTGATTTGCCTCCTCGAGACTTTAAAACGCCACTTTACCCAAAGGAATAATCGGAGTTCAACCAAATTTGATTTGATTAAGTTCATTAGAGCTGGGGAACAGGGCCCATAATTATGTATCAATATTCCACAATGCTAATATCCTAAATACTGAAGGAGGGCAATTATTTCTAATTACAAATTATTTAGTTAACAGACAACTATTGAAGACTATGGCATGTTGTTACATTTCAAGACTCTTTACATTCAAACTCATTCATCAATCAACGTCTAATTTTTCAACGTGTCAGATATGAAGCGCTAACAAATTATGATAAATGTTGTACCTTAATTTGTAATCACTCGCGCGCTATGAACAGTCCTCCCTTTGACTACAAAACGTCCAAAAACGAGCACAGTTTACAAGGAAACCGAAGGAAACTATACATATAATATATATCGATTAGGTATTGATTAAAGCAAATATTACATGCAAGTATAGACATTCTAAGTAGATTGAACCCAGACGGATTTCTAGATGTTTGAATGAAACGTAGCTGCCAATTCTCCATAAAATCTGCTTAAAAGTATCGATTTTCTCTTAGGCTCCTTAATGTAGATCAGCTCCTCTGTACATACAATTCGTTAAATAATAGCATGTAGATCGACAGCTGTTACTACAATCGAGAGTACACTATTAAATATTTACAACAGAGAAGTTGTTAAAACTTTTTTTAGATGATTGTTAAACGTAGGCTCCTAATCATGATCACAAGGTTATTTGTATTTGGTCGTTAATTCTTCCGCACAATCTAAGTTGTACGAAGTATGAACGACCGATCCACCTCCGACATAATAAAACTGTTACCCCTATACCAACTATAGTTTGCAATACTAACAAATCACAGGCTTTTGCCAGCTTTTTGTGCGAAAGGATCCCTAAGCAATGTTTGAAAAATATCATTGGTGTTTTTCACAACTTTGGAAAATACAATAGGTACTTCATCAATATTGAGATAATATGATCATTGGGGGTGGGGTGGGGGGAATGTATAAAAGATGCTCAGTTCCTTTGTCGGAAAAAAACTAGAAATGAATGAATGAAACATCTATTTTCAGGGTAAATTGTTAATAAACGTTTCATTTTCTGTCTTTTATGTGCTTAAACTCATAAGCAAGCTTGTTGAGAGTTGCAACGGTCAGCCTGGATACCCTTTTTTTATCCTCATCACTGCTTCCACCTGTTTCTTGTTTAGTCTGATCTGGAAAAACATGTCTGAAGAAGGTGAGATTGTCTCATGGAACTCGGTAGAGACCTGGGTCCTGTGGCATTTCCTGTCTCCCTGAAATTTGTATTAGAGATTATTTGGTATTTTGGTCAATCATTGAATATCATTTCTTGGTTGTAATGTTTAATAAAAAATGTTTTTTAAAAAAAAAACATGACGGAACTGTGTATTGTTTAGGATATGCTATAGTGAAATTAGAATAATAGAGGTAATTAACTGGTAACAATTAACTTGACATTAATGAAATTATTCATTCCAATACTATAACAGTGTATTAGTCTATTCGGTTTATATCATTGTCTTATTTTAAACATAATGGACTTCAGATGGAACACTTCCAGTGGTATTAGAAATTCACAATTTGACCATAAAACGGGTTACGATAGAACTTTAAATACAATATCAGTAAACATAAGAACATCTTATGGTAAAAAAGATATAAAGTTAATCACAATTATTTTGCAAATATATTGTTAATATTATTGACAACTGATTGATCGCGGTACATCGTAGTTTGTTGTAATCAATGTATCTGACTATCTTATGGTTAAATCCTGTAAGTTCAGTGACAAGTCCATTCTGATCAAGATCGGCATTACATTACATTAGACTATTAAATAATAGTAAGTGTGAGCGATTATATCTATGCCTTTATATAAAACTCGCATTCGAAACCAATTTCCAATCTGAGAACGTGGTTTCAGCTTGATTACATTTGATATGTATTTTAACTTTATCAAAACAATTCTGAGGTAAGAGCCAAAACATCGATATCAGAGACGTATATAACACAGTGTTTTAACTCTCTGTCGATATTTGGTATTTACAACTCTTGAGACTTGTCCCTTACATATATTTTCCTTCACTTGTGTTTCTTTTATACAATCTTTACGATAGCAAGTGGTAGACACTGGTAGTGGTTATTAATTCCCGGGGTGCGTAGTAACCTGCTTGGCACGGTTTAGGTAATTCGATTAGTTACACAATTCAGAGTTTACTGTTGTGCTTGACGATGTTCTAAAATTGCCAGATATAAAAAAATTACGAAATTCATTCAGATATGAGGCTAATTTGGTAATATATGAAACTTTATAAAGACAATGACTAGGCATTGTATTTGCAAGATATTTTGGTATTTTTCTTAATGTAACCACAATTGGGAAAATGCAGTCCGAAATTTGGAAAATTTGTCAATTTTCAATTGGGAACGCGAAATTGTACTTAACACAATAAATACCAGGCAAAATTTCCTGTAATCAGTATGTTTCTTGTGGTAGCAGGATGTAGTGACGTCCACATTGTAACAGAGGTCATGGTGTATCCAATTGCCTTCGCTAGAATCTGAACTCGGGACCTCTAGTTTAGTCATCTGAAGTTCAACCGATCGAGCTGAAGATAATTTTTTTCTCTAGCAGAGTTGTATATAGCGGCTAGTGTTTTACAGCGTTACAATATGTTGGATGTTAACATGTCTGACATGTATATCGCGGCGTTTTCCAGCGTTACAATATGATGGATGTTAACATGTCTGACATGTATATCGCGGCTAGTGTTTTCCAGCGTTACAATATGATGGATGTTAATATATCTGACATGTATATAGCGGCTAGTGTTTTCCAGCGTTACAATATGATGGATGTTAATATATCTGACATGTATATAGCGGCTAGTGTTTTCCAGTGTTACAATATGATGGATGTTAACATGTCTGACATGTATATCGCGGCTAGTGTTTTCCAGTGTTACAATATGATGGATGTTAATATGTCTGACATGTATATAGCGGCTAGTGTTTTCCAGTGTTACAATATGATGGATGTTAACATGTCTGACATGTATATCGCGGCTAGTGTTTTCCAGTGTTACAATATGATGGATGTTAACATGTCTGACATGTATATCGCGGCTAGTGTTTTCCAGTGTTACAATATGATGGATGTTAACATGTCTGACATGTATATAGCGGCTAGTGTTTTCCAGTGTTACAATATGATGGATGCTAACATGTCTGACATGTATATAGCGGCTAGTGTTTTCCAGTGTTACAAGATGATGGATGCTAACATGTCTGACATGTATATCGCGGCTAGTGTTTTCCAGTGTTACAAGATGATGGATGTTAACATGTCTGACATGTATATCGCGGCTAGTGTTTTCCAGTGTTACAAGATGATGGATGCTAACATGTCTGACATGTATATAGCGGCTAGTGTTTTCCAGTATTACAAGATGATGGATGCTAACATGTCTGACATGTATATCGCGGCTAGTGTTTTCCAGCGTTACAATATGATGGATGTTAACATGTCTGACATGTATATCGCGGCTAGTGTTTTCCAGAGTTACAATATGATGGATGCTAACATGTCTGACATGTATATAGCAGCTAGTGTTTTCCAGCGTTACAATATGATGGATGTTAATATGTCTGACATGTATATAGCGGCTAGTGTTTTCCAGTATTACAAGATGATGGATGCTAACATGTCTGACATGTATATAGCGGCTAGTGTTTTACAGCGTTACAATATGATGGATGCTAACATGTCTGACATGTATATCGCGGCTAGTGTTTTCCAGCGTTACAATATGATGGATGTTAACATGTCTGACATGTATATCGCGGCTAGTGTTTTCCAGTGTTACAATATGATGGATGCTAACATGTCTGACATGTATATAGCAGCTAGTGTTTTCCAGCGTTACAATATGATGGATGTTAATATGTCTGACATGTATATAGCGGCTAGTGTTTTCCAGTGTTAAAAGATGATGGATGTTAACATGTCTGACATGTATATAGCGGCTAGTGTTTTACAGCGTTACAATATGATGGATGCTAACATGTCTGACATGTATATCGCGGCTAGTGTTTTCCAGCGTTACAATATGATGGATGTTAACATGTCTGACATGTATATCGCGGCTAGTGTTTTCCAGCGTTACAATATGATGGATGTTAACATGTCTGACATGTATATAGCAGCTAGTGTTTTCCAGTATTACAAGATGATGGATGTTAACATGTCTGACATGTATATTGCATGTCCTTGAAAGTTCGAGACCTATCAAAGCTGACGAACCATAATGTCTCCAAATTGTGAAAAAGGACATAAACCTGAATGTTTTCGGAAAATTGAGTTCAAACTGATAAACGTCTGTGTTCTGTTGGTGTTTCCCTGAGACAAATGTGATCTGCCAGATCGATTTTTTTCTCACATGCATCACCGAGTACATATGATCTTTAAGATAGGTTTAGAATTTCATTGGACATCAAACACGTGAAGTCTCTATTGTGAATGAATCCATAGTTTGTTAGCTTCCATTTCAACTGTGTGATTAATCTTTATTTGGTAAAAAAATGTATTTGAAACAAATTTTGAATATTGATTTAGTGTTGGCTGAAACGCATACCTATTATAGTAATTTGTTTAAAAAAATGGCTTCAAACCTGTCAATGCAATTTCAACTTTCATGTTTCATATCCCTCCGAAATACCTTGTCTTATTCCTATGGTGCTTAAGTCAACGCGCAAATCTTTCTTTAGTTCATATTTTGCCTACTTTTACTATATTTAATTTTCGTAGAGTTGGGGTGTGGCTATTTCGTTGATATTGTGGTAATTTCTTGTGTTCTTTACATATTTATACTGAGATTGTGTCGTTATTTTGTACGGTTTCATTAAATTTTGTGATAATTATATTCATCAGTGAAATGATAATAATATCGGCTTTAAGGTCTGAGAACAATAGTGACGTTAAGGCCGAATGTCGCGGTCTTCATAATGGAAAGCCAATGTTTCCCACTCGTATACTTTTTGAAACAATTAATTCGTTTTGTTTTCTCTCTCGTGTGGGAAATGATTGAACAATACGCACAAGTTTCGACATTTTGAAACTATGGCATGATTCGTGAGTATAGGTCATAGTGCTCGATTTGTATGTATTTCAACAGTGCCTTGTCAACCATGGAAACGATTACCACGTGTGGACTTTCATTATGTGTTGAAACACCAACATTTCACCTGTTTTTATCTCAAAACCATGAATGAGTTAGGACCTCGTTGATCTCTAACTAATGGTACAGAATGTTGGTTATGCCTATATTTGTGTTTAGGTATATGAAATATAGTCACATCCTAATAGCAAACGCTGTACCGTCTACCATCCCAATTGCACACATATTTCCAAATGAGCGCTGAAAGAGTCATACTAACCCAAAGAGAATATTCTAAGAAGACAAATCATTCCTAAATAATCCAGAAATAAACCGAAAACCTCGTACGTTACGTAATCCCCCTTAAAGAGCGTTCTGTACAAAGGCAACCTTCCTACAAAATGTGAGAAATTACATCAGTTCTTCTCAAGAAATAGCGATAAAAACACTTCCATTGTCAATTCAAGAAAGCCACCTGTCAGTCATCCGTTTTTATCAGTCTCAAAATCAAAAGAAAATTTGATAAAGATTCATTCGGTACGTTCCAAGAAATAGCAATGTATGTAATCAGAAATCAGAAATGTCGAACACATTCTAGCGACGCTACGTCGAGCCATATCGACTGTAACAAATGTCCCTGATAACATTGGTTTTGGTAACCTATACACGACTTACTGCACTGACGGGATTTCGGAATATTGCACAACAGGACGCTAGATGTTGGTATAAATATCTATTTAGAAAAACAGCAAATTCCATCTCTAACACCAATCAAACAGTACTTAAAAGAGAAGTCTTTTAGGGAAACAGATGGTAATTGCCAAGGCAAATGTTTTCAGCTGTCCATTGAAGAACCATATTAGGCACATGTTTTATAATTTATCCATTTTGAACTACATTCTCCAATAAGATTAAAATACAAATGTTTATTGTCGATCCGTTAATCTCAACAGAGAATCTTATGCGGAGATTAATGGATCGGGAATCAGGATCTGCATTCTAATTAGATCTCAAGACTTAAGACCAATATTGAAGACATCAGATCATTGATTAAGAAGAATGTTTCTTTTTTTTTCAAATCTGTTAAAATTGTCCTTCGCCGAAGGTCAGTCTTAATGTGTTTTAACAATTTCTTGACAAATGGTGCTTGGATCACGTTCGTATTTAAACAATAGATTCTTCTCCTTCTTGTGAATTGTCCTATTTTGGGGTTGATCAGGGGACAAAATCCTTCATGTCGGATATAAAAGTTGGTCTTTTTGTCTAGAAATGCTAGATGAATCATCAGAATTGGTATATAGGTTCGTTTTGGTTCCTTTTCTGTCCTTTTGATTTTGGTATTTGGTTCGCATGTTTTTTTGGATTGATAGGAAAAGGATGTTGTCGCTATTTCTTGAGAAGTATTTGATGGTTCTTTCTCATTTCGCATCTATAATATCACCTTGATCCCTAGCTGTTCCCTTATGATTAAAAGACCGACTAGAAAATCAAAGTTGCAGACAGACGAGCATGTTCGATTTAGCAGTACTATTTAGTAAGAGAATTGCTTAAATATTAAAGACCAAAGGCAAATTAAAGAAGACAAAAATACCCAACTTTTGAAGACGTGATGAAGATCTAACAACTCTTGTTCATGTGAAAAAAGGGATTTAGGGGTTCAATATCTTTTTAAAGGGTCTCAGAATCAAAGCAGAAATGCCACCTTTTTGGATGAAGAAAAAATAATATCTTGTTTATGATCACTTCGAAATACTGAAATAGCAAACATAAACCCTCTGTTCTATTATGTGCTGAGAAATAAAAACCCACAAAAACCGATTGAAGTTGAAAAGGCACATTTATTCGCATGTCACCAATACCAGTCACAAAATTTCTGTTCCTTGTAATAACATACATATAGTTTTTTCTAGGGCAAACATTTTTGGTTTTTCACGCATACTCATAAAAATTGCCAGAAACTTCAGCTGGAATTTATCTCAGAAGCGTACTCAATTCAGGAAGCCAATACGAGCAGATTGGCCACAAGGATATAATCATAATAACACTGAACTATAGCGAAGACATTGAATACCTGTGAACTCTTTAAGTATCGCGTCAAACTCACAACCGTACTATTATTAGTATTAATGCGAAGCATTTACTAAAGAAATAAAACCAATTTGTATAATGTTATATACTTTCACAGAAGAAATTGATTGTAATGTTAAAATCGTTCTTTTCAAGTTAAATACCATGTACTGTATATAGGCCTATTTTTCTAGTTAATGCCTGTGAAATGAATCTGCACAGTTGGTTTGAAACTACCCAAATAAAATTAAAAGATATTTTGAGTCTTGCTTTTAATAAGTCACAAAATTTAGATATAATTATTCCTCGTAGGTGTGAAGAGGGAAACGTTTAGATCACATCCGTCGTCCGAACCGCGTGCCATGAATCAGGAATTATATTCGAAATGCACGTGCAATATCTAACAAATAACTCCATTTATTTCGTTCGTGTGATGATTCTTATAAAGATAAGTCGAGACAACAAATATGTTGAATCTTCATTCGTGTATATCTCGAAATCAACTGATGCTGTTTGTCGTGCAGTATAATTTTGCAAGGGCTTCAGTTGTTAGCAAACATCAGGTAACCGTGATCTGCATGATTTTCTTGCGCTGGACAAGGATCAGCTTCGGGACATCGCGTGAGGTACGTCACAAGCTACAACACGTTGGAAAGAGACTTACCAAGAAGATTGTAGTCTTATCCGTGTGAAAATAAAATGTAGCCATACCTCATCAAATAAGTACCGTTATTCTAGTGGGCAAAGTACGGCAATGAGGATATGGAATCTTAGTACTTTAAGCGCCACATGGGTGAGAATTTAGTAGGTGTTTGCTTGCACATCGAGGCAATCTTGTGGTATCTTGGAAGTGCAAAGGATTCGAAATGTCAATTCAGCGGAATTGGTGAGGGAGATGTGTGTTCGATATGCATTCCATTCCAGAAATTATCGATTGTATTTAATCCTTTGATTAAATTGAGATCATAATACGAAGGCACACATACATACATACATACATACATACATACATACATACATACATACATAAATCCATACGAAAAGAAAAGATAGAATTTTACCACCAAAATTTCAAGTTTTATATTTCTTAGTGACTGAAATTTTAAGCACTTTTTCTGAAACATGTTATTGCATAAAGTTACTTTTGTTGTGTTTTCTTGAAGCTGAGTACAAAATAGGAGTGAAAGCCAACCTACAATTAAACAGAAAAGTATAATCATACGCTATAATTGTTGTTCTTGTGAGTTACAATAGAATATATTGGTACAGGTGTATATCTCTTGACACCGTGATCTCCGATATTTTGTCAGTTCACTCAACCATAAGAAGATCACAGGTGTCAGCAGTCTTTTCACATCTTTCGACGGTTACATGTAGTAAAGTGATGTTTGTAACAAATTATCTCTTTCTGTTCTACAAAGTCTTGGCAATAGAAATATCGAAAATATTTTCATTCGTAATACCTTAATACTATATTATGAACTTACTTTTAACTTTCGTATTGCTTTTTGCTGGGTTCCTGGACACATGGGAATACCAGGCAATGAGAAAGGAGATCATACTGCAAAGGAAGCTTTATCGCTACCACCTGTTGTTTTTAAACTTTATTTTACCGATTTTAAACCATTTATTAAACAAATTTTAAAAGTTCAGTGGCAGGAGGAATGGACTACATATACCAATAACAAATTGCACTCCGTTAAACCTGTTATCGGTGAATGGTCTCCAGGCTATAGAGACAACCACCGAGACGAAGTTGTCCTTGCCCGTCTTCGGAAGGGTCATACATACCTTCCACATTCATATATGTTGACAGGCCAAGATAATCCTTTGTGCATAGGATATGACGAGTCATTCCCCTGTTAAACATTTTTATTGGACTGCATTGACCTTCTGTCTACTCGAGAATGTTTTTATCGTAACATTACATGTCTAAAATCCCTTTTTGAAAATTCTATATTACCTGAAAGATGTTGGTCTATATAATAGACTATGGCGTAGCATTTTAATCTTTTGTGTTAACATACCCTTTTAAGATTTTTAACATTTGTCTTTTACCTTTTGGTTTGTTTAATGTAATTTCCTTTTGGATCGCTGTGTGTTTTACCGGCCCTAATGACCTTTTATGTGTTGACGGGCCGTTAAAAATGTAATAATAATAATAATTCTAACAAATTGTCTATAATGGTTTCAGGGAGACTACATTTAGTAAAAAAAGTGTTTGTAACAAAATGTCGCTCAGCTATTGTCTAGATTACAATACACATTTTAATAAACTGTAAATTTTAGTTCAAATAATTATATTGACTGAGTGTTGAACGGATTGGAATGATATTCTGATCTAATGAATGATTTATCGTATGAGAATCATCTCTAGCAAGGCAAGTTTCCAAAAGCTCTGCAAAATATGACTATTTCAATCCGGAGGATAAGGATTGGGGTCGAAATAAGCAACCACTCTCTTACCCTGTATATTTAAGATATTGCCATCAAAATTCGATTATTAGATTAATAATAGCAAGTGTGTACGATTATATCTATGCCTTACTATAAAACTCGCATTCGAAACCAATTTACAATCCAAGTCCGGTGGTTCAGCTTGATTACATTTGATATGTATTTTAACTTTATCAAAACAATTCTAAGGTAAGAGCCAAAACATCGATATCAGAGACGTATCTAACACAGAGTGTTACGCGTCTGTCGATATTTATCATTTACAACTTTTGATACACATTATGTCAGGCAGAGCGTACTCAGAATCGGAAAATTCATTTGTAAAATATGTTCAACTTTTGCCGTTATGTAATGAAGAGCAGATGAGTATATTAATATCTAAGTGTGATGTATCGTTGTGGGGCATGCTTGAGGAACATTTTTATAGTTCTTAATTTTGAAAGATAACAACAAGAAATACATGAGTTGATAACTAAAATATTGTGTAAATGCACCTGGCTGACTCGGGAATATTCTTCTATGACGTCACACTGTAAATCTTGATATTCTTGGTCATCTTTCTTTTCATCAATGTGAGCTTTGTGTCGATCGCCACCTACTAGCAAACACTTAACTCACACAATATCATATGTCACTTTTTTGGCTAAAACACATTTACATACACGACTTGTTAAGTTGTTCAGGTTTACCATTTATTAAACTAATGGGTGCTCCATATTGATTTCGTTGTATCTGTATAATAATTACTCAGGGAACTACTTAGTAGTAAATATGATATAAAATTATTCAAACAATGTGTTTTCTATATCATTCCTTTCCAGTGAATGCAATCACGTAATATCCTTTATTTCACAACATATTATTAGCGCCACCTGGCAATGACAGAAAAAAATCGTCTAGCCAGTATTTAGTATAATCCATTCCCTATTCAAAATTTCAACAATGTGAAACTGATACAGTTTACTGGCACATGGTAAAGTGAACATAGGATTGTCAGCATGAAGAGGAAACGGCATATGGTAAGGCCGTGTAGTAAAAGGAGGTGAGTCGGCACTATACAACTGTGAACGTGTGTTAGGCCCATGCAGATTTCTGTAAAGTACGTGCAACATTAAAAACGTTTTCTAAATTTGTAGATAGAACGAAAGATTGCCTAAAGATTATCCATAGCTCGTCATCGCGATCGTACTGCGATATCGCCTAGCTGCCATCGCTGTGGGAACGATGTTTCCGCGACATCGCTTGGGCGGGATCGTGATGCGGTTTTAATCTGTTCCTCTAGTCCGTCGCCCGTCACCTCCGCAGGGTGGTTGTAATCCCTGCCGTTCTCCAGTCGCCCCCGCAGGGTGGTTGTAATCCCTGCCGTTCTCCAGTCACCCCCGCAGGGTGGTTGTAATCCCTGCCGTTCTCCAGTCGCCCCCGCAGGGTGGTTGTAATCCCTGCCGTTCTCCAGTCGCCCCCGCAGGGTGGTTGTAATCCCTGCCGTTCTCCAGTCGCCCCCGCAGGGTGGCTGTAATCCCTGCCGTTCGCCCGTTGCTCGTCGCTCCCGCAGGATTTGAGAGGCAGGTCACCTCAAATTTATATGAAGGCCTGACGTTTGATTTGGAAATCATTTTCAGTAGACGGATGATGACATTCTGAAACATGTTGCCAAATGATATCCTGCCATTATTCTAATATAGGCCATTTAAGAACTGTCAAAAATACCCAATATGATAGTCGAGACAAATTTGCGGAAATTCCCAAGACGAGCAGAATGCATTGTCGGAAGACTATGTTGTTGTTTTTTTCAAAAACTATATAATCAATTTTGTTTCATTGTACAGTAGCAGTAAACGAACCGTTTGCTCTATATCCCTGTCTGTCGTTTCGAGGCATAAGAAAACAAATAGGCAAGATTGACTGAGAATCTGTTCAGTGGACTGTAAGAGAGGGCTAATCTCACTCTGCACTGATTGCTTCTTTCATCCGCGGTCTGGATATTTTTTTTCCTTTTTGGTTCGCCAAGTACCTGTTGATCTTATATGATAGAGACAGCTTCTGTCAAAATAACCTGCGTGTTATGTCTGTAGTTAATAGTATCAGATTCAACATTCTGTCGAACATGAACATCTCCATTCTGTTGACAGAATCACCATGTGATACATTCGCCGGTTCTTATAACCCCCAAGAAAGCAGCAATTGCCTTTAACTGGTGTATACGTAAGTTCAACAAGTGAGTTTCCTACTACAAAATCATTTCTCATCATAACTATAACTATACACCACAGCTGAATTCTTCACGTCAATCTTTTTGAGGGTAGGAATTACAAAGAAAAAAAAATAGAAATCTGAAAAGATGAAAAGCAAACAAAAGGCTATAACTCTTCTCTTTCGGTAATAAAGAAAACAATGCTTCATGTAAAACAACACAAATCATTTTATAAAAAAAGGAATGATGGCAATTAAGTGGTCAGTAATGGAGGGAATCCTGGTAGACAATATTATACGTTAACATACAATCCACTTTCAACAACGTCTGGTAAAAGCTGGGAGATTGCCGGTTAAGATTGACCGGAAAGTGAAGAAAGGAAGTGAATCATCCGAAAGCACTATTATTGAAGTAATTCTACATAGAAATAAAGGCCATAAGGTTCTCGGCAGGAACCAACATTTATACCAGGTAATGTTATAAGAGAAAAACAATACAATATATCTTAATGCGATGTGCTCAAGTACCTTATATGGTATCCTGTTTTTGCTGTTGAAAAGATAAATCTATGCACCTCGAAAGGGATAAAGACACAGCATATATTCCTGTTTTAATATGGATTTTAAAAAGGTCATGGTGAAGGAAACTGATAACAGCGTATCCTAAAGCTAAACATTTCCTCTCCGTGACAAGCTCAATCTCTAATGATGCTTATAGTCTGTGTACAAGAAAATCTTAAATCCCATCAGTGAATAGAAAAGGAAATTTTAAACAAGTCACGTGTTGCGGCACCTGTATTCAAGGTCGGTTTGATATTTTTCCACTAGACATTTTTGCTCTGCAAGACATGACCGCCGAGGGCAAAAAGAACAATTGCTCTTCCAAAACGTGTGAAGAATATGTAAAATAGCGGAAGATGTATGTCAAAGCATGCTTCGTCGATAAACGATCATATTTGTGCAAGGGGTATCTCTTGTTGGCAAATTCGATCTGTTTCAAGCAACGCTACAAGATCCAGCCTGTCGTTATACATGTTGTAGCGGCAGTTTGCTATAAGGGCTGTGGCTGTTGCAAAAGCTCTTTTACAAATTTATTATCAAACACAAGATTTGTATCATTTACCAAAACACTCAACAGAGAAACAACTTGTATTTGTGTATTATGTACTATTCATTTTAAGTATTAAAATTTTGTTTAGTGCATGTTCTATATGGCTGTGATCGAACTTAATTTGATATTTATCATCAGATGTGGTGCTCTGTAAACTGATTTGTTTTGGATAACTTCACGCTCTATTTACCGTTTAAACAATTAATTGGGGTTTTTTGTGTGTGAAAAACTACTGTTTCTCGAAACGTCATGGATATGATCAGTGTTTATCCTTAATGCGCATCCAGAAGTTTAAGCTTCAATGGATACACAAATTTACACACCGGTAATGTAAATCGCATGTTGATAAAAAGCATAACCAAAATGAAAAAAAAAACATTCAAAGGTATAAGTCATAGCAATATGTCATATCTATCATAACTGCAGTCAGGTTCCCATCCTCTGAGGCCATCGTCTGTGTGTGTAAAAGAACTACAAGGGTCGTCAGGGACGGGTTATGCTTCCCGACTGAGACAAACTTTAATTATGAAAAAAACAAAGGACAATTATTCCTAAATTATGCTAAAAGAGTGGTATTTCTTATGCAGTGTAGTTGTCCTTCTTATGATCTATTTACCTACGAAGTTCAATGTTTATACCTCTTATAGTTTTGGTGATATGCTCCGGACAAAATTATGACGGACGGACGGAAAAAGCGGCGACTATATGCTCTCCCTTTGGGGAGCATAATTAAGTAACCCGAGGTAGGTGGTGTTGGTATGATAGAATTATGAAGCAACCGGAGGTAGTTGGATGGTGTGGGTGTAATAGAATTTTAAAAAATTTAAAACAAAAGCGGCTTTCACTGTCAAATTCCGTACGTAGTCGTTGAGTGTGACTTTCTGAAACAAACTGTCATAAAAAACAATTCAATAATTTTTTTGACGAACCATGAACAAAAACGTATCAGGTAACAAATGATGTATTTCAGACAAAATGTTGGTCACGTAAAGAACTTATTAAACATGTTTTCTGGAGCATTAATCAATAATATGGCCATCGCCATGGCTTTATCAGATTCTTTATTATAACAACTAGTCTTGCCAGCGTTGCAGAAATAAGAGGTTTATATCTCCAAATACTTAAAACGAGAGTATTTGTTTAAATAACAAAGGACCTTTACCGAAAACTTAAAAATATGACGAAACAATATCGAAAGCGTCGGTCTTCATATTGTATTACTGTATACTAAGTTATGATAACGCTTAATAAACTTTTTACAAACTTTTTGATTGAGATGACTCGATATACTACATAGGTCCTTTATCTTGATCTTCAACAAACGGTTTATCATTTACATTATGTGATAAGCGTGTTACTATTCTTATATAAAATCACTGCGCCTCGGTATTCTACTGCTTGTTTCCTTAACACGTGGACTACTGGCAGAAAAGTTCCAAGAGATGCATATTGTTTAATACTATCAGAATTTGAAATGGTTGCCATCATTTGATGATTTGTAATTTCTTTAAGAAGTGTCCTAGTTCCTTCTGTAGTAGTAGGTTTGATATGTCCAATGCTCGTTAGTATAACAATTCAAAGGTGCTTCAGCAAAGTCCCAGTAGGGTCAGGAGAATGTAAAAGCTAAGCTTTAGAGAGAAAGAACACGTCATTTGATGCACCAACCGTACTAGTGAGAATGACAGTAATCACTTTTTGACACGAGGTAGTATTAGTTTCTGATGCTTCGTTTAATCCTATCCTGAATCTATCAAGTTCGTCATTGGTTACATACTGTAAATATTCAGTCAACATTACAAGCGTAATGTTACATTGAATTCCTCAGTTATTTAGCAAAAATAATTATCAATTAAAATATCAGTTGAAAATTCAACATTGCTTCTGTCAGTATTATGGATTTCAGGGAATCAAAATTAGCGCCTTATTTAGGTTCATGTTAATAATGACAGTTAACCTCGATTTATACATTCCTGCTCAGCAATTTTCTTTCTTAGCAGTTGCAGCAATATAAGAAACGGGTGACAGGAACGAATTTGAATGCCCCTTTAGTTGAGTGCTAGTCCCTATGAGGCAGGCTTTGGGTTCTCTCCCTTCGGCCGAGCCATAATGTGTTTTTTTAAAGCGGTAGTTATGGTGTTGTTACGTTTTGTTCACCAATGTAATGTGACCAGGTGGGATACCCTGCTGGAGGCTTTCGGCAGTGTACTTCAATGTGGTACCACCACAAGCCAGCTTCAGTTCTACACTATGTACAAGAAAGTTTAATCAAACACATTGCAGTCTCCCTAAAATACACACATTAAACACATTCATTCACACAGTGCGTTCAACCTAAAATAACCCTAGCGGTTGATAGGACGGTAAGCGATACAGACAAATCCAAACTCCTGTTTCATGAAATGGCATGGACAGACTCATGGCGGAGTCAGATATTGTTCGCCCATGTCGTCATTCCATCATTTATAAATAATCTAATTCCAAATAATTATTCTTTGATGGGTGGAAAGATTGATAAGAAATTTGATATAAAACTGTTATGTGAGGATACATGTTAGGTCTTCATTACGTCACGAACCTGAGTGCTTTTATAACTTATTTTTTTTATCCCATCATTTTTACAGAGCTTGAGGAGGACACTGAACTTAAAGTTAATGTGTTGTTTCATTATAAGCAGATCGCATGAATATTTGGTTCCGGTTAATTTATAATTGATAGAGAGAAAATCCATGCTTCTGTTCATTATTTCAAAGCTGGATATTGATAACTATCGCTGTGGCTATTTAAGGATGACCTCTCGGTAGATACAAGATTAGTGCACGTGTTCATTGTTTAATTGCGTGTTTGTGGGAGGCTGTGATGTTCGTGTAAGTCGGGCGCCTCGTTTTGATTGTAAGATAGTAATTAAAGACGTCTATGTAGTGGTACCACACTAAAGCACACAACGAGGGCCCTCACGACACCCGGCCACATTAAGGATGTGCTCCCTTGACCTCTGACCTAAAGTAAAAATAATTCAATATGAAATATTTCCTACATGCTATCTTGGACCTTTTGTGTTCTTGTCCACTTTGTTATTTACAGTTGTACTTATAACCTTTCAGAGGGTAACTTTAAGACGTTTCGAAGATTGTGTTAATAGGTCAACATTTCAACGTTTACTGGTTGCTTAGGTACTTGTCTTGCGTATAACACTAGAAGTCCGGGGTAGATATCAACTTAATTTTGCAAACACAGATTTCAAATCCGTGAATTCCGACTTGTTGACCACTTTTCCAGATTTTTAGGACCAGAAAAATATTTTAGCTTGTTTCTTGATCTTGGAAAAACTGGCTATTAGGGTGAAAATTACAAAAGTTAAAGCACGGAGACCCCTTTTTTCAATATTATTAGTTATGTAGTTTGCTAGTGACCCCCTACAGGAATATAGGGGTTCAGTCAGATTTATAGGGGGTTTACCAATCTTCATTATGTGAATTGCACCAAGGACCCATTTAAATATATATATTACGTTCACATTTCCTGGCAATGTAAAAATGGCCAAGACATTCGTTACTAATCGTAATCTTCAAAATCTGGGTTTTGCTGCTTTTCCACCAAATAATCTTTGAACACTTTAGCGGCAAACTTATTAGCTTTTAACGTCTTATCAGCGTTAAGTGCCAGGCGTTTTTTTCCCTTGTCTGCAGCTGTCGTCTGAACCGCCCAGCCATTTCCGAGTCAAATAGGTGCTTCGTTAGGGGAAACAACTCGTACTAGATAATAGCAACTTCTAGGATTCACTCTAGCCAATATTCCGACACGGAACAGAATGTGAATATCGCCAATCTGTGATTTGAAATTACGAAGTGACGCCTTTCAGAGATAATGGATGGCGGTCATTGCCCCCTATATATTCAGCTGCCCCCTATAGATTTATAGGGGGCAAGCAACGTCCAATCAGATCAATGCATTCTAGACCGAGGTGCAATAAGTGAATATATTTTTTAAATAAAGTTTATAAAATGTTTAATACATTTTACTAGGGGATGATCAGATGAAAGATTTGAGTCATTTGAAACATTTTCCTTGTTTTAGTTGCTATGCAGTTTTAAGCTCGTTATATCAAATACAAACCAACATTTTTCACTTTTTTTCTTCGTATCTAACCATCATTTATCTGCCTTGTTATAAAAGGCAAAACTTTATCTTTAAAAGGTTACCGCGGGAAAAAAACAAAAACAGAAAAAATCTGTTATTCAGAATAAAGATGAGAATAATCAGTGAAAATTAATCATTTCCTGTTTCACACATTCTGACTCCTGTACCGGAAAAAGTAGTGCGACAACATATTGATTTTTTTGCTTTCAATTTGCTTTCATAAAATCAAACCTTTCATAAAAATCTGAATGAAAGAAATATTGATATTGCAATATTGATTAATTTACTTCTTAGAGAAATAAATCTTTAAACGAAATGTTGAAAAAGTACATTTACCCTACCAAAATTGTTCTTAGTCCAGATGTCATTCCTGAGTCAAGAGGTCACTCCTGATTCCAGATATCACTCCTAAGTCTAGATAGCATTCCTGAGTCCAGATGTCACTCTTGAGTCCAGATATCACTCCTGAGTCCAGATGTCACTCCTGAGTCCAGATATCACTCCTAAGTCTAGATAGCATTCCTGAGTCCAGATGTCACTCTTGAGTCCAGATATCACTCCTGAATCCAGATGTCACTCCTGAGTCCAGATGTCACTCTTGAGTCCAGATGTCACTCCTTAGTCCAGATATCTGTCCTGAGTTCAGATGTCACTCCTGAGTCCAGATATCACTCATGAGTCCAGATATCACTCCTGAGTCCAGATGCCACTCCTGAGTCCAGATATCACTCCTGAGTCCAGATGTCACTCCTGAGTCCAGATAGCACTCCTGAGTCCAGATGTTACTTCTGAGTCCAGTTATCACTCCTGAGTCCAGATATCACTCTTGAGTCCAGATGTCACTCCTTAGTCCAGATATCACTCCTGAGTCCAGATGTCACTCCTGAGTCCAGATGTCACTCCTTAGTCCAGATATCACTCTTGAGTCCAGATGTCACTCCTTAGTCCAGATGTCACTCCTTAGTCCAGATGTCATTCGTGCCGTGGAAGGGATAAACTTGTACAATTCACTTATACCATGACAAGATAGATGTACACTATAACAGTCACATGATAATTAACAAAACCAGTATTATATACATTCTAATGAACGCGTTGATATAATAGACTATATAACATTCACACCCTGGTTCAATTAGTTTTCCCTACTTACAATGATCTGTCTTGTTTACCCGGATGACAGGATACGAGGGGTCTGACGGTGGAAGGAAGCAAGTACACAGGGAAACCTACTAAATGATGCAGCTGACATCATAATTCTTAAAGTCCGTTCTGGGAACATAACACCGGATGACTAGGAGGAAGGCGTTACCACCATGCCAACTGATAAAACATATTAGTTGACATTGTTTCACACCTTAGTGCTACAATGATAAAAATATTTCTCTCATAAAATGATTTAAAATGTAGTATTAACTACATTGATGCAGCAAATAGCATAACATTCATCACACAATGATAAAATAACAATACATTCTCACGAAATTATATTGAACTCATCATCAGATGATAAAACAAACACCGCTACACTCATCATAAAATGAGTCAACAATTAGCATTACACTCATCATACAATGATACAACACACAGCATTACACTCATTAACAATGATACAACAAACAGCATTACACTCATTAACAATGATACAACAAACAGCATTACACTCATTAACAATGATACAACACTCAGCATTACACTCATCATACGATGATACAACAAACAGCATTACACTCATAATACAATGATACAACACACAGCATTACATTCATCATACGATGATACAACAAACAGCATTACACTCATAATACAATGATACAACACACAGCATTACACTCAATGATGCAACACACAGCATTACACTTATTATACGATGATACAACAAACAGCATTACACTCATAATACAATGATACAACACACAGCATTACACTCAATGATGCAACACACAGCATTACACTTATTATACAATGATACAACACACATCATTACACTCATCATACAATGATACAACACTCAGCATTACACTCATCATACAATGATACAACACACAGCATTACACTCATTATACAATGATACAACACACAGCATTACACTCATCATACAATGATACAACACACAGCATTACACTCATCATACAATGATACAACACACAGCATTACACTCATTATACAATGATACAACACACAGCATTACACTCATTATACAATGATACAACAAACAGCATTACACTCATAATACAATGATACAACACACAGCATTACACTCAATGATGCAACACACAGCATTACACTCATTATACAATGATACAACACACAGCATAACACTTATTATACAATGATACAACACACAGCATTACACTCATCATACAATGATACAACACACAGCATTACACTCATCATACAATGATACAACACACAGCATTACACTCATCATAAAATGATACAACACACAGCATAACACTTATTATACAATGATACAACACACAGCATTACACTCATCATACAATGATACAACACACAGCATTACACTCATTATACAATGATACAACAAACACCGCTACACTCATTATACAATGATACAACACACAGCATTACACTCATCATACAATGATACAACACACAGCATTACACTCATTATACAATGATACAACACACAGCATTACACTCATTATACAATGATACAACACACAGCATTACACTCATTATACAATGATACAACACACAGCATTACACTCATCATACAATGATACAACACACAGCATTACACTCATCATACAATGATACAACACACAGCATTACACTCATTATACAATGATACAACACACAGCATTACACTCATTATACAATGATACAACACACGGCATTACACGCATTATACAATGATACAACACACAGCATTACACTCATAATACAATGATACAACACACAGCATTACACTCATTATACAATGATACAACACACAGCATTACACTCAATGATGCAACACACAGCATTACACTCATCATACAATGATACAACACACAGCATTACACTCAATGATGCAACACACAGCATTACACTCATCATACAATGATACAACAAACAGCATTACACTCATTATACAATGATACAACACACAACATTACACTCATAATACAATGATACAACACACAGCATTACACTCAATGATACAACACACAGCATTACACTCATCATACAATGATACAACAAACACCGCTACACTCATTATACAATGATACAACACACAGCATTACACTCATAATACAATGATACAACACACAGCATTACACTCAATGATGCAACACACAGCATTACACTCATCATACAATGATACAACACACAGCATTACACTCATTATACAATGATACAACACACAGCATTACACTCATCATACAATGATACAACACACAGCATTACACTCATTATACAATGATACAACACACAGCATTACACTCATCATACAATGATACAACACACAGCATTACAATCATCATACAATGATTACAATCAACCTACAATGATATACTTGTATTACACAGATTAACAATTAACACCATTCTATACGTTCAACCAAAGAACCCTTTCTTACACGGCATTGCACTTATGCAACGGGTGTAGGCGATGCCGTGTGTCGGTGGGGATCGCTTTTTGCAAGGGGATGGGTGGGTGGATTGGTGGGGGATTGGGGGGATGGGGGGTGGTAAGAGTCTCTCTCCAGCGGATGGTGTAGAATGTGTTGGTACATTATATATATTTCTGTTGATTTTACCTTGTAATATAACCAAAGCATGTACACCACGGAATATAAGACTTATCTATATATCAGTTCCTGCATACATTTCAAGCTTAAGTCCTGTAGTTTTTCCTTAAACGTCTGGAAACGGTTTGTCGCTTCACTTAGGTCGAAGTGTTGTCGCATTTAGATTAGTAATATTTTCAAATATAGGGGAATTGTCTTGCACTTCCATGTTCACCTTTATTTCTAGTAATCATGACAGAAATATAACACCGCAATTTCTTGTTTAATCAACCGGAGAAGAAAGAAAACGAAACAACTGTAACATCATTACAATTAAATGTCAAGTAGGAGGGAATCCCTAACAATTAACGTTATGTAGGGGATCCTTTACAATTAAATGTTACGTAGGGGAGAATCCCTTACAATTAACGTTATGTAGGGGATACTTTACAATTAATGTTACGTAGGGGTAATCCTTTACAATTAAATGTTACGTAGGGGAGAATCCCTTACAATTAAAGGTTACGTAGGGTTAATCCCTTACAATTAACGTTATGTAGGGGATCCTTTACAATTAAATGTTACGTAGGGGTAATCCTTTACAATTAAATGTTACGTAGGAGGGAATCCCTTACAATTAATGTTATGTAGGGGATCCTTTACAGTTAATGTTACGTAGGGGTAATCCTTTACAATTAAATGTTACGTAGGGGATACTTTACAATTAAATGTTACGTAGGAGGGAATCCCTTACAATTAACGTTATGTAGGGGATCCTTTACAATTAATGTTACGTAGGGGAGAATCCCTTACAATTAAAGGTTACGTAGGGTTAATCCCTTACAATTAACGTTATGTAGCGGATCCTTTACAATTAATGTTACGTAGGGGAGAATCCCTTACAATTAAAGGTTACGTAGGGTTAATCCCTTACAATTAACGTTATGTAGGGGATCCTTTACAATCAATGTTACGTAGGGGAGAATCCCTTACAATTAAAGGTTACGTAGGGTTAATCCCTTACAATTAACGTTATGTAGGGGATCCTTTACAATCAATGTTACGTAGGGGAGAATCCCTTACAATTAAAGGTTACGTAGGGTTAATCCCTTACAATTAACGTTATGTAGGGGATCCTTTACAATTAATGTTACGTAGGGGAGAATCCCTTACAATTAAAGGTTACGTAGGGTTAATCCCTTACAATTAACGTTATGTAGGGGATCCTTTACAATTAATGTTACGTAGGGGTAATCCTTTACAATTAAATGTTACGTAGGAGGGAATCCCTTACAATTAATGTTATGTAGGGGATCCTTTACAGTTAATGTTACGTAGGGGTAATCCCTTACAATTAAATGTTACGTAGGAGGGAATCCCTTACAATTAATGTTATGTAGGGGATCCTTTACAATTAATGTTACGTAGGGGTAGTCCTTTACAATTAAATGTTACGTAGGGGGAATCCCTTACAATTAATGTTATGTAGGGGATCCTTTACAATTAATGTTACGTAGGGGTAATCCTTTACAATTAAATGTTACGTAGGAGGAATCCCTTACAATTAATGTTATGTAGGGGATCCTTTACAATTAATGTTACGTAGGGGTAATCTTTTACAATTAAATGTTACGTAGGGGAGGATCCTTTACAACTAAATGTTACGTAGGAGGGAATCCCTTACAACTAATGTTACGTAGGGGTAGTCCTTTACAATTAAATGTTACCTATGGGTAAACCCTTACAATTAATGTTACATAGGGTTAATCCCTTACAATAAAATTGCTACGTAGGAAGCCCACTATCTTAGTTTTAATGAATTAGGTATTGCAGGCAACACCATTTGACCTATATATTAAACTAAAAACTAATGAAATAAAAAAATGTGTATTCTTTTTTATTAAAATCAGATGCAATTACAAGTTATATCTGAACCACAGATAGCCGGGGGTCGCATGTTCAGGCTATTTACATAACTATTTTGTTTTCAATACACCTCTTTTATAAACTCATTCTAATAAACAGTCTAGTTTTATGTAATTATCCATAGCGTTCTCAGTGACTACTGTTTTTGTTACCATGGAGTTATTTTTCTATTATCCTCGACAGGTAAATCGTATCTTCATGAATATTTATGCATTGTGTAACCGAACGCACCTTGCCCTGTCATTTTTTTTTATACCGCGTCAGATATCCTGTAAGCACCTTTTAAAGAAAAATGGAGCGAAAAAAACCCACAACACCCCCTCCCTTTAATTACAGAGGAACGTAATGTGTAAGGAAAATAGATAAATGATACAATCTTCAGACGCTTTACAATTAGTTCTGCTACATCAATAAGTTAAATGGTTGCCTGCATGATAACAGAATTCGAAGTCATCAGCTACATTGTTTATTATGACGTTATAGAAATGGTAGATAATCATGTATATCAAAAATCTATTCAATTTTGGTTTTAATGTTTGTTTATATCTGCTGATATCAAGGGCATTTCAGCAAGTTCATCCGAAAATATCGGACAAAGGTACACATCGCTCTCCATTTAAAATGTAAAAATGAAACTGACGAGTCTCCGCAGTTAGCGAGTCTCCAGCGTATCAAGAAGGACGCGTCGATTTATGTACGCACAGCGTGTACTATGAGATTGATATCAAATCGGTAGGAAGAACATTTAGTGGAAACATGCTATAAACTCATTCTCCACATTCATTTCTTTGTATTCTAACTCATCTACGTTCTGACGTCCGCTGGAAATTAAATTTGGAACCGAGCTCATTCCAGATAGAGTGGCATAATCTTGAGAAATAGTTACATAATTATGATGGCTGTGCCATTATGAACAGTTAGTGGTCTCCATATTATAAAAAGACAGCACGTTGGGTGATGAAACTTTTATCTTGTATAATATTGCAGTAAGACGTATAGATATTGGTTAATCTAGAGAATTTCTAGAGAAACTAGAAATAAACTAACAACGTAATCTCGTCAGAGCATATATGTATTAAATATGAAGAATAAAATGCATTGGTAAACAATTGGTTTGGTATTCTAACTGATTATTGGCCCTCAAAAATAAGATTTTGTCAGCAGATATTACAAAACAAAATCCGGTATAATTTTTTCCCTCCCACGTAATTTCAAATTTGTAAGACATCCTCCTGCGTAACATTTCATTGTAAGGGATCCCCCCCCCCCCTACGTAACATTTCATTGTAAGGGATCCCCCCCCTACGTAACATGTAATTGTAAGGGATTCCCCCTACGTAACATGTAATTGTAAGGGATACCCTCCTACGTAACATTTAATTGTAAGGGATACCCTCCTACGTAACATTTAATTGTACGGGATACCCTCCTACGTAACATTTAATTGTAAGGGATACCCTCCTACGTAACATTTAATTGTAAGGCAGTCTAACCTACGTAACATTTAAAGCCCCAATATACGTAACATTCACCAAAACTTTAGTGTAGAATCACACATAATTATTGAGATATTCTCTAAGATGTAGTTAAAATTAAGTTATTCAAACAATAGTTACCATGACTTTGTGCATAATGTATTGATATATGAGCAGTTGAAACTCGCTATTTGTAAACACACCTCCATTTTAAACACGCCGCCATCGAAATTACGATTGTTGTCGAACACGTCGGAAAGTTCATGGCCTGATCTCGCGAGAGTTGAGGTTTCTACTTATAGAGGAAGCACATGCAGATATGTCTACGGTAAGTTTTTGTTTACAAACATTGTTTGCGAAGTCTTGTCGTAGACTTGAGGTAATCCTGTGATAAACATTCAGTTTTTTGGGAAATTATTAGAAGGAATAATTAGTTTAGAAACGATACGACGCATAATTATAACGTAAGAATTCAGAACTGGCCTGATGTATGATTGGAAAGAAAGGAAGCGACTGGTGGACGTCTGTACTGTGTCTGCCATGTTTACACGCGGAATATGCGCATGCGCAATGTCATCGCTACGAGCGGTAATGTATGAATTATTGTGGGTCCCACATTGTTTATTTTCCGATTTTTTCAATTTTTATTTGAATTGAAAACAGTCAGTTTTATTTTGTTTAATTAAAGGAAAGTATTTGTTTTGTTACATATATTACGGGGAAAATAAGATAAAGTTTGTTTTTTTATAGTGATTTTTACGTATATTGGGGCTTTAATTGTAAGGGATTCCCTCTGACGTAACATTAAAATGTTAGGGATTCTCTTCCATGTAACTTCAAAATTGTAAGGGATTCCCTTCTACGTTATATTTAAATATCTAATCGTAAGTGATCCCCCCCCCTACGTAATATTTCATTGTAAAGACGTTATGGATATTTTCTTCTCCTTTTCAGTCGATTTAACAAGTAGTTGTTGCTTGGCGTGGTCCATGGAAAAATCCATTCCCCTTTATTTGAAAATATAATTGATTTTAGTGCGACAATGCTTTGATCTACGCGAAGTGACAAAACGTTTCCGGACTTTTCTGAAAAACTACAGGACTTTAGCTTGAAATATATGCAGGAATTGATACATAGATAAGTCTAATGTTATTATAAAGGAAAATCAACAGAAATATCTAAATGTTACATCCTCTGGAAAGAGACACACTCAAACCGCGGTACCGTCTACAGATAAATCATGAATGTAACTTAACATCGGCAGCGATATAATTTGCAAATCGTTAATCCTGAATTCGTTTAGATTTGATTATCTCATTTCGAAATGGAAATCGTGAAAATTTTTGACCCTCCAAAGTAATGGTTATACGGTATTACGATGTATATTGACAAAGCGATACATTCGAATGCAAACAAATGCTGTGTTATAAACAGTAAGTTATGTTATACGTTCATTTTGTCACAACATCACAAGTGTACCGATACGTATATCTAATGTACAGTTTGACTTATAAAGGAAATGCTTCCAGCTATGTTAATTTCCCACAGGGGTCGACATAACGATTTTTTTCCTTTTGAGACAGTGATAGGCTCTTTACTTCCCATTATCAAAGCTCATACCTCCATAAAATTACAAGAATGGCCCATTTGCTTTACTAATTAGTAATTAAAAATCTTTCTTTCTTCGCCATATAAAAGATTGAACCATAATCATATTTTTCCTTTGAAGTACTCCATCTACTGTGTGTAAGACTATTTAAAGCCCATCTTGTGATTATTTTTCCTACCTGTTTTAAATACATTCTTCGTTCAATCTATTCAACACAGGATTAAGATCATACTGTCAATTGTGGACTTAACGTCAAATTAAACAATAGATTTTGTGTTTCTTCTGAATGTCCTGTCAATTTGCATCCTGTTTTGAACATTTGTTAGCATGAGACGTCACATGACAGCTGCAGAGACTGTTCGAGCAGTCGCGATGCTATAAGCAGGACAATCACAATAAACTTTGACTGCACACTTCAATGTGTCCCATAGTGGCATTTCTCAATTATATAAAGGATCTCAGATGACCTGAAACGTCACAGAGAAACCTTGATCGGGAAGACCATGATGTACGACAGCTCGTCATGAGCTAGGCGAAATCGGTTTGCAAGGTCCACTAGTTTGAATAACAACTTCCGCCAAGCAACTGATAGAAGAATTTCTGAACAAAAATAGGGCAGCTGACCATGTAAATTAGCGACTGCGTCAGTGGCGGTCTTTTCTTTTTACGGATGAGTTCAAGTTTTGTGTGGATTTTCTTGATGACAAGAGGCGTGTTTGCCGTGGGGTGGGTGAGAAGTATACTGTCTGCTGCGTCACTGAGCATGACCGTTTCGGTGAGGGCTCGGCAATGGTTTGGGCAGGGATCAATTTTGCTGGTCGGACTGACTTGTACGTGGTTGAAGGTGGTAGCCTCACAGGTTTACGGTACCGGTATGAAATCCTTCATTCAACTATAATACCCTTTACGCGTGCTGTCGCCACTGAGGTTGTACTAATGGACGACAATGCTCGACCACATAGAGCTAGACTTGTGAACGTATACATTCAAGCACAGAATATCGAGCGTATGGACTGGCCTAGTCTTTCACTTGACCTTAACTCGAAAAAGCATGTGTGAGACATGTTACAGCTTCCTGTAAACCGACGGGAGCTTACTGATGCCCTTTGGCAAGAATGGCCACGAATTTCACAAATAGCTAGAAGGCGCCTGATTTGGATAATGTCAAGCCGATGTCCCGCCGATATTAGGGCCACTAGAGGACACACTCAATATTGATTGTGTTGCTGAACCCACTGAGGCAATTTCAATTGTCAGCGCCATTGAGATTTTAACTTTGTTTTAAACGATAAGGAACTTTTTATGTAATCATACAAGACACGCATGAATGAAACTGATTCAAAAATTCAATTTTTGTTTGTTTTTTGGTTTTTTTTGGGAGCTACCCTCAATGTTTTTTTCTGGATGACAGTACACTTAGAAGACAACTTTGCTGTGTGAGCTTCAAGTAACCATATTTGGGAGAAAAAACGACGTGCTGTTCCTCAGGGTCATAGAGTAAGGACCCAATTAGGGGAATTAGGACAATGTTTAAAATCCTATTCCTTCTGAATGTATATATTTAGTCTTATAAATGACTTTGGTAAAATGAATAAATTTTGTATAAATTTAGCATTTATTACACAGCTGCCGTCTCTGGAAACATATTTTAGTGGTAATCGTTCTCACTGCTGAAAGTCTTTGTAGTCAGCTGACTGCCTAGGCACGTTGTTATCTTTTTCAAATTCAAGTTGATTTCAGGTACTGCATACATATGGCCACCTGTAGAAATATTTAGTGTCGGTATACCATAGTTACATTTATGTTCTAATTCGATTCTCTCAAGCGAACATACTTTTTTATAATTTACAACTCAAACTCTTTGCTTGGATTTCGTCCGCATAAATACAATAAATATAGAACACAAAGAAAGGGCAGGAGAAATTTTCAAAAACTGAAAGTCATAAGTAATCATCTTAATGGGTCCCAACCACCAACGATGATGTGCTTTAAATCGTCGTCAAGGTATCCTTAAATGATAAAACATTGGTAGGAAAATAATAAACTGCACCTCTATTAAAATGGACTTAACCAGCGACAGTCGAAATACTTCTTTCCATACATTTAAAAGAGACATGACAAATACAATAAAAATTTAGTGAAAAACTGCTCACCCCGTAAAACTTGTCATTACTCCCAAAAAGGTGATTCGCTGAATATCACTAGATCGGATGGCAGTACCGAAGAGAATTTCTTTCGCGAAACCATAAACTTTAATGTAGGAAAATTGTGATCTTGGCATATACATAACAACCATCAGCCCTCCGTCTGGAGATTTCGCGGGACAAAAATGTGTATGAAACTAAAAAAGAAAAAAAAAAAAATGAATGGGAAAATTGAAAGAAATGTAATTTTCGGGAAATAACTATGACACTGAGGGGATAATAAATATCTGTAAAGCACGAAGATATAGCAGCACCACAAAGACTCGACATATTCGACAGGCTCAGTATGGTCACCTTCATTATATTTACCCTGACGATCGCATCCAAAAGTTACCCATTAAAAACTCAGTATCTCTACACATGCCAAGTGACTGTGTTTTAATATCAATGAACTCATTAACATTACCGTAGCTTTACACCAACACGCCCATCAAAAACTCAGTAGCTTTGTAAAGCTAACAAGTTGTCTTCCTCATAATGTGACGAATATGTCAAAAATAAAGCAGATTAGCATAGGACCAATAAAGAACTCGCTATATATCGTTAAACGAACTGGTCACGACTAAGTAGCGAAATCCAGGACAATGACCCTGATTGGCAGGGGAGATAATTTGATAAAAACACAGGAAAATTATAGGCATTGTGTACAAAATTAGCATATCGTTGTTATGGACATTGATATTGACAACTGAATGGAGACGTCACATGTCCCCATTAGGAAACGCAACCCCAAATAAATTTCAATATTTTAATTTGTATTTGGAATTATTTGTTTCTGATTTTAACACACTGCTACCATACACATTTCTTTTGAAATTCACGGTTGATTGGACTCCGACACGCCAGATCTCGTGTTCGCGAGACATACCCAGATACCCAAATTTGCACGTGCAAGAATTCACATGGTAGCATTTTTAGAGTGTTCTATGGCATCCTCCAGATATCTGGTAAGAATTATCCAATATTGAATATCATTTGTCTTCACGTGAGGGATGCCTAGGCTAACTGATGATGAACGCAGCAGGGCAGAGCAGTGACTGTTGGGTGGAAACACTCAAAATGATGTAGCAAGAGTACGGAATGCCTACAATAAGTCGACTTTATAGTCGCCTTAGATTGACCGGTACAACTGCCAACCGTCCTCGGACCGGCCGACCGAAGGTTACGAAGCCGCCCGAAGACATAATCATGAGGTTGTAGCACTTGCCCAATCGTTTCAGAACAGTACAAAAAACTGCAAACGAGACACCAGGAGCACATAATCCAAGAATAAGTCGTGACAATGTTTTAAGTCGCTTACGTTCATTTGGCATAAAACATCGTCGTGTTGCCGATGGAATGCCACTAAATCGACGTCACACTACAGTGGTCGCGACGACACCGTCCAAATGTGTTTCCTATGCAAAAATCACACCGTGTACTCTTCTCTGAGGAGTCAAGGTTTACACTGTACCGCTCAGATGGACGTCGGCGTGTTTTTCGACGTCGTGATTAACGATATAGCGAAAACTGCATGGTGGAATGTGACAGATTTGGCGGTGGTAGTGTTATGATGATATCTGTAGTAACATAGAAATGGACTATCTGCATCAAAACAACGTAGACACATTACCTTGGCCCCCTTACAGTCCCGACCTTTCGCCAATAGAGCATGTGTACGACATGTTAGATCGTCACATTAGAACGCGCCCAAATCCATCGGAGACAATAAACGCTTTGCGCCAAGCACTTCTGGAGATAAACCGTTTGATAAACTCTATGCATCGCAGAATTCGAGCAGTAACGAATGCAAACGGGGGACATACTCGTTATTTAGACTGGGGAAATTTTAATGACTACTTCCTTAACATGTTTCGCCACATTGCTGATAACTAAACACTAAATTGAATATGTTATCCAGTAAATGAATCTTTATCTTTGATTAGTTGAAAAACATAAATGACATATTTGAATTATATAGTAAAATTGTTACAAAAATTTAGCGGTTGCCTTGCTTTTGCGTGTCAGTATATATAGATGATTACACTTGGTTTGGAGGTAAAGGTTTCATTTTCCCTATACAATATTAACCGTATCATATAATTGTCCATGTGCAGACTTTAATATTTATGAAATCTACATAATAACATCATATCTCTTGTATATGATACAATTATGTATATCGATTACCTAAACTGCACTTTTATCAACCGGAACTATTGCTTGCGATAAGTGAATTGTATCAAATGACCACGCCCACTCCAACGTACTATTGTTGATTTAGTGGCAAATAGAAGTCACTTGCACGTAATTATGTAGTCATCTAAAGTACTCATAAAAAATACACTTTTGACAGGCCATACGGTTTTGTTATATATGTCCTTAATAAGGATATCATCAGATAGGGTAGCGCACCCAAATATACAGCATTATTCCATAACAATGAAATACACACCCGTATCACGTGTCATGGGTATTATACAGATGAGTCTTGCGCATATGTAACGACCACTGCTAAGAAGCAGGATTGAAACTGTAAGGAATTTAGTTTAAACAATATTTCATTCAGCATATAATAACAATATAACACACACATATATATATATATGTTACAAATGAGAACTTATCATTATTCCTGGAGGGATTTGTACTGTCCAGTTGCAAAAAGATATGGAATTCTTAACTCCCTCACTCAAGCTCTGATTGCCAAAAAAAAAAAAAACGTCTAAAAGTGGATCTACACCCTAATGCTAATCAGGAAGACAGGGAGTCTATCTTTCTATTAAACCCTTCCATTCATAATACACTGCTTTTTTTAGAATGTCAACCAAGAAGTTGGCTTGTTTAATGAGAATCTGTTTACTTCAAATAGAATGAAATATTGTTTAATCACCATGCTTAAAATCACAGAAAACTGCCAAACTGAAAATCAATACATTTAACACAACGAGATCAACAAATGTGTTAAAAATGTCAGGAATAGGGATAGATATGATTCAGTTTCTTTAATTGATCGAAAACTATATATATATATATATAATAGAACATATATGTAATGTAAGCTTGCACTGAATCTTAATTTATACATCTTGCTGCACACGTGAAGTGAGTGAAATAAGGATATCTCGGAGTATTGAAAAAAAATCTTAAGTGGAAATGCAAGACATGGACGGAATAACTTTATATAATGTTTCATTTGGGAATCAAGCTTGATGCGGAACAGCCTTGTTAATCTCCATGCGTAAACTGCTATTGAATAAATCGTGGAAAAAATCAAGTGAAAGTCTTCAGAGATAGCAACCTTGGTTATTCACAACATTCCATATGTATATGTATTCTCAGTACTCAAACTCCATACTAACTCGGTGATTTCTCTAGAACACATCACACAGATCTACCGTTAGACAACTTATCCGTGGCTTAGGACACAAAAATGATCAACACCTCGTGAAATAAACAACTTTCAAAACTTGGAGCATTTCTCTGTTCAATATACACGATGTACACCACCATAGTTATCCTAATTCTGCTATATTTTACAGGTAATTGGTACTACAATGTATTAGACACATGAACTGAAGAGATATTGAAAACTTTTTCCAGAAGAACAAAAACTAATGGCAGTCAAAAAGGAAAGAAAAACGTTTCGTTTTCAAAATTGCTAAAAAAAGAAACCCGCGTGTTAGGAAATGAAAAACACAGTCTGACCGTTGGAAACAATGTAACCGGAGGCCGATTACCAAAAAACTGAAAACAAAATGAACATCCGTTTGATGTTAGCCTAAATTGAATAAGCATGAGAAATGGGACACTGTAACTTCAACCTTTAATAACACTGTCCTGAACTTTATGTAATTTAACTATGTTAGCAAATATGCATGTACATTTACGTGATTCAATTCAACTATATTAGCATAAAAGCGAGTACATTCACATGATTCAATTCAACTATATTAGCATAAAAGCGTATACATTCAAGTGATAGCAATTTGACGCCTAACATGAAAAACATATGTGTAACGTTACAGTTAAGGTTCAGGTAAGGTGTATCTTTGAGGCAAATATTCTCGTTAAATAACATTTAATTTGAGCTACATCTATCCATATAGCACACTGAATTAACCTGTGGGGTGTAAGAACACATCTACTACGATTAAATGCTGTCCAACAGATCCAAAAACTGCAGACCTTCAAAGGGTCTTCTTAAGGTGTAGGTTTTAATCTACAAAATGTGTATGAAAAGGATAATTTGCTAATAATGCGCGGTACTAGGACAGTGGAGTGTAATCACAACATCAATTTTATAGTTACATTCCTTTATTTATGATTAGTTAAAAATCTGGAGCTCAAAACCTACACATATGATGGTAAAACAATTAAATACATGGCAAGCATATACAATTTGAAGTTATATAACCTGTTAGTTTACGATACTATATCAATCGTAATGTCTATTTATCAACTTTGCACTGAAACTTGTTCTGAATTCAAGTTAGGAATCGCGTAAGGTCGTTCATTTTAAAATAATTGCAAATGGAATACGGGCTTTGTAATAACTTTAAATGGGATCTTTTCCTTTTCCAGCCCCTTTAAAAATCAATCACAATGAAACCATTTGATACAACTTTTACGCAAGTAACACCAAGTGTACATCAAGTATTTTTGTTGATACATAGACAGTTCATCTCAACTTTGTGCTAAGAATGTAATAGATCATAGGATATGTTATTTCTGGTGAGAATCAAAGGTAGGCGGTACAACCCCTACCCAGAAAACAATTGTTGTTTTTATCACAGATCACAAGCAATCATGTGTTGTCGTCATTAAATAAGATATAAACATCAAGAAATACCAAGATGGCAACATAATCATAATTCAAACTCAAATTTTATACAACTAGGAAGCATATGAACAAGAGAAGGATTTACACGGAGACTCATGAAAAAGGACAAGGTGATAAGACCAGGAGTTCAGGAAGAGTAAGCGTTCTGTGCTTCATCGACTGCATCAGCAATGTATACATTAGTCAATCCAAGAAAGTAATGTCACGCCATTCTCAAATGAGAGCAATGTATCTTTCTTTTCCTCTCGTACTTCTGCAAATTAAATTCAATCAGAGAACCATGTGGCTTCTTATAGCTACCTTTTTTCCAAACTTGAACACATGTTAGGGTTTCCTTTTCAAATGTTAACATGTCGTATTCTAAAAAAAAAAAAAAAAAATCTTTTATCTATACCATGCAAATTATGATCAGGCTGAAATAATCATGATGCTGATTTGTCTGTGATTCATGTCTGACGATATATCAATATTATTTGGTTAAATACCTTTTCACAGTATTAATACATGCGCCTTGGTCTTGGGCTGGTGATGGAGATCTGGTTGTTTTCCTCCATACTACAGATAAACGTCTTTAACTACAGGCTTTCTTCTGATACTGAAATAAAACATAAACAAAACCACAAAATTATAATACAATCACAACCAGGATTTAACTAGAACAGTGTATATATAATATACTTATAACAATCCAAAAGGGTCTGAATTCCTCACATGTTCATCAGCTTATAAAGAGAGGACTTTTTATCCCCAATACACACGAAATCATCTGCTTGAAAAAGTTGATACACGACAAAGATTTTTTTTGACTATATTGGAGTCCATATCCAGTGAGATACCCAGAGAGGATGTGTCTGTATTATCTAAAATTCAATGCGATATGATGGGTTTCCAGGGAATTGACACATATTCAAACCCAATTGTCAAGTCCCTCTGGATTGGCTTACTACATCGCATTTTATAGTGCTGCAAGGAGTGCCAAGACAGCAATGTTAACATGCTAAATAAATGCTTTCAATCTTTTCATAACATTCTTGACGGCCTGTCAACTCATGAAACGTAATCAGTTAGGATCATCAACCTGTAAAGTACACTGCGATCCAAAAAAGAATGACATCAAACAATCTATAAGGTAAACGATAAATGCTATTTCTTTTTAAAAAGTTGTATTATTACAAAATATTAAAGTTGTACGTCATAGTCTATATTACAGACCAACAACTTTCAGATTATGTAGAATTTGATTAATCTCAACAGTTTTAAAAAGGGTCTTTAGACTTGTAATATTACAATAAAAATAGAGTAGACAGAAGGTCAATGCAGTCCAATAAAAAATATTTAATGGTGAATGACTCATCACATCCTATGCAGCGAAGGTTAACTTCGTCTCTCAACTTACATGAATGTGAAATATATGTATGGTCCATCCGAAGACGGGTAAGGACAACACCGTCTCGGCGGTCGTCTCTATAGCATGGAAATCTGAATACCGAATGATGGAATGGTCTTTGGTTTGTTTTGAAACAAAGTTTTATATCTTCGATCGAATACAAGTGAAAAATGGTTTTAATATTTCAGTATTGCGTCAGTATATAGAAGGAATTCATGACTCAATAGGACTTCCTGACCACTAGAAAAAGGGCACTGTATACTAAGCTAGTGTAGGGTTAGCATTGCATTAATATAAATTTCTTGCACTTTCCCAAACTTTTAGTTACCAATCATACCCCAAGTTGCTCCTCAAAGATCCACCGTAACATCTAGTATGCTACAATCTTCTGTTACACATGTTGTACAGCTTGACACCATCAAATGTACTTGCATCCAACACTCAACCAAAGTTGAAGTGATATCTCCAAGCAGTCTGTCGCTCTTTGATGCAATCCTGTCAAGAGGTATGGAACATCTATCAGAATATCTTGGTCCAGACAGATGAACCCTTTACCAAAACGTGATTCTTCCTGAGCCTCAATATTTGATCCCAGTATCCACATATTTGTCTGGGTTTAAATGCCTCATAGTTACCTTCAGATTGCTTTAGAATGGTATCCGCATTGCCTTTCTGTACCACTTCTTCCTTATCCTTTGGATTACATGTCCTCACTTTGCAAAATCCGTAAATCTTTCACGGTTTCCAAATAAGTGACTGATGCTGTTTCTTATGTCATATTCTAATAGTGAACTCTCTGCACTTGCTTTGCTCTGGTTTCCCGTACTCTGGTAGCTCTGGAGATTTTGTCTTTTCCTTTATGCGGAGGATTTCCTTCAAACAACTTTTACGAGTTCGAGCGCAGACATTTACAAATATGATTAGCATATTGCACCCGTGCACCCCAAACAGAAATCTGCTCCCGAATTCTGGCAAAACTGCTGAAGCCTCATCAGCTATCAACTGGGTGTATCGAAGTCTGTGAACTTATGTTTTGGTGAATCCCTCGACAATTATGTTGTTTCCATTGCATGTGAGCTTTCATGCCCATTCTGAAAATACTTGTAAGGCTTAGGTGCTAGGATCCAGAGTCAGCACAGGAGTTGCCAGCGTCACCAGTTTCCTCTCCTCAATCTCTTGAACCAGTAATAAGTGTACTACAGATAAAACATTAGCATCTGGTCACCTTGACCAATCCACACAGTATTTAACTGATCAGTATCACGCCAAAGTCAGATTGCTAATCCCATACTCAGAATTGTCACGCTCGTGTGCACACAATATACAATGTATATCTCTTGTAACTAGCCAGCTGTATAAACTATAGGTTTTCAATTTTATTGGCCTTTAGCCTTTCAGCTTATCAATGTAAACAAAATCATTAAATCTAAATTTCGTCCAAAAGCATCAATCAAGCGTTGTTTAACGTCGATTATTAACTGACGTTTACAACAAACATTCTGATTAAACCAAACATATCCAAAACCTAGAGGCATTTATAATGTATTTATAATACTCAGCCTATTTGTCTATCAAGAGACAATTCTCGGTCTTTCATTAATTCTAGTCAGTACTTAATAATTCTTATTTTACGAATTACTGACGGTTGTAATCAGTGTATAGCATGTTGTTAGGAGTACCTTAAGTACACGTCTGTAAAAATCTGTATGTATTTTATTCTACATCAGGGGCCACATGAAAACCCCAAATTCCACACCCGTAGATTAGTACACTGAAAACATAAGTATTAAAAATAACTATTTTCGTTTCAATATTTAAAAAAATACCTACATAGTAAAGTCAATAATGTCAACTTCTTTTTCGTCGTAATACCACCTACTGTTAAATGGAAGCTTGCCAGAATTTCCGAAATCAACAAGTTTTGTTTTGGCCCCAATTGCTTATTTAAAGTATTCAACTTAGTTTGAATCCCTTACCTAGACTCAAGGAAGAGAACAGTGTAGTCAGCATACATAACCATATAAAATGATCTATCTCTAATTCAACACATGCCTTTGTATTTGAAAGCAATTCATTTTCAAAATCATTAATATACATAGAAAACAGAAAGGGAGATAACTCTTTACCTTTCATAAGTCCATTTATGACATTGAAGAGCTAGATTTTTTCGAATTATATTCCACGCACCGCTTAACTTTTCATAGACAGAATTTATTTAGAGTATACAATTTGCGATTTATGCTATCAAAGGTCTTTTCGTAGTCTACGAAACAACAAAATAAATGTTCATTTTGCACTAAATTAATTTATTATTATTTATTGTCACTCTATACAAGATAAATTAGCATCGGTTGTGCCGAAACCAGGACGGAAACGCAAGTGGGCGTCTGATACGACATGAGTATCTGACCTATCTAATAATTATAGTCTGATATTTATATTAGACAGGTGTGCACAGCATATTTGAGGTCTGCCTGTCATCTCATCCAAATCATTCACACACACGTGCAGAGTTACACTTAGGGAGATTTATGTTCCCGTTTATTGACCAATACACGCTCATCCCAAAGCTTAACTAATATTATCACAGGACACCTCACATCTGCTTGTCAATTGCACACAAGTGCAAATCTGCTTAAAGAACCTCTATGGTTTTGACCCCCATGCTGACTTGTTAATGTTTTTTGTAGATAATCGATAAAATGTTTTGGGTTAGCTTTACGCTTGTACATCAGCCTATTACCCCTTTGTGTTTAAACTGTCTTTTCCTCTGACGTTCATATGTTTTAAAAAGACGCTAATTATTTTCTACTAAAATAATTAATATTTCTGGAGCACGTAAAAATTTGAATATCAATAGAACTTTCGTATACCTTACACTGGTTATCAGACCACGGTTTGTCATTTATAGCATTATGATCTTCCTCTGGGATAAATGTGTTAAAAAAAAACATTCAACACGGAAGACAAGTTATCGACACACTGGTTTATATTTATATGGCTATTCTCTAGAAATGTTATTGTTACAATCAGATCAGTTTTGCTTTTATTTTTTATCTACCTGATCATTATTTCACTTGTACACTATATGTGTTTTACATTCACCAGTAGACTCTATCCTATATATAAAAATGTTCACAGTGAATAGCAAAATCAATAGCAGCTTGATCACACCATGTATTAAAATAAAAAACTTTCATTCTTTTCACAAGATCAACACATCATTTCTTCGCAAGAAGTAATCGATGACACTAGAACCTAAATGGTACAAAAATGTTAAACGACCTGTACTATCATCTATTTTCTGCCGTTACACACCCGGGCACCGCTCGCTTTACATAATTTAATCAATCTTCTGCCAAGATTGTTAGCAACTGTATTGGAAAAATGTTAGATAATCTATTGATAATTGCATTCGATCATTCATCATTATCAACAAAATCAGGCCTGTTTCCTGTACGACTGTTAAAGTCACTAGAAATGATGGCATTTCCTTAGGTTGGGTCTGTTGCAATACCATTCTCAAGGCAAGTGAATAAACCTATATCACATAGATTGTAATAAACATTGTCTACGGGAGGTATGTAGACTAGATAGATATATAAATCTGTTTGCGACATTCCAGATATTTTTATTCAAATTAGAGAGACAAATAATGGGACAAATGTTTCCTGTACAGGACAACCAAACCACCACCAGAACCACGGGAACGTGGAAAAGTCCTAAGTTCGAAATCCGACAGGAGTGAAGGTCAATTTCAGACTCTGCTCTGTTCCAGCAGTCAGACATGAGTATCAAATCATAGTTAACAATATTTTCAACGAAATCACTTGAACGTATTTTAGTTTATAATTTCTGTTTACGTTCCAGCTTATAACTCGTAAAGAGTGACCAGCCTCCGCACATCCCTATCGCCTTTCTTGACGTGCCGGGTTATACAGGGTCTCGTTAACATATAATTTAACTTAAACTTGTTTACGCTGGCAACCCAGGTTTTGCTTCTGTTTCATAATTCGGAAAACTGCTTGCATCTAGTGATTATCTTGGCAAGAATCTGCTCGTTAATATAGTATCCGGTACCTTCAAGTTCATTAGAACTTTTCCTGACATCCTGACGGTGTTTGTAGTCATGAAACTTGGCGACAATTGGACGTCCCGAACCCCCTACAATTCACTCGCTCAAATTTTACATTACTCGTATCAGCAATCGACATTTTCAACTTGTCCACTAGGAACTATTTAAGAATTTCGTCCGTCGTATACGACATCTCATTTTGACGTTTTTTTCTACTTTGGTGAAGATGAGATTATCCCGCGTCAATCGTGCTTTTATATCAATCAATTCATCTTTCATTGAACGGCATTCTGATTCTAATGTCAAAAGTCTGTCTTCTAAAGAACTTAATTGCAATTCAGCACCTTCTGTTCTTTCTGATATAATGTAAACCGTTTCCTTCGTTCTTCTTACACTTTCTGAAGCTTCCGCTATCATTGCTATAAAATCAGGGTCGAATTTCGAGAGTTTGTTGTCTAATGAACTTATTTTTGTCTCAATAGATTCTATTTAAAGCCCCAATATACGTAAAAATCACTAAAAAAAAACAAAATTTATCTAATTTTCCCCGTAATATATGTAACAAAACAAATACTTTCCTTAAATTAAAGAAAATAAAACTGACTGTTTTCAATTTAAATAAGAATTGAAAAAAATCGGAAAATAAACAATGTGGGACCCACAATAATTCATACATTACCGCTCGTAGCAATGACATTGCGCATGCGCATATTCCGCGTGTAAACATGGCAGACACAGTACAGACGTCCATCAGTCGCTTCCTTTCTTTCCAATCATACATCAGGCCAGTTCTGAATTCTTACGTTATAATTGTGCGTCGTATCGTTTCTAAACTAATTATTCCTTCTAATAATTTCCCAAATACGGAATGTTTATCATAGGAATACCTCAAGTCTACGACAAGACTTCGCAAACAATGTTTGTAAACAAAACCTTACCGTAGACATATCTGCATGTGCTTCCTCTATAAGTAGAAACCTCAACTCTCGCGAGATCAGGTCATGAACTTTCCGATGTGGTTCGGCAACAATCGTAATTTCGATGGCGGCGTGTTTAAAATGGAGGTGTGTTTACAAATGGAGAGTTTCAACTGCTCATATATCAATACTTTATGCACAAAGTCATGGTAACTATTGTTTGAATAACTTAATTTTAACTACATCTTAGAGAATATCTCAATAATTATGTGTGATTCTACACTAGCTTTTTGGCGAATGTTACGTATATTGGGGCTTTAACTCATACATCAGGAAATAATATCACCCCTTTTAGCCATACCTTGTACACCTTTACTCAATAACGTCATATTGTATACTTATTAAGGACTATTCTCCAAGACTTGGAGAGGTGTAGAAATGACTTGTTCATCCGTAGTATTTTTGTGTAGATCTATTCTCTGACTGAACGATTCGCCATGAACTTTATGAAGAATGTAAAGTACAGTTGTGTCTGAAACTGTTGAATGGCCGGTCATAATGTCTCACCCGATTATGGATTGCCTGCCAATAGTTTTGTGCAATTTATTTTACTGTTTTTACCGTGCCACATAAAAGATATTTAAGTACACAATATATGAACATTAAAAGTCCATAATTTTACCAGAATGTCTTTCCACCGCAAGCAAGGTGAATCGTGATAAGCTGCAAAACACGTCCGCCAACGTTAATGACTATTCAGATAAGACGTGAGTGGTTTCATAAAGATGCATCAAGAGAAATTACTAAGCATACTAACAAACAATAGAGGGACGGAAAATTATATTTACCTTAATTAGATCAAATTTCAATTAATATTTCAATTAATATAATACACAAATGTATTTCATTTGGAATTTATGGCAGTTTGTTGCATACAATACACACAAAAAACACTTAAACCAGTTGATAACAGTGAATTTCTGAGGTCTACTATACAAATTATTGTAAAAGCTCAGATATCTCACTGGTACGTTGCTTTAAAATGTATCTTAATCTCTTCAGCATTAAATTATCATAGCATGCACTGAATTATTGGCGACAAAAACTCTGGTTACACAGGTTTTGCTAGAAAAAACATTACCCAAAAGCAAACAGATAGTAACAAATATAAATTTCTAAATAAAACAAAAATGGTGATACTGTATAAGGAAAAATAAATATTTTATGAAAATCAGGATCGTAGCTCACATAATTTGGTAATATCAAGAATAATTCTTAGAACTTCGACATAATCACATCTGGCACTGACCTAAATTCACGATTCTGTATATTATAACATAATCAGATATTTTTTTTACTGTAGTCCGACTGTGCCAGAAATATAATGATAGCCTCACTGGTACTCTTGCAATGCAATGTAGGTGTAAGCTTTTACATTGAATTGATCATTCTACAGTTGTGCTAGCCCTCCTGTAATTTCTAGACAAAAGACCTCCCGTTACAATAACCTCAGTCTGATATGTCACCTCACCCATATTAATAACGTTCAGATGTCTTTCTACACCTAGACAGTTTCTTTTAATCATTAATGAATTATTGGCTTATTTCTTCCGTTAAACGGATCCATCTCTTACGAAGATACATGTTGTTTCACTAATTAAAGACTGTTTTAACTAATGCATTTTGTAGATTTGTTTCCAGCTGTCATCAATGCATCATTCAAACCTATTGAGATGTATCTATTACAGTGAGTAATAAAGGCCACAAAGATTTTACCTGTAGCAGAACCCTCGGATTATGAAATGTAGAGGTCTGCGTCAGTATACGTAGGTGTAACTTTTATCAATAAAAAATAAAAAGTAAATGACTTCTATCTAAATTATTAAACTTGGGTAATATAATTAAGTAGCTATTTCTAAATATAAACTGTTGACCATAACACAATAGTATATTTCAAGAAGTTTGTATTTATTTAATGTTTTAAAAGCAAATCATTATGTATATAAAATGTTTTTTTATATCTTTTTATCAGCTTTTTTGTTAGATTGGAGAATTTCCAGATGATAATGCTTTCAATCAATTAATTTCCTTACAATGTAAACTTTGTAAATTACATAATCCAGCTCCTCCAAAAAGGATTGCTTGCATTAATCACAGATCTTTTCTATATTTTCCCAACGAGTAATTATCATTAAAAGTTGTTCAATTTATTTTCATTTTGAATTATGAAATGTACGATAGAATAAGAAAAATGTCACTGACTATAGGTAAGTATACAGGTAAGGACTGCAGACATCACATAGGTGAAATAACACATAACCATCGGCAATGTCAATTACCTATTTTGGGGGAGATAACTCCATCACTTGTACCAGGTCAATAGTTTACCTGTAGTCTTAACCTAGTCTTAATCGTGTGCACTACAAGTGCACTAGGTGTAAAGATGAGTCAACACCTAACTGCAGTTATGTTTATGGCTTTACTTCATCGCTCCCTTTCCCTATCTGATATACCTGCAATGCAAGGGACACCCTAATTGAAATAACCTTCTATAATGTAATTATTTTTTCTTCAGCACCTGCATCCAAGTTTTTTTTCCATTTCATTTAGCCATCATGTATAATTTCCTGTTCAATTCTGCTGCCTTGGGCTGTGAAATACCAGGGGAGCCCAAGGCAGCAAGAATTCCTGTTTCCTGAACATATACAGCATCAAATCACTTTATCATTGACATCATACGTTGATCTGGGCTATCAATGGTCATCACGAACAGATAGCCTTGGGTGTGTTACGAACTTAAATGTTTCCTAACATCCTTAACATTTAAGGAGTAGTCAAGAGGCAGGACCGTAAGTTTGATTTGGGGTTAACACTTCACAACATGTTTAAAACATTAATTTAGTATATTCTCGAAACAGTGCAGATTCACCATTCTGTAATATTTAATGTTTACATCTCTAACTCTGCTTACTTCGAATCTGAAAGTCCCTAATAGCAAATTTCTCAATCCTGTGTTTTGTGGCGTTACACTGATGTTTTACAGTCAAAGGACATGACACGGCTTCTGCTTGTGATTTTCTAACGATACGATGACTGCGAATGCAAATAGTTAGATCTATTATGGATAGAAATGTCCTGAATGAATATTTCGAACGTCCAGCTGTCGCCGACTTCATAACACAGAGTAATTGCCACCTGCTAACCCAAATCTGCGTTAAGGTTTCCAATGTGTTTTCATAGATTTGTGCATTTTGATGTATGTCATCCATGATGAAGTCGTTACAAGGTGACACTTTCTTTTTTATCAATAACAGTTATGATAAAATGGGACTATTTGTATTATCGGATAATGGTCATATGGGTCATTAACAGATACTGCAGTGCATGTATGAATTGAGAGAAATGAGCACTTCTGTGGTCTGTATCAGCAGTGTGTAAACGGTCAATATTCCTCCATACTTCCATACAATTTCAGTTTGTTTTGATACCGAAGTAAACATACATAACTATATATATTAAATTACCTGGGTCGAACGACTTCCTTGTTACTTTCCGTGAAAAAAAAAACAAACACCAAACAACCGTTTGGAATTGAGCTTTTATCATAAGATAGTGTGGATCAGTCAGTCAATTTGATTGACATAATTCGTCAGTTTTCTTGGGAAAGATACAATGGATGGTTCTGTTTAACACAAAATTAAAGTGGTTTTTTACACATATGTTCTTACCCGAAGAAAACACGTTGATAGTCTTGGACGCAAATCAGCATACCCTTTCTTGCTTATAGTGTTGTTTTGGTTCGAGCGATAAATTGTACTTGGCCGGAAGTTATACAGCAGAAAATATTCTTTCTACAGATTTTTTTTTTATTTTAGACAAATACTGGTCGTAAAAAACGAGATGCGTGTATATTGTGCTATAAATAAGAACCAATCGCTTGTACAATCCGATTGTCTAGTGGTTGTTTCCGGTGACCGAGAAAGAAAATGGCGGCGTCCATATACGCAAATAAATCATACATACTTGTTCATTAAGATTAAACGTAGTCGGAGTACCTTATAGTTCACCAAAAGACACTGTAGATACATTTTCATTGAATAAAAAGAAAACATTTCTGCTTGAGTTTCCAAAATATATCAGGGCTTGCTTTTTTTCCCGAACTTTTTGTAGTAATAGGACTTTCTGTGAACCAAAACAAACTGTGAATTATTTTCTTTATGTAATGAAGGTGAATTGGTTGGTGGTATTCACAATGCTTCATGTTATCTTTATTTTTCATATGGTAAATAAATATATGAACCTAAATACTTTTGGACACTGTCATACCAACTGTATTATAACATTGAACTTTCCATCACATAAATCTCGTTCAAACTTATACTGAAAATTTTTTTTTCGGGTAGCAATAGTTTGAACGGTTGAGATTCTCCAATGACCAATTCTGCACATGCAGTCTCACAAGTGTCGTGGTCACTCTCTCCAACTGGTGCCAGAATCCTAACGATCGATACAACCGATCTACACATGTACTGAACATACTGTTCAGTTGGTCGTCCCCTGAACAGTCGCTGGGACAATTGGAAATACACTTCGAGAAGGTTTGTATTCTCCTGAAGGACTCGCTGGCACTCAGAAAATGCCACATTCATAAGCTAACTCAGCAAATTAACACAATCAACACTCCTTACTATGTTATGTCGAAGGCCTGGAACGGATATAGAAGTGCCAAAACATCAAAACACAGCGTGGATTTAAACGTCCTATCTAATCAAACTCTATGCGAACACAGACAACTGTCCGTGTCACCACTCTGTAATGTCTACTTGTCGCACGTGCGCCAATTGCGGCACGTGCAAAACATCCCCCCCCCCTTGCACACGTTTACATGACAACGATAATTTTATAAACTGACCACACAGGACCGTTTTAAAATTAGTTTTAAAGTAATTCTCAATCCTGGTACAAATTTATTTGGTTGTAAATCTCAAACTTTATTGTATGTCTTGACATGGATTCGGTATAAATACTAGAAATCCATTTAAAATCTGCGAACTCATTGTAATCGAAAAGCAGTCGGTGTCTGTATATCAAGGTAGATCATTTGTTTTCACATGTAAAAAGTTTAAACCTGAACATAATCATTCGATATTTAATGTCAGTATTGACAGAGCACCTACCACTTTTACTATATGTAATAATGTTTGTGATATTTGCTGTGAAATTACGAATGTTTAGGGCATTTTTATATAGTTTTTGAAATTACTTCGTTATTTATCCAAATTTCTGAAGAATATGGAGGTAGTGATGATGTAGAAATATCAAACATCTAAAATTGTAGGTCTATCAGTAAACTAATATTTCTGTTATATTTGTCATGAATACTGTTTGAGTTTGGTCAGTTTTTCATTGGTTTACGAGAAAAGTTAAGAAATCCCCCAAAATGTTGTTTTGTTTTCCCAATTGTTCATAAAAAAGGGTTACTCGCTTTGTTCCGAGATTTCTTTTTCTTTTTTCCTTTTTAAAAATCTAATTTTCAAATATTTTGCTTTCTGAAGAAATACTTTCCACAGTAGTTTCCACATGATGATCAAACATACATGTGCAGAAGAGAATTTCTGGACGAGTTTTATAGTATGGAAATATTGTTCTCAAGAGTTACCATACCGTAAGAAGAAACACAATATGATAGTGATGGAACCTACCAAGGTTCCCATGAAAACTCGGTAATCGCCGATAAAATGATCACAACGAAACACGCGCCATATCATCTAGAATTTACACCTTTTGCTGGCGTACAGAAATATAATCTATACACATAATTCAATTATCATTTTAAATATTACAAGAAACTTGTATATAAAAAGTTTGATGTCAGTTGACACAAACGATATTCAAAGCAAAAGATGATATTTTGTGGAACAGTGAAATAATTCTTAGATAATCTAGAATTTCGTGTAAACTTTTGACAACCGAGCTCACATAACAAAGAATAATGAGATAAATATCCAATAAAAAATGATTTTTTTTCTAAAGGTTTCAGATGGAAGACAATAATGGTAAATTTTAAGTCTCCGAGGATTGCCGTTATCTGCATGACACGTTTTCATTCATTTAAATCGTAGCATTAGAAATCTGATATGAAAATTTCAAAAATGTGTTTAATATTATTGAATTATATGGATAGTTCACCAGCCCATGGGTCTTATTTTATCCTATTATTTTTTTCTATTTATTATGACTTTCTTTAGTCGACCCCAATGTTTTAAGATTTAGGCTTTAATCATCACAGACGAGCCTACGAAGGACAAATAACTGATGCAATTCCTTTCTCAATTGACTCTGTTGTATCTAATTGAATTATATTGAAATGTGCTGTTTATTTGTGTTCCTTTTTGTACAGGATCGATACATCAATACTGTGTCGCAATTATATGATAAATTAGCTAGATGTTGAGAGTTGCCAACAATTAGAAACAAACAAATCGTAACCAGTATGTATCTCTCGTAGTATTGTTTTCCAATCAGCGTGCGTGAAAACAACATGATTTTCAACTTACTAGAGCACATGAGTTGTTTCTATTTTAGAACACATATCAAGAACACCACTTCAGTTATTGCAATTACCAGAACTCGTCGGAAAGAAAACTTTTTAAATCTATGTCTCAACAAAAAAAATTGTATATTGTATATTTTTTTTATCTCTTTTATACAGCTCCTGTTTTATACCGCTTCTGTGTATTATATAAACTTTCTTCATCTCGTTTTATACCGCTTCTGTGTATTATATAATCCTTCTTCATCTCGTTTTATACCGCTTCTGTGTATTATATAAACCTTCTTCATCTCGTTTTATACCGCTTCTGTGTATTATATAACCTTCTTCATCTCGTTTTATACCGCTTCTGTGTATTATATAAACCTTCTTCATCTCGTTTTATACCGCTTCTGTGTATTTATACCGCTTCTGTGTATTATATAATCCTTCTTCATCTCGTTTTATACCGCTTCTGTGTATTATATAAACCTTCTTCATCTCGTTTTATACCGCTTCTGTGTATTATATATACCTCCTTCATCTCGTTTTATACTGCTTCTGTGTATTATATGATCCTTCTTCATCTCGTTTTATACCGCTTCTGTGTATTATATAAACCTTCTTCATCTCGTTTTATACCGCTTCTGTGTATTATATAAACCTTCTTCATCTCGTTTTATACCGCTTCTGTGTATTATATATACCTTCTTCTTCATCTCGTGTATTATATACCTTCTTCATCTGTGTGTGTATATATAATCCTTCTTCATCTCGTTTTATACCGCTTCTGTGTATTATATAATCCTTCTTCATCTCGTTTTATACCGCTTCTGTATATTATATAAACCTCCTTCATCTCGTTTTATACCGCTTCTGTGTATTATATATACCTTCTTCATCTCGTTTTATACCGCTTCTGTGTATTATATAAACCTTCTTCATCTCGTTTTATACCGCTTCTGTGTATTATATAATCCTTCTTCATCTCGTTTTATACCGCTTCTGTGTATTATATATATCTTCTTCATCTCGTTTTATACCGCTTCTGTGTATTATATAAACCTTCTTCATCTCGTTTTATACCGCTTCTGTGTATTATATATATCTTCTTCATCTCGTTTTATACCGCTTCTGTGTATTATATAAACCTTCTTCATCTCGTTTTATACCGCTTCTGTGTATTATATATGTCTTCATCTCGTTTTATACCGCTTCTGTGTATTATATAATCCTTCTTCATCTCGTTTTATACCGCTTCTGTGTATTATATATATCTTCTTCATCTCGTTTTATACCGCTTCTGTGTATTATATATACCTCCTTCATCTCGTTTTATACCGCTTCTGTGTATTATATATATCTTCTTCATCTCGTTTTATACCGCTTCTGTGTATTATATATATCTTCTTCATCTCGTTTTATACCGCTTCTGTATTATATAATCCTTCTTCATCTCGTTTTATACCGCTTCTGTGTATTATATATACCTCCTTCATCTCGTTTTATACCGCTTCTGTGTATTATATATATATACCGCTTCTGTGTATTATATATCTTCTTCATCTCGTTTTATACCGCTTCTGTGTATTATATATGTCTTCTTCATCTCGTTTTATACCGCTTCTGTGTATTATATATATCTTCTTCATCTCGTTTTATACCGCTTCTGTGTATTATATATATCTTCTTCATCTCGTTTTATACCGCTTCTGTGTATTATATAAACCTTCTTCATCTCGTTTTATACCGCTTCTGTGTATTATATATACCTTCTTCATCTCGTTTTATACCGCTTCTGTGTATTATATATACCTTCTTCATCTCGTTTTATACCGCTTCTGTGTATTATATATATCTTCTTCATCTCGTTTTATACCGCTTCTGTGTATTATATAAACCTTCTTCATCTCGTTTTATACCGCTTCTGTGTATTATATAAACCTTTTTCATCTCGTTTTATACCGCTTCTGTGTATTACATATATCTTCTTCATCTCGTTTTATACCGCTTCTGTGTATTATATATATCTTCTTCATCTCGTTTTATATCGCTTCTGTGTATTATATATTCCTTCTTCATCTCGTTTTATACCGATTCTGTGTATTATATTTAAACCTTCTTCATCTCGTTTTATACCGCTTCTGTGTATTATATAAAACTTCTTCATCTCGTTTTATACCGCTTCTGTGTATTATATATATCTTCTTCATCTCGTTTTATACCGCTTCTGTGTATTATATATATCTTCATCTCGTTTTATACCGCTTCTGTGTATTATATACCTTCTTCATCTCGTTTTATACCGCTTCTGTGTATATATATAAACCTTCTTTCTCGTTTTATACCGCTTCTGTGTTTATATACTTCTTCATCTCGTTTTATACCGCTTCTGTGTATTATATATATCTTCTTCATCTCGTTTTATACCGCTTCTGTGTATTATATATGTCTTCTTCATCTCGTTTTATACCGCTTCTGTGTATTATATATATCTTCTTCATCTCGTTTTATACCGCTTCTGTGTATTATATAATCCTTCTTCATCTCGTTTTATACCGCTTCTGTGTATTATATATATCTTCTTCATCTCGTTTTATACCGCTTCTGTGTATTATATATATCTTCTTCTTCATCTCGTTTTATACCGCTTCTGTGTATTATATATATCCTTCTTCATCTCGTTTTATACCGCTTCTGTGTATTATATAATCCTTCTTCATCTCTTTATACCGCTTCTGTGTATTATATATATATACCGCTTCTGTGTATTATATATATCTTCTTCATCTCGTTTTATACCGCTTCTCTGTATTATATATACCTCCTTCATCTCGTTTTATACAGCTTCTGTGTATTATATATAACTTCTTCATCTCGTTTTATACCGCTTCTGTGTATTATATAAACATTCTTCATCTCGTTTTATACCGCTTCTGTGTATTATATATATCTTCTTCATCTCGTTTTATACCGCTTCTGTGTATTATATATACCTTCTTCATCTCGTTTTATACCGCTTCTGTGTATTATATATACCTTCTTCATCTCGTTTTATACCGCTTCTGTGTATTATATATATCTTCTTCATCTCGTTTTATACCGCTTCTGTGTATTATATATATCTTCTTCATCTCGTTTTATACCGCTTCTGTGTATTATATAATCCTTCTTCATCTCGTTTTATACCGCTTCTGTGTATTATATATATCTTCTTCATCTCGTTTTATACCGCCGCTTCTGTATATTATATAATCCTTCTTCATCTCGTTTTATACCGCTTCTGTGTATTATATATATCTTCTTATATACCGCTTCTGTGTATTATATATATCTTCTTCATCTCGTTTTATACCGCTTCTGTGTATTATATATATCTTCTTCATCTCGTTTTATACCGCTTCTGTGTATTATATATATCTTCTTCATCTCGTTTTATACCGCTTCTGTGTATTATATATATCTTCTTCATCTCGTTTATATCTTCTTCATCTCGTTTTATACCGCTTCTGTGTATTATATAATCCTTCTTCATCTCGTTTTATACCGCTTCTGTGTATTATATATATCTTCTTCATCTCGTTTTATACCGCTTCTGTGTATTATATATGTCTTCTTCATCTCGTTTTATACCGCTTCTGTGTATTATATATATCTTCTTCATCTCGTTTTATACCGCTTCTGTGTCGTTTTATTATATAATCCTTCTTCATCTCGTTTTATACCGCTTCTGTGTATTATATATATATCTCGTTTTATACCGCTTCTGTGTATTATATATATCTTCATCTCGTTTTATACCGCTTCTGTGTATTATATAAACTTTCTTCATCTCGTTTTATACCGCTTCTGTGTATTATATATACCTTCTTCTTCTCGTTTTATACCGCTTCTGTGTATTATATCAACCTTCTTCATCTCGTATTATACCGCTTCTGTGTATTATATACACCTTCTTCATCTCGTTTTATACCGCTTCTGTGTATTATATAAACCTTCTTCATCTCGTTTTATACCGCTTCTGTGTATTATATATCCTTCTTCATCTCGTTTTATACCGCTTCTGTGTATTATATATACCTTCTTCATCTCGTTTTATACCGCTTCTGTGTATTATATATATATCTCGTTTTATACCGCTTCTGTGTATTCATCTCGTTTTATACCGCTTCTGTGTATTATATATATCTTCTTCATCTCGTTTTATACCGCTTCTGTGTGTTTTATACCGCTTCTGTGTATATATATACCTTCTTCATCTCGTTTTATACCGCTTCTGTGTATTATATATATACCGCTTCTGTGTATTATATATATCCTTCTTCATCTCGTTTTATACCGCTTCTGTGTATTATATATATCTTCTTCATCTCGTTTTATACCGCTTCTGTGTATTATATATATCTTCTTCATCTCGTTTTATACCGCTTCTGTGTATTATATATACCTTCTTCATCTCGTTTTATACCGCTTCTGTGTATTATATATATCTTCTTCGTTTTATACCGCTTCTGTGTATTATATATCTCGTTTTATACCGCTTCTGTGTATTATATAATCCTTCTTCTTCTCGTTTTATACCGCTTCTGTGTATTATATATATCTTCTTCATCTCGTTTTATACCGCTTCTGTGTATTATATAAACCTTCTTCATCTCGTTTTATACCGCTTCTGTGTATTATATATATCTTCTTCATCTCGTTTTATACCGCTTCTGTGTATTATATATATCTTCTTCATCTCGTTTTATACCGCTTCTGTGTATTATATAATCCTTCTTCATCTCGTTTATATACCGCTTCTGTGTATTATATATATTTATATATCCTTCTTCATCTCGTTTTATACCGCTTCTGTGTATTATATATAATACCGCTTCTGTGTATTATATATATCTTCTTCATCTCGTTTTATACCGCTTCTGTATTATATATTATATATATATCCTTCTTCATCTCGTTTTATACCGCTTCTGTGTATTATATATATCCTTCTTCATCTCGTTTTATACCGCTTCTGTGTATTATATAACCTTCTTCATCTCGTTTTATACCGCTTCTGTGTATCGTTTTATACCGCTTCTGTGTATTATATATATATCTCGTTTTATCTTCTTGTATTATATATATTCATCTCGTTTTATACCGCTTCTGTGTATTATATATATCTTCTTCATCTCGTTTTATACCGCTTCTGTGTATTATATAATCCTTCTTCATCTCGTTTTATACCGCTTCTGTGTATTATATAAACCTTCTTCATCTCGTTTTATACCGCTTCTGTGTATTATATAATCCTTCTTCATCTCGTTTTATACCGCTTCTGTGTATTATATAAACCTTCTTCATCTCGTTTTATACCGCTTCTGTGTATTATATATACCTTCTTCATCTCGTTTTATACCGCTTCTGTGTATTATATAACCTTCTTCATCTCGTTTTATACCGCTTCATCTTCGTTTTATACCGCTTCTGTGTATTATATATACCTTCTTCATCTCGTTTTATACCGCTTCTGTGTATTATATATACCTTCTTCATCTCGTTTTATACCGCTTCTGTGTATTATATATATCTTCTTCATCTCGCTTCATCTCGTTTTTACCGCTTCTGTGTATTATTATGTCTTCTTCATCTCGTTTTATACCGCTTCTGTGTATTATATATATCTTCTTCATCTCGTTTTATACCGCTTCTGTGTATTATATAACCTTCTTCATCTCGTTTTATACCGCTTCTGTGTATTATATATATCTTCTTCATCTCGTTTTATACCGCTTCTGTGTATTATATATACCTCCTTCATCTCGTTTTATACCGCTTCTGTGTATTATATATATCTTCTTCATCTCGTTTTATACCGCTTCTGTGTATTATATAAACCTTCTTCATCTCGTTTTATACCGCTTCTGTGTATTATATATACCTTCTTCATCTCGTTTTATACCGCTTCTGTGTATTATATATATCCTTCTTCATCTCGTTTTATACCGCTTCTGTGTATTATATATCTCGTTTTATACCGCTTCTGTGTATTATATCTTCTTCATCTCGTTTTATACCGCTTCTGTGTCTGTGTATTATATAATCCTTCTTCATCTCGTTTTATACCGCTTCTGTGTATTATATATATCTTCTTCATCTCGTTTTATACCGCTTCTGTGTATTATATATATCTTCTTCATCTCGTTTTATACCGCTTCTGTGTATTATATAATCCTTCTTCATCTCGTTTTATACCGCTTCTGTGTATTATATAATCCTTCTTCATCTCGTTTTATACCGCTTCTGTGTATTATATAATCCTTCTTCATCTCGTTTTATACCGCTTCTGTGTATTATATATATCTTCTTCATCTCGTTTTATACCGCTTCTGTGTGTATTATATATATCTTCTTCATCTCGTTTTATACCGCTTCTGTGTATTATATATGTCTTCTTCATCTCGTTTTATACCGCTTCTGTGTATTATATATATCTTCTTCATCTCGTTTTATACCGCTTCTGTGTATTATATAATCCTTCTTCATCTCGTTTTATACCGCTTCTGTGTATTATATATACCTTCTTCATCTCGTTTTATACCGCTTCTGTGTATCTTCTTTATATATACCCTTCTTCATCTCGTTTTATACCGCTTCTGTGTATTATATATATACCGCTTCTGTGTATTATATAATCTTCTTCATCTCGTTTTATACCGCTTCTGTGTATTATATATATATACCGCTTCTGTGTATTATATATATCTTCTTCATCTCGTTTTATACCGCTTCTGTGTATTATATATATCTTCTTCATCTCGTTTTATACCGCTTCTGTGTATTATATAAACCTTCTTCATCTCGTTTTATACCGCTTCTGTGTATTATATAATCCTTCTTCATCTCGTTTTATACCGCTTCTGTGTATTATATATATCTTCTTCATCTCGTTTTATCTTCTGTGTATTATATATATCTTCTTCATCTCGTTTTATACCGCTTCTGTGTATTATATATACCTTCTTCATCTCGTTTTATACCGCTTCTGTGTATTATATAATCCTTCTTCATCTCGTTTTATACCGCTTCTGTGTATTATATATATCTTCTTCATCTCGTTTTATACCGCTTCTGTGTATTATATAATCCTTCTTCATCTCGTTTTATACCGCTTCTGTGTATTATATATATCTTCTTCATCTCGTTTTATACCGCTTCTGTGTATTATATATATCTTCTTCATCTCGTTTTATACCGCTTCTGTGTGTTATATATATCTTCTTCATCTCGTTTTATACCGCTTCTGTGTATTATATAAATCCTTCTTCATCTCGTTTTATACCGCTTCTGTGTATTATATATATCTTCTTCATCTCGTTTTATACCGCTTCTGTGTGTTATATATATCTTCTTCATCTCGTTTTATACCGCTTCTGTGTATTATATAATCCTTCTTCATCTCGTTTTATACCGCTTCTGTGTATTATATAATCCTTCTTCATCTCGTTTTATACCGCTTCTGTGTATTATATAAACCTTCTTCATCTCGTTTTATACCGCTTCTGTGTATTATATATATCTTCTTCATCTCGTTTTATACCGCTTCTGTGTATTATATAACCTTCTTCATCTCGTTTTATACCGCTTCTGTGTATTATATAAACCTTCTTCATCTGTTTTATACCTTGTCCTTCTTGGACTCAACAGTGATACTAACGTCTACATTTTGAAGCCATGAAAGTGATTGAGGAAAAACTAAAGTGATCGAAAGAAAAGTCAATCATAATTTTCATATATCAGATAAATTTAGAACAACGTCAAGTACATGTGTCTAAACCATGCCACTATTTAAATTGGAATTAAGCTTACCTCGGGGACTTAAAAGTCCACCAGCAGTGTCCATCAATTGCACTTCAAACTAATCTTGTTTAGGGAAAGTGCTGTGGTTTCCTGTTGCATATGCTAATTCATTCTCTCCTGTAATGGCATTGATGGTCGCTATAAATGAGAGTTTTGAATGCAAACATCATGTTTGCTGTCAAATATGATGCCTTATGCCAATCACAGATTTATGTAAACTTAACTAGTTTGTTTACCTTTGAAAGTGTAATTCGTCAAGTAGCCATCTTCAATACGAACTGTCGCCGTCAAAATTCAGCCTCAAACAAAAGCATGCAATAAAGCGTTTTACAATGAATCGCATTTTATTGAATTTTATTCGAATGAATTTAAACGTGAAATTAAGCTTACCTCGGGGACTTAAATGTCCACCAGCAGTGTCCATCAATTGCACTTCAAACTAATCTTGTTTAGGGAAAGTGCTATGGTTTCCTGTTGCATATGCTAATTCATTCTCTCCTGTAATGGCATTGATGGTCGCTATAAATAAGAGTTTTGAATGCAAACTTCATGTTTCCTGTCAAATATGATGCCTTATGCCAATCACAGATTTATGTAAACTTAACTAGTTAAAGAAAACAGCAAATCTAAAATCTATTTTACAATTTATACTAAATTTTAGATGGAAACAATTTTACTATACACTATTATTTGCCATGGACACTTCATTTTTAACTATATACTTGAGGATTTTGACAACTGTCTTATAAAACATGCTCTTTTGTTTAAAATATCGTTTCCTGTAGCAGTTTTGTTTAACCAACTATTGGATTTTATATTTTGACATCTGTCTTATAAAACCTGCTTTTATGAAATATCGTTTCCTGTAGCAATTCTTTTTACCAACTATTTGGGATTTTTTTTCGCCGTTATGAATAAAATATGTCTATGCTCACAGAAGTGACAGCATCATGATCACTCGCTGAATGACATTTATCAAATTATAAATCACACTTCTGTCTTGACCGTTAGTTTCAAGCATGCGTTGTAGTGCAAGACTATTTAGACTAGGAATAGTTACTGAGGGTTTAGTACTCGTGTTCCTGCAGGTATAAACGTCAACAAAAGCGCTTAAAGAAATTACTACCAGAAAATGTTGAAGTTGGGGGTGAAGTTTTTCACCTTTGCGGTTGCTAATATATAAACCCGCCATTTGTTGGCCATTACTAATTTGCCTGGGCGCGGTTAAGAATATAAGGCAATTTGTGAACACTGACGTTATCATGATTACCCGCTGGGTCACATTTATCTGATCATAAATCACACATCTTTCGTGTAAGTTCATATAAACGCGTTGCCATGCAAGACATTTAAAATAAAAAAACAGTTCCTAAGGGATTTAGGATTCCTGTAATTGTAGATACCCTTAGTATAAATAAAAAAAAAAAAAAAATTAAAAATGAAGTAAATTTTTCAAACATTACATTCAACATCATTTAGATTTTTACAGATGTGTTAGCTATACCATAAAAACATTACATAGGACATCATCAAAATGCATACAGATGTGTTAGCTATACAATACATACATAACATGGAACAACAAATAAATATATACAGATGTGATAAATGTATAATAATATTGATTATAAGGTCTTGCCTTGATGACATCCGTTAAAAAGCCCCGTCATCCAGCATTTTGAAGAGCGATGACCAAATATGTGATAAAAAGCGGTTGACGATAATGCGTGTTTGTGGTTAAAACAGGTGCTACTATTGGAAAAAGAATTTTTTAATATTATCATATAGCCTTTTTGATTTCGGCCTGTGAGTTTCGGCGGTATAAAGTAGCTTAATAGTACATGTATTTACATACATGACACGTACAATACGTTCCTTTCATGTTGACGTGTGCTAACAATATGAACGTAAACAAGGAAGCGTTGCCAGGACTAATTGATGAAAGATATGAATCCTCGTGACATTTACTATCACCAAATGTAATTATTCTTGATATGTAGGCTATGAATCATCTCTAACAGGGTTTCTCACTTAACTGCAGATAATCGTGTCCCGTTATGGCTTGCTTTTCAACATGACGAAAGACGCTTTATTTTCTGATATTGTGCAACATTATGTAAACAAAACACTATATTCAAAGGTAGATATCACTTTAAACAATCAGGAAAATTCCAACAAGACAACATAATCATAATCCGAACTCAAAATCCAAACAAAAACAAATATGAACAAAAGAAATTATGAGGGAGACTCCTGAATAAGTACATGACGAATAAGGCCAGGTGTTCTGGAAGATTAAGCGTCTTCTGCTTTATCGACGAAACCCACGAAGTAAAATTTGGTCAATTCAAGTAAGTAATGTCACGTTCTCAAATGAGAGCAAGGCATACAACAATGGAGCCAACAGGCAAATACTAACGAGCATCAGACACGCCTAGCTTCACATCAAACAAAGAAATAGAATATTTCTCAATAAGATCACGGTGGAGACCATGATATTTCCCCATAATTTTGTCAACCTATATCTTTTGAACCTCTTTGTTACGTGTGTGTGCGCCAGTTGACGGCTACATGAAAGAAAAACGCGATAATGTGAACAGGCCTCGAATGACATTTAAATACCATTTTTTGGAGATGCAGGTATGTTGCTATCCAGTAATTGAAAATGCACGACAAGGAAATTAAAATCAACACGTTTATCGTACAGCTTGCTGGAAATCGTTCAAGGTTGGGTTTTGTTTTAGGAATAGATCGAGACAAGTAGTTGATGTAGAAGATTCTGTTATGTCTTTGATTTCCAATTCTGGTGGGTATATACGACAGACGTGGTCAATAAATGTCTTGTTATTTAAAAACAAGAAGACATCAATATATCTAAAAGTGAAATTAGAGGACTTTGTGACCTGTTTTGATAAGATCTTCGATAAATTCAGCCTTGTATGAAAACAAAAAAAAGGTCAGTCAACAGAGGGGTACAGTTAGTTACAAGATGTGCCTATAGTTTGTTGGAAGACCTTACCTGCAAACTCGGTGAAGATGTTGTCAACCGGAAACTGTATATTTTTTCTTTGATTTTGATGCATTTTTTACGAATAGTTCACAACAATATATTTGTATGAATACGAATGTTTTTCTTCAGTTTTACAGAGTGGGAAAATCCGATGTTCTCATAGAAGAAACTTTTCCAGAAGATAGGAGTCAAAAGCTGTAAACAGTATCACTGTAAGACTGTAACCCCGATTTGACAGTACTTACATTGGTGGTTAGTAGTTTTGACAACGGCTATGTTGAACAATTAGACGAGTCATACGGGTGAGGTCCGTATCCTTATCATTAATAAGAAATACTTTGTAGCTAGTATTTCATCTTTTGAAAAAAATGCATAATGCAAAGACGGGTTTCCCTCCGTTATCAGGCAAGTCTAGTTCTTTTTGTTACAAGAAATATAATGATGTCTGCAGAGATGAAGTTATTTGACACTTTATTTATAGGCACAATAACACACCTGTAATGTTAATCTTAAAATGTGTTTTTAACATCAGGATCGAGGAAAGCTGACCTGTGCTTTGCTTTTGTTTTGATTTCAAGTTGCTAATTATTTTACGAATGATGGACCGAATGGACTTAACCAAATCTGAGAGTAAATCCAATGCAACATGTTCTCGCTTCATCCATTCTCTTGCGTAGTTTTCGACAGAAAATCCATTAGTATCTTGAGATTCATATCTAAATTAACGGACGGGGTTTATAACCCTTCATGGAAAGCTCTCGTAGCTTATCATGTTGAACAATGTTTAGATCACTATTAACTGAGTTCATAGTTGGTTGATTTTTGAACGTTTTTGAATAAATAAAGGCTTGACCTGTGTTGGCGTAATATTAGGTAAATAAAATCTCCAAAGTAAATCGATGATGTCATGCGTCACGTGACCTCGCAGCACCCCCTACCCCCAAATGTAATCCTACGATAACTATATCCTAGACAAAAACTGGTGTTTCCTTGTTTTCCTTCATATGAGATTTTACATCGTCGCAGTTGAGTTCTCGTATCAAAACTGAATCCGAAACGGAACTGTAAAATCATAAATAGGGTTTTATATCCTCTGAACTTTGAACAAACCAGTGTGATAATGGCTAAAATATATATCAGCTTTAATAGAAGTACTTTTTTCTTATCAAATTGGTCAATTATGACAGAATGGATTATAGCATTTTATTCATTCGTCTGTTAAAAAGGTTTCTCGACGTCAAGTACCTCGTTTTATCATACTGATAAGCTGCTGTCTAGTGCTTTCTGTTACATTATTGAATAATATAATACCAACACATGTTAAAGGATCCAGTGCCAAATACTTTCTTTCTGCATTTTACAGTCTCCGACTGATTATCTTGTCGCGAAAGCCTTACACATTACCAGTCACAAATATTGACAAGGGTCTACGAGTACTAGCATATATCATTCAATTATGAAATGCCATCTTGATTACTTTTACGGTTAGAGGAAAAAACCCAACAGCCACACGTTCACCTTGACGATGAAAAATTATCGAAAAGAAGGAGAAAAGGAACGAGAAAAGGAGGAAAATCTATGCTATGTTGTCCCTTTCAATCATGTAACACCATACAGAAATGTTATTTGTGGGAAGTATCATAATAAACAATTGAAATATGTCGTTATTTGTGTAGGCTGTACGACGTGTACGGGCCACACTAGCACACAAAGGAGATTGTTATTGACATCGGCAAGTGTGAACATTCAAACTCACGAGCAAAGCTTCCAATGTCATATTAGGAAGTGAATTTACTTTGATTTACTCGTACGATTTACTTTGAAAACCAGACCTCTTGCCTTTTATGTCCATATACGGTTATTAACGATTGATCAGTTGTCAGTTTTGGAATAAGGGCAGTGGTGGCATCAGGCATGCCAGTGCAATACAAGATGATACAATCCAGTCAAAATAATGTATCGTTATTAACTACAGGAAAAACGTATACAAACCATCTGGTGTTTTAAGGGATCAAAGCCAAAGTACAATGATAAAGACAAAGCACCATCACTGCGGTCTCAAGAGATGTTAAGCTTCTCTACAAAATATATATTTCGTACAAAGCCACCCAATGTCAATGGCAAGAAGAGACATATTGATGTATGTCCTGTGAGCACATCAGATTTGTCAGGCTGAAGGTTTTCTGAAGTGTTTACAGAGAGATGATGAATGGACAGCTGACATTCGTGGGCGCCTGGAATCCGTTAATGATTTAGAAGCAGCAGATGCTGTTTACTATAACTCGTGAGACGTCAATTTCTAAACACATCACACCATTCCTCAATTATTCATCCCAGAAAAGAACAAGAATTCTAAAGCTGGGCGGCCAAAAAAGAAAAATGGCAAAGCTATACGACGTTACTGCAAACCATCACCTGCATTTAATGGAAAATGAAGACGAAACCATTTCTGATCTTGTGGCTAAAATGACTAAAATCTATGGAATAAGAACACACCGTCCAAAATATATTTTTAATCACTTTAAGGTTGACATAATCGTTTTCATGTGACTGGTGAATCCGATGTTAGAATAAAGGCAAGTTCTTCACAACACCCAGAAACAAATCTTATCTTGGAAAACGAGCATTGATGGAAGCTGCAGCTAAATTGGTCAAATCTTTTCCTATGTCAAAGAAATATTCCCTAGCCACATCTGATGCAAGAGGAAGAGCTTTGAATATGTCACAGAATGATTTTGATTTGAATGTGTCTTCTATTGGACAGGCAATTGCGCATGAAATGCGCCCACCTTAGGTCTTAGTGGTCTTAGTGTTCAGCTTCACCATCATTTTGGGTCTAGATTTCAGATAGATGCGTGTCATCCTCTAGGGCTTTGTGCATTATATATCACAGAGAGACATCCTATAAGCTTTTTGCCAGAACACCAGCTTAAAGTTTGTTGTAGGTAATGCCGACCACAACCAATGCATCCTTGAAGGACAATGTAATTTTCACGGAATGGAAATCATCGCCTGCTTTACACCAGGCAGCTGCAAAAGCGCTCCTATTCGCCGGATGACTGTCACTTCAGATGATTTTCATCACGGACAGCAAACCAATATCGTGTCTGTCATGCAATATCAAACACTGGAATGGTTCACGGTGAAGAATATCCGCTCGATCAGTGTCGTAAATTGACTGGAATATTAGAGACCTTTAAAATCGCCTTTGGCTAGTTGGTCAGGACTTATGCATTGGTCATGATCGACCTCAACCTTAGTGATATGAATTGTGTGATACTTTGACTTGAAGGACCTACATTGAGGATGAACTCTCTTGGTTCCATTGGAGACATTATAAAAGGCTCAACTTCAAGAGGTTCTGGAAATAGCGTACTGCCCAAATAGCTGTTGTCCAAATGTTAACTGGTAAGGCAGTGGCAACAGGGCATATGTTAGTTGATACTACAGTTCATGCAAAGCCAGCATCCCAGGTTTACGCATTACCGCTTCGAACATATGAGCGAGGCGCGGATGTGAAGGAAACGAACGATCAAGAAACGACACACCATGGAATTGAACGTTTAGGGCTCAGAGACACCATTTTTGTTTTGTTAGTTAGTCTACAGTATTCTAAGATGTTTACAGTTACTGCAAAATTCTATTTTTGCAGAAAGGCCAGGTTCCATAGAATGCTTTTTAGGTGTCTCAAAATGCAAAACCTAAAAATACATCATCCCTATGCAGCAACTATATATATGGTTACAATGTCCACAGACGAACCGATAAGTGTAAAGGAGTTTTTTCAACCGATTAATTATTGGACAACATTTGATGAGACATGTGAAAACATCTGGTGGGCTTCCAAGAGGTCGAGCATTGCTTGATTACAGAGGTCTCCGTGATTTTTGTTTAAGCAACGTCTTGCAACAACTGGCTGGAGTTGGCTATTCTAAATGTAAACAGCATATGGAAGCTTCCTTCGTTAGAAAGATAGGATATCATAAGAACATCAATATTATCACTTATTACATGGATAAGACGAATCCATTCAGTTATGACCCGTCTCTAAGAGACATCGAAATGGCCCGTGTTGAAGAAGGTAGATTTAAGCAAGACAACACAGTAGAGGTTGGGGAGAAGATAATCCAATAAATGTCTGTACAGCATATACAGGAATATAGAACTAACGTGCGAACAATGGTTATCAAAAGTTAAACAAGCTGATGGAATAACCATCGACATTGACCCCAGTTCCTATTCCAGATACTTACAATCGTCCTGAATCTTTATTCGGTTCTTATGGATTACCAAGGCGGTGTTAGCTGAATACATCTGGAGTCCGAGACATTGTTGAGTACACGAGCTACCCGATGATGTATTTTCAGTGCTAGATGGTGGTCCTTAGTACAGAAGAGCGCTTGGATAACTGGCGAATCTTTTATTTCTATCTGCAATATGTACATCACAAATATGACTTGAATGTATACGGTGACAATTGGTGGATACGACAACGGACCATCAACGAAAAATGTTAATATCCTTACTTCTTTCTTGACAAAATATACAGGAAGCTGACCGTCAAGACTGCTTTAAGTTGAGTACGGTTGTAGAGGTCATCAGCGAAAACACAGACTAACTTACTATTTTTGGTTACTGCCATCATACAGCAAACACTTTCGCCTTTAGGTCAGGCTGTAAAAAAGCGAGAGGGAAGACAATAAAGATCTGGGATATTCAAACTGCAGTCGGTAAACTTATCTAGTCACTATCAGGGAGTAAAATGTGTTTGATTTGGTGTGTTTGGGATGTGTTGTTTTCTGTCTTAGAATATCTTGTAATCTGCTCACTAACTTCTAACCAATGATTTTATCACCGAAGCGCGATAATAATTGGAATCTTACGTTTTACATTCATAAGATATCTAGGTTTCATTTATCACCGTTCGGCCATATTTCTTTATCATATCAAATTCTTTGGACCCCTTGCAATATGTTCCTCTCTTCCTGGTCTCCGGTCATTGACTGGATATGACATCACATCCAGATTCTTTTGAATTGGATATATGCAGGCTCCTGAGAAAGCTCATGTCAAGCCAGACAATGTCCACGAAAAAAATATTTCCAGATCATCAAAAGTTGATAAAAGTTGCGGAGATTGGTAAGTCCATTATACATGCTCTTTATTGAGGACCAGCATTGAAAGCCCGAATAACTTACTCTACAGGAAGCTTTAAAGCTAGCTCAGGGATGACCCTCTTTTTCTAGCTGTAATTATTTTTCTGGATTTGATATTTTAGCAAGCGATTTTCACAATTTTGTTTTATTTCGTTTTTGTTTTGCTTTTTTGGAGGCTAAAATTACTTTTATAACATTATTTTAGTCAATGTTGACTAGCTAAAACCTGTCGAACTGTTAAGGCTAGTTAGACAATATCCTTTCATCGCCTACTTTTTTCCGGAAGTCAAGCACTGTAGTAACGTTTTAATTTGTATGTCTTAATACTAAATGGTCAAATTCAGATCTATTCTTTGTTACGTCTTCCCGTCTTCTGATAGCTTCTCGTAGTACTCGCGTTGGGAAATTTTAGCTTTAGATGTGTTCATGTGAACATTCAAGTTTGTTGCTATACCGTGACAACACCAAGACCGTAGTATTTACGTCTACTGCTGTAGCCTAGTTGTCGCGGAAATTATTGCATTTACATAACAAGATTAATCTTCATTTCATCAAGGTTTTATTTTTAACATTAAAAAGACGTGAAATGAAATTCCAATGTTCATATTTCTTAGCTTATGATAGAGTCGTGACAAAAAACCTGATCTCGATAATTAGTGTTTAGCGTGTTTGAGCGTTGTGTAGACAGCATCGACATCTCAAGAGAATGTAGAGGCTTAGTTGCCAGCCATTTTAAAATAACATTACTCGATCTTCCTCATCTGATTGATGTTTGAGTCATAGTTACTGAAAATAACGATAGTTTAAATGCGTTTTCACAAATTGTCTCTTTAAAGGAAAGATAAACTTCAACAGTCAACCAGTATAATCAGTTAAGAATAGAATATAATATCAACATATTGTTTATACTTTATTATATATGATACTTCGAAACCGGAGTATGTTGTTATACAGCAGTTTAACGTTCAACGAAATATATTGTGGAAATTACAACGGTATTTTATCTAATCTCTCGCTCTCTCTTGGAGTTGCTTTCCCAGCCGCCCCATTATGCATGAGTTTCTGCCATGTTTTTACCTTTAATATCGGAGTTTTTCGCGGAATGTTCGTTTTTGTCCTTTACCGCCTACACTTCAAAATATAGGCCATTAGCATTGATTAAGAGTACAACAAGGATGACAGAGCTTCATGCTGCAGTATAGTTCATGGTTCGGCTCAACTGTATCTAACTTTGTATTAAATGGCGCTATTCACTTGTGTGTCTTGTATACAATCTTTCAGATAGCAGATGTAACATTACTTACTTGGATTGACCACGGATTACTTGGTGGGTGTTGTCGATGAAGCAGAAGACACTTACTCTTTTCCGTTTCCCAGGAGTAGCAGTGTAAATCTTTTTTTTTTTTTTTTTTTTTGGTTCATATTTTCCCCCAGTTTTATTGGATTTGAGTTTGGACATTTTGGTATTGCCTTGTTCTTTTCTGATTTTATTTGAAAACCCATTACAGGACTCAGGGTGCAAGTTTATTCGCCGAATGATATCAGTAAATTATATCTGTTTTTTTTGTTTATTTTTACAGTATTGTTTTTTATCAAACTTAACTCATAAGTACTTCAGTTATTTGTATCTGTAACAAGGCACCATTTACCTATAATAGCAATAGCAATATAAGCCAAACAAAAGCGGCCGGCAGCAACAACACTCCTATCAGAATCAAAATCGGCAATTAAAACAGAGAGAACGTAGTAACTTGGACAAAGACATTACACAGCATCAATTATGTTTTTTTCAGTTAATGTAAACGATTTGATTGTGGAATTTGAATACCGAGTACACGCTTGAATATTCCAGATAATAACAGGCACAGCAGAGAGTACGTGTTAGGTAGTCTGCGATTTGGAGCACAGTGAGTAGAAATTCGAAATTATCAAACAAAAGTGCATCCTATGAAGATTCTGCACAGGTCGAAAGTACATCATACTTGAAATTTATCTAAAAATATGTCGATTATTAGCAAACATGAAAATTCATGAAAAGGTTCTTTTCTTGCTTTGTGAAATTTAAATAGTATACGAAAATCGGGTAACGTGATAAGAGCTCAGCATGCAGTTATCAGCATCTGCGGAGATATAATTAGAGCATTTTTGTTCGCGAGGTGTAATGTACAGAACAGTTGTTAAGTGAAGCATGCGAACAATTGTTTATGTTTACATTGTGTAACTTTTACCTGTAGCAGCTAAGGTCAATTAAGGACACCATCTCGGTTTTTGGGAGCTGAGTAAATTTTCACAATCTCCGGCAAGACACCCAACCTGTTCACGGTTATATTCGAGCAGAGTGAGACAGTATAGAAACATTCACAATAAATTCGTGCCCACCATTGATTAAAACAGAGTTATAGTTCTAATACCGTGTTCACACTATGCAAACGTCAGTACGAACGGTAAATACGTGCGTTGTTTTGGTTTTTGCGGCCTAACACAAGCGTAAATCTAATACGTCGTGATCACGGACTACAGGACCTCTCGAAACCGCTATCATATTGTCACACTCAAATATTATTATTTCGATATATTGGCAAGTGTCAATTCGTTTCTATTTCGTGCCTAGACTGTTACAAACAGTGATAGCAGTTAGAAATAATGTAATATAAACCAAGTCCAAAAAATTGAGGGCAAATCTTTTTAACGCAATATCAGTAAAACCTGACACATCGTCACTGTGCCACCAGGTCGTGGTCGTGTGGAGACTTTTTCTTTACAAAAAAATACCAACGGACGGAGTGTCATGTTTTGCGTGTTATATCTTACCACCCATTGGATATTTATAGTCATTAGGTGTCAAGTATCAATCCAATGAAGACACGGAATGGCGAAACACCTCAAATTCACAGCCAAGTTGTTTGTAAGGCATCCCTTTGTTATAATACCGAAATAAACTTACCCTTCAAAAGGAAGACATAAATCGCGACTTTTTACGAATTCTGGATTACTGTTTCCTGTTTTTATTGTGACATTCACACTTTTTCTGACTCTTGAAATATATAATGAACTAAGGGACATAAGTGTGAAAGTCTTGTTATCTCACCACTTTACCTTGTAAATTGATTGCAAGTATTGAACGTGATCATTTTATTCTAATGAACGAATTATTTGGTTAATTTTTATAAACTAAAATATGAAATATGTTTATTTTGAAATTACTATAATGATAGTCTTGTTCAAACAAATTATTTGAATAACAATGGAAAGAAATATGCACCCATGGAAATAAAATTATTCCCCTCTTTATGCCGGCTTGTTTTTTGTTCTCATGCGAGACTGCATATTATTGTTAGTATTATTATCATGATTTGTCATTATTATTACTATTACAATCTTAATTACCTTCAACACTAAAAAGGTCATTAGGGTCATCAACCGATGAAAGACACAGTGATCCAAAAGGAAATAACATCCAACAAACTAAAAGGTAAAAGACAAATGTATATGTTATCACAAAATATTGCAAAATATATACCAGCAGCTTTCAGATAACCTAGAATTTTATAAATCTCAAAAGTTAAAAAAGAGTCTTTGGACATACATCATTATGTTAAAAAATTCTCGAATAGACAGAAGGTCAATGCTATCCAATAAAAAATATTTATCGCTGAATGGCTCATCATATCCTGTGCACCGTGCATTATCTTTGCCTTCCAACAACTATAAATATGGCAGGTAAGTATGGTCCATCCGAAGACAGGCAAGGACAATTTCGTCTCGGTGAATGTCTCTATGGCATGGAGACCATTCACCGATGATAGGTTTTACGGAATGTAATTAATTTTCTATATATTGATTCAATTCCTCCTGCCACTGAGTAATTAAAAAACAGTTAAAATGGTTTAAAATCAGTAAAATGAAGTTTGAAAACAACAGGTGGTCGTGATAAAGCTGTCTTGTGGCACGATCTGTTTTTCCATTGCCTGATATTCAAATGTGCCCAGGACCCAGCAAGAAACAATACGAAAGTTAAAGACAATTTCACTACATAGCATTAATGCATAAAGAATGAAAATAGTTTCGATATTTCTATTGCTAAGACTCTGAAGTACAGAAAGAGAGCATGAATAGATAATAGCTCTCATTACTTCAGCCGAGAAGATTAAGGCGTTGGTGGATAGCCGGCATCCGTCGGCTTTATCTTGTGTAACCATGGCCGGGGCACCCTTATTGCATTTTGAACAATCAGTATATAAATGTTTTTTCAACTGCAATTTCGAGAAGGATGAAGGTACAACTGTCAATGTCTGATTTAACCATTTCATGAAGTGAAAAGATAATTTCCAGTGAATTCAAGAGCCAGGGTGGAATTTCTCACGCTCCAAATTACTGAATTTGGTCAATATCAATATTTGGCGTTTAGCAAAAGAGAGGACATCCGAATACCAAATGGTGGAATGATCTTTGGTGTGTTTTGAAACACGATTGTACATTTTGATAAAAAAAAAACAAATAAAAAAGCAGGATTTGAAGGATTTGACTTTAGCTTAGTTCAACAATAACAGCATCCTCATTCTGTGATGTTTATATGTTGCAGTTGATTGACATTATATGGCTTGTTCTCGGTACCACATCGGGAACTGACAGGCAAACTCATAACACAGTATTCCGATAGTTTCCCTATGCTATTTGAAATATTTATGACGCTGTTTGCGATAAAAACGTTATCTCTAAACAAATTAGATTCATATCCATGTAACACTCTCAAGATTCACACTTGAGAATATGTTTTGGTAATCGGTCTGGGTTTAAATGATACACAGGTTTTCATGTCTTATAACGATATTTTTTGTAACGACATGCCTTAGATGAAACAGTTTCACGTTTCTAATTGTGGACCTATTTCATTTTGTCCATTTCCAGTTGCATCAGGGTTCTACCATTTCATCTTAATGCTGTTTACACAATACCTAAGTCCTAAAAGCTTACTTTAATTTGTTTTGATCTGGGTAAATATGTAAATCATTGTCAAATGAGCACCAGTATGGTGCATAAAATTATCTCTGATTTTATTGCATTAAACATTCTGAAACGTCATGAATACCAGTGAAAACTGAATACAGAGGATTAGAAATCATTACCTTGATACTGGAACTCCCTTGCCGTTGAAAATCTCAAAATGAGAAAAAAATCATTTTTGAAATTATTTACTCGCTCCACAGTTTAAGATATCAATTTCCCGAAGAATAATTTAAAACTAAGACCGAAACGGGCCATTTTAAAGATGGATTGTATAACAACGATATTACGAAGTTCTGAAGTACGCTACATCACAGCGACAAACCTGTCTCAAAGAGGTTCACAGATTATCAACCGTGCTTTATAAATATACCTTTAACTATAATAACCCTTCTAAACTTTTCAAACGGGATAATTTACGGGAGAGGAACAAGAAACGAATACTGATCATGGAGTCAACAAGATATTCGTGCCTGACCATGAATCATCAGACCATCGTGCCACTGTCGACTTTTTCAAATAACCAATAATGCTCCGAACCCATCCCAATGATTAGGAAAGGGACGTGACAGACGAATATGCCTCTCCCCGATTATACCCTTAATAAACTAGGAGGAGGTTTAACTGGAGGATATTGGGTGGTCGGATGGAGCAGTGGTATCATACATACATTTTACCTTGTCGTCCAGGGTTCGATTCCCGGAACGGCCGTGAAAAAAAGGATGGGGACACCTGCTCGACGCTCGACCACGCTGGATTTCCCCCAAGTAAAACCCCTTGCATTGCCATCGGGGTCAACAAGAGTAATTAACATTTAATGTAAAACTTGTTTCGCAGTTGTTGCAAAACAAATTAATCTTACATTTCAAGGAAGATCTTCTATTGATAAAATACGACTATGTGGTAAAAAATCAATACATGTATACGCATTCTCCTTTACCACAATAGGACAACTTCGCTCCACCTGTAACACGTTATATTTAATTTGACATGTATGTTTTTGATATGAATTGTTTAGCCAGTTTCTTCCAATAAAAAAATTTGATTATCAGAGTAAAAGTTGTAGCGTTTATTTGTAGCATAGGCAATGCCTTAACTAATTCAAGTATGACTTGAACTTGTCCTGTTATTGGGACATTACACTTTGGATTCTTCCACTTGGCAGACATTCCAATACCGACACAATTGTGTTTGATGATTCGATGTTTATCCTTCCTTGAAGTAGAGTAATGAATGCCTACTGGTCGGTATATAAAGTGACCTGCTGGGGTGTCCTGATTAAGGTCTTCGGAAGTATTGTGGTAGCACTAAGATAGACTTCAGTTCACTTTGTCACTCGGAGACTTATACGAACATGTTTCAATATTGTAGTACCCAATACACACACGCACTCATTCCATGTTCACGTCGCATATATTAGGAAGGCAGTAATGACCATTACTGGTGATAGAACTTAAGCAATATGAAAACCAAACCAAGATAGAATTAAACGACATGTCATTTAGTTAGGAAGTTACAAAAAAGATTTATATGAGATTTCTGTCAAAATGTTAAATCTAGATAGGAAGATGTATTACCCCCATAATTCAATATTTATTTGTAGTTTTTATACTGTTGTATTCTGAACCGTGCCACATTTTGAATGTATGACATGTCGGTACGACTAACCTCGGGACTAAATTTAGCTCGGATTATCAATATTGCTTCAGCAGTAATGATTGTTTCCTGTTTTTACCACATGATCATCAGATGGATGGTGGTTCATTCAAATCGCTCAGCGTCAATGGTCTGTATTTCCCTACATTATTCTTGTTATGACATTTTCTTTTGAGAAGCTATGGATGGTTCTTTCTCAATGTGAAGCTAACGATCTAACGGGAAAATCGATGGCTGTGGCACTGGTCCTTCAAGTGTCAAGAGGTGTCAGAGATATTGGCGCCATTCATTCTATGTATTGTATTTATGTAAATATGATTTTCTCTTCTTTTCATCATGATCATTCTTTGTATCGTTGCAATCCTAAAAAATACAATCTAAAAATTATACAACCATTTCCTTCCTCTTAACAAGTAGTTCAAATAGTCTGAATATGTCGGAATTCAAAGTGTATGTCTATTCTTTATTATTTTCCCAATATCAATAACGAAATTGCATTAAGGAAAAAATGTGTAAAACAATGGACCTTGCCCGAGGTATCTGCGAATGATTCCTGAGAACAAATTATCAAACAGTTATGTACGCCCATCTGAAAACTATACTCTAATAACTAGGCAGAGAGGGCAACTTCAATTTGGTAATAACCCATGGCAAGAACTTCGGAAGAAAAAGCGACCCTAAACTTTATGTGTCAGATCAAAGGTGTCCGCCTACCTTTCCTTACGTCTTTCTGATCAATCTACATCCAAACATGGGCAAACCGAGACTACGCGTAGTCTAATGTTGTTGTCGATAATGATATCATCCATTCGAAACACTTCGCACTGAGGTGATTAGCTGGGTAGAAAAAAGGCTTGTTCGCCAGTTGTTATAATAATGTTACAAAAGGGATCTTGGCCTGGGGACTTCCGTAACATACGTCATTGAGATAGTATCGGAAGGAGGCTTATGTCTTCTCTAATTACACACACTCAGTTTGCATGTATAGGAGACTGCCCATGACCGTACCTTTTGATAGGACTTTAAACAATATGTGTTACTATATACCTTAATGTACATATATATATAAATAACACAAAATAACCCTGCATTGTTAAATGCCCCCCTGCCTACAACTGTTTTTACTGGTCGGTTAAATATAGGCAGACAAAACATGTACGATTTTTTTGTAGATATTTTTAACAGTCAACCAATACAGAAATTGTCATTAATCAAAAGATGTGCAAGAAATAATATCAAACATACGAATATTTAAAATAACATGTTTCAAAAACATATTTTACCGTAAGTTTATGATGGTATGTTAAACACTGGCGACGACAGTTTATTGAATACAAATGTTTAATGTATGTATGGACGGGCAACGATAACTTCCCGTTAGCTTTGAAATCAGTTATTGGCTCAGGGTTTAATACAATGCTAGGAGAGGGGATCGATCCATCATTTAAAACATAGCGCCTATAAATATCTGAGACAGAAGCTGTAAAACGGCAAATCAAGTCATCGGAATCGCAAGCGGTTCACATGGAGAACATAATAAGTCTTTCGTAACGATATTATCCGTTTTATTATGATCGTATACTTTCTGTATCGGATCTGTAACGCACAACACCGACTTCAGAAACACGAATTCATAATATCGATTTCATAGGTCCAGAGAGAATAGAGTGTAGCTATCTAGTAAGCATTTTACAGTAATTGCATCAATAGCATGTATATTAGTGATGTTAGTACTTTTGTACTAAGCTTATTTCTTCAAGTAAATTTAGGCATATTTGATTATGAAAAGTTTAATATTCGGGAAAGACTGACTTCATCATAGACAGTGCAACATATCAAGGTAGAACAACGACTACAAAGAAATCGGAGATATTAACATAATCTTAACAAAAAATGTCATGTCAAAATGTTTGAACGACATCAGCTGTACAAATCTAGGCCAATTGAAGTTAGCGTTGTCACATTCCTCAACGTAAATAATGCAAACAACAACGTGACGACCTAGCATACCAACGAATATCAATAACGTTCAAAGGCCGTCTCATTGTATCGAGCAATATAACTTGCTTTGATAAATCGTTTGGTGAAAGGGAATTTTGGGAAAAAGATAAGGTTGACATCGAAGGTCCAGAGGAGCGGAGTCTTAAGTATAGGTGAAATAGAGTAAATTTATTTTGAGAACGTAAAACTGCACACTCTGGGAAAAAAGAGAGTAGTGGTGATGTCATGTACATGTTATAAAGCAGATAGTGCGTACGTTCAGCTTTTGTAATGTCCTGTCGTGTAAGAGATGTTGAGACAGGGAAATTCCGGCGATACAATATCCGTTTTTTGATGCAGCTCCCCAGGAACACGTCAGAAATGCCATTCCTATCTGTTCTCGGTTACAAAATTACATGCGACATGCTCACGAATGTAAGCGAAATGGTGTTAGTAATTAAAATGAACATAATGGGCACACTCTATATAACAGCCGCCATTCTTTTTCGCAGTGAACAATGCTATACTTTAGCCCCTTCCTGTGGACCAGTTCTTTATCGGCGGTAAAGTCCATTCAGCAATTTAACTATGGAACTATGGACAAACATTCCTAAAAGGTGAAAATACATCTTAATGAAGACCCGTTACTTTGTTCCAGGTAGTTTGTCCTCTATTTCAACAAGTCTGTTCTTGTAAACGCTTTCTTATCATAAACATGTAATGTCTTAACATCAGCTGATGTCTCTTGCATAAAAATCGGTCGAGCATATATTAACATTTGTAAATTCTTAACACCCAACCAAAACAGAAATTACCACTAGGACCAATAAATGATGAGCAGAAATCGTCCAAAATTAGACATCAAATAAACGAAAATTGTAAATGACACGCATATACAGTTAAATTAAAATATGGCCTTAGTAAGTCGCATCATTTTGGGACATCAGATAGTCTAGAAAACTCGATATGTTTACCAATTCAAAAAAGTGCAGGTTTTGTAATGTAATTATAAAAAACATCAGTTAGAATTCAGATAAATGCAGTGATTGTATTTCATTTGATGCATTCAGACTGGTCTTCAATATTTTCATTATATATCAATGCATAACGAACAGTATATTTCCCATTCGATGGCGGTTTAGGAAGACCTCATCTCGGCGTCATTCTCTGTAACAAAGCGATCACTAACCGATAGTCTACTTTATTGGATATGTTTTATTGTATGCGTTTTCATTCTGACCAATTTTGCCGCTATGACAATAAAAAATCGCCAGTGAAGGTTAAAATCAAATAATGGTAACGACAAAATCGCTTTTCAAGCACAATCGGCCATTTTCTATATGCCGATCAAAATTTATTGTAAGATTATATAGCAGTACAATTGTATTAATACATTTCGTATGAAGAGACTGGTTTGCTTACTTCTGTGTGGTTCTCTGCGCATTACCTTAGTTGGTTGACCAATTAATGTCATTTTTACAAATGTTACACATGTATAAGAACAATATTTCAAGTGAAAAATGTTCTTAATTAGGACTGATAATATTTCATAACAATCCTATGAAATCACTTCCTTAAGACATTTAGTGGCACTTTACAAGTGGAATAAATGTACCTTACATATGTATTAAAGACATTTAATTTTGAACATTTACGGCCCATGCTTTTAAAATGGGTTCACATTCATACGGTTTGGTTACAATGTGTCGGGGCTTATGACTGACAAAATTAATTTGTCCCATATACAAGGCCAGTGGGGTCGATTTTGATAAAAACACAAACAAACAAAACAAAAAGGTTCGTTTTCGTTCACCGTGTCTACTAAAATTATCCTTTTTGAAAGCGGTTTCCTGGCATTGAAAGAGTTTACAAAACCAAAAGACCTTCACCCTTATCCATGGTCATCGCAATATAATTTGATGTATTGCTTCTTTAATTTCTTTTTATTGACTATAAAACTTTAAATGGTATGTTTAGTATTTGGTATTGAAAGCTGTCAAGTTGCGAAAAGAATTAACCTGGTTACATATTAGTAGTCACTAAAGTAAAGAGAAAAAAACAAAAACACCTTAACGTCGCTTCAGATGATTTCTAATGAATCTTGAATAAACACTTCGTTGTTTCTGGTATTTTGTCCCCGATTCGAAGATTTTGTATTAACATCATATAAACACAATACAGAACCTTCATTTTGATTATGTGTAATCATTTTTCACGAGTCATATTTTCCTAATTTTCCTAAAGTAATAAAATGTCGTTTTCTTTTAAGTTTCATTTTTTTATCAACAAAATCCTCTATTATGTGCAAATACGCATCAAGCTCATTGCGAGTGGTATTGCAAGCAGCTCACGTCAATTTCAATTGTGTCACTCACGTCATTATGACATTTATATCTTCGTCGAGTTTGGTGTTAAGATCTTCCAACAGACTAATGCAATACCCATGGGAACTTACTGCCCCCTCTGTTGGCGGAGTCGTTTTTGTTTTTATACGAGACTAAATTTATCGAAAAGTTTATCAAAACAGGTCACAAAGACCTCGAAGAATTTGTTTTAATTTCACGTTCAGATATGCTGATGACTGGTCTTTGGATAACAAGAAATTTATTGACCACGTCCATCATAAAGACCCGACAGAATTGGAAAACTAGGACACTACAGACTATTCTACAGCAGACGCTTATCACGATCTTTTCCTTCGACGAAACCAACATGGACAGCTTTCCACCAAGCTGTATGATAAGCGGGATGACTTCAATTTTCCTTCTGTGAATTTCTCTTTTTTGGACAGCAACAGCCCTACATCCCAAACTTACTATATTCACATGTCGCACTTGATTCGATGTCAAGGACCTGCTCCAATTACCACGAATTTCGTGCAAGAAGTCATCAACTAGTGGACAAACTTGTAACACAGAGTTTCAAAAGATGAAGGTTGATGAAAATTATTAGGAAGTTTTATGGCCGTCATAGATATCTCATTGAGAAATATTCGATTTCTTTGTGCGATATGAAGCTTGACATGTTTGTTACTCGTTACTTTGCCTGTTGGTTTCGTTGTCTATATATGCTCATTTGAGAACGTGACATTACTTTCTTAGATTGACCAATCCTTGCATTGCGGGTGTCATCGATGAAACAGAAGAAGCTTATTCTTCCGAAACACCAGATGTTATTCTTTTACCTATGTTTTGTTTTTGCTTTTTTTAATCGTATTTTACCCTAGTTTAACTGAATTTGAGTTTTGGGTATGATTTTGTGACATGTTCATATTGTCTAGATGATTTCGGGAAAATGACTAAATTATTTGGACTTCCGTGTATAGCTTTAGGCGTTTCCGTGTTAATCCCTCAATTGTTTTTATGTTTTTCCATGTTTTTATCTAATCGTTGTTTGGATTGATATTCTGGTAACATGTCATTGTTTTCCTCGTGTATAAGTTAATAATTACACTAGATGTTGACCGGGTCATCAAATTTACATGCAATTCGTTGTTGCCAAGTTGCTATCAGCTTTGCTATTTCCGAAGCTAACTGTTTAAGTGTCCTATACTATAATGTATAAACTGCAACCTAATGGCCTACAGAGGTCAACTTCGTTCAATTTCTCCATCGCGTTATTCTGATAATCTAATTTTGAAACGGCATAGAACAGTGGTATATAGTTTTCAGATAATCTAAATTCTAAAAAGTGCAAGATTTCCCATGCTATTAAAGGAATTATCTCAGGGGATCGTAAGTCAATTTAGTCCAATATATTGTGTTTTACTGTAAATGGGTCACTGCATGCTATGCGCTGTGTTTGCTCTTCATTCCTTAATACATAAGACTGTGAAATGATATCTGTAAAACCCAGACAGGCCAGGGATACCCCTCACTCGTCTCTGTTCCTGTCTCTGGGACAAGAAAGCTATTATATTGTCCGCTGAATCCGATATTTTTTCTTGTCCAATTACTGATTACTGATTACATTCTTTTTGCCTCTGTGACATTAAAAAGGTGTTCACAAACTAAAATTTGTAAAAAAAAGAAATTTAATCTACTGGTGGTAATGATAATGCTGCTTTTTGGTTTAAATATGTTGGTAAGTACACGTGCCATTTGTTCAAATACAATAACAGCATCCAGTTATATTTAAGAATTTAGTTTTTATTATACTAACATATTTCCACCTTAAAAGCATATATAGAAATAACTATTACATATTTGCCAAAGAGTGGAAGAAGGACCAATGTTGGATTAAATTCATTTCAACGAAAACTTTTCACTAACAAGTATCCATTTCATGTGAAATTTAGAAGAAGAAAAAAGAAAGGAAAACCTCTTTCCTTGTTATTTGTCATGTTTAACTTCACAATGTCACTGTTTTAGTATTCTTAAACTCCTATTGTACTTGCAAGTGTCCTTGTACGGCGACATTTTCTCAGTAAAAAAAAATGGTTCTATTTTTGATGAACAACAAAACAAAAACAGTTCTTCGTTCGTTCACAAAACCAGTTGGTAACACAATTTAACTGTCAAACTTCGTCAATGTCGGCTGAAAGCCGTCTTGAATATCGGATAAAATGAAAGATAATGTATCTGGGGGATTGTTTTTTAGTGGTTCAGAAAAAGAGTTGACAAATTTTAAACGGCAAAATACAACTCGATGCTGTCAGAAGACTTTCAGTATAACATTAAGACATGACAAATGTTGATACTAAAAATTGGAATATGGCGGCCATTCGGAATATCCAAGAAAGATAAAAATGTTGCATGCTCAACAATGGCCAATATCACAAATGTATATTATTTCCGACTTTATCTTTCACTTCTTCTGAAAACAGCGGTAATAAGACACTGTTTACGTAACGCGCTGATGGGCGAACCGCGATAAATACTTTAATTCTGACTCATATCGGATGACAGGATAATTTGAAATATCTGTCTTTCCCTATGGAAAATACTATTTACAGATCTTAAAAATCCGTGTGATAATATTCGAAGTATTGAAAAAGGATATGCATTACGTTTAAATAGAAATTGAATTAAATATATTATTTGTCTTAAATATTTGAATGTTTAATATATACGCTTGACCGGTTTGAATCATGTTAATTCGATAAAAACATGCAAGTTTGTGTCAGTTTAACATTTTTATTGCTTGATTATTCAATTAAGATTTTCTCAACGAGACACCATTTGAAAAAAAATACATTTCAACAAAAAAATCATACATATATGTATATTGCTTAATTAATGTAAATAACTGACTGTTAAATCGTTGTGACGAAGGCCTTGTAATTTACTGTCAGAGAGAGGGGGGAGGGGAGAGAGAGAGAGTAATATTATCCACGTGCACGCCCGTTTCCATGCAATGTTAGGTATCTGAAGGAGCGCACGAAGCAGACAAAACAGCAAAACTGATATATAACTGTTGCTGTACAGGAGTCGCGACTGTGGATCGAACATGAATGGTCCACACCAGCCTATGTCGGGACCATGTATACAAGTGAATACTACGGTTCCATTGCTATCACAACACATCCTCAGTGCTTACAATTATTCAAAGGAAAATTTTTCTGTGAATTTTGATTCTAATGAGACTGCTGAGAATGAAACGTCTCGGGGCGACAGAGGGGCAGTACCTGAGCCCCCTGTGTACCTGTTACTCTTCGCTACATTGTTTTATGTAGTGATTTTCTTAATTGGAATTATAGGTAATTCGGCTGTGATTGCTGTCATAATTTATGGAAGAAATATCAAGAATGCTGTCAATCTATATCTAATTAACTTGTGTGTGGCAGACCTCCTTGTCATGGTTGTGTGCATGCCACCTGTCCTCGTAGAGTTACATACTAAGGAGGTCTGGTATTTCGGCGAGGTCATGTGTAAGTAATCCATTATTTTTTTGTCTTGTTTGGAATGTCTGTTTTGAGTTTTTATACAGATAAAATATGTATGATCTTTAACCGTATTGATTATCTGAATCATTTCACACATTGCTGGAACACGATATTAGCTAATTATAATGCATTGTATAATTTGTTTACTTTCGTGTGTAGAGAATCGCTTATAATTTAGACATTGAAATCACCTTACTGATATATTATTTCCTATTGGGATCATAAACGCCAAATAGAAGGGGCTTTTATGCAATCTTGGGTTAATCGTCGCTAAGTTAACATTTTGAGAATGTCTGCTTTAGAGCAAAGACAAGTGAGTTAACCTTGAGCGATCCGTTCTCCGAGAAAAAAAATATATATATTTAGCATGACATTTTTCAAAGTTTCCCAAGCTACAGACTTTTCCCCTCATAATTCAAAGTTAAGAACATGTTATATAGCTCCAACAAACCGTATTTATACACCCATCCAATCAAACGTTGGCTTTCCGGTAAGTGACCCGATCCAATAAAATCAGAAAAGTTAATCGTAACCAGTGTTATTTCGTGAAGTAAACCTTATAACAAACTGGGTGAGGACTTGTATAAATGTCTAGACGAATAAGAGAATACCTGTCGTATCACCATTACTATAGAAAATTCGTGTCTATGTTGGCGGCTCCTTAGCCTGCAGTATTTACTGCTCTTGTTCAATCTCTCTACCTAATCGTCTACACGCTCTTGTAGCTTAGCTCCCTACAGTCACAAATGTCATCACTGTTATACAGGCTAACAAGCTATCGCTGGCATTATCTTAACTCTGATCCGTATCCATCATTGGTTTTATTACTATTCAACACCAAGTCCTATCAGCAGTTTACGAGTTAAAAATAACCGTATACATGTAAATATATAATGTATTTGCTTTGAGCACATGATGTTTGGTATTTGGCAGAGGGCTGTTTCAAAGGATCACACTGTTTGCACACCGATGATACGTGTTAATAGGTTAGGCTGTCTTAGATTGTCAGACTTTTTTGATAGCGGATGAATGATGGTATGTACTAAATGTTATTTACGTAGAGGTTATATGAACTTGTTTAGTACGAAAATGTAAATCCACAATCTTCACTATATGTATCACTACAATCTATAATATATGCTTCTATAATATATGCTTCACTACAAACTATAATATATGTTTCACTACAATCAACATTATATGTTTCACTACAATCTATAATATATGTTTCACTACATTATAACTACAATATATACTATATGTTTCACTACAATCTATAATATATGTTTCACTACAATCTATATTATATGTTTCACTACAATATGTTTACTACAAACTATAATATATGTTTCACTACAATCTATACTATATGTTCACTGCAATCTATATTATATGTTTCACTACAATCTATACTATTTGTTTCACTACAATCTATACTATATGTTTCACTACAATCTATACTATATGTTTCACTACAATCTACATTATATGTTTCACTACAATCTATACTATTTGTTTCACTACAATCTATAATATATGTTTCACTACAAACTATAATATATGTTTCACTACAATCTATAATATATGTTTCACTACAATCTATACTATATGTTTCACTACAATCTATACTATATGTTTCACTACAATCTATAATATATGTTTCACTACAATCTATACTATATGTTTCACTACAATCTATAATATGTGTTTCACTTATAGTATATTTTTCACTACAATCTATACTATATGTTTAACTACAATCTATACTATATGTTTCACTACAATCTATAATATGTGTTTCACTACAATCTATAATATGTGTTTCACTACAATCTATACTATATGTTTCACTACAATCTATAATATGTGTTTCACTACAATCTATAGTATATTTTTCACTACAATCTATACTATATGTTCACTGCAATCTATACTATATGTTTCACTACAATCTATAATATATGTTTCACTACAATCTATACTATATGTTTCACTACAATCTATAATATATGCTTCACTGCAATCAATTCTATTTGTTTCACTACACCAATCTACAACATTTGTTTCTGAATATTTTGAAAATATTTACATATGTAATGTATATATAACGAGTGTCTTTTTGTAAACAAATTACATATTCCCTAAACAGCACTGTTGATCACCTGCTTGGCTTTATCTTTCAATTAGGTGGGGTAAATGTTAGATTAGTTAGTTAAGTACTGTAAGCTACCTGAAGTTAAGATATCACTTTTCCACCTTTTGTGTCGTTTTATGTTGTTCCTTTCATGATGTTTTATTCACCATTGCTAATGGGCCGCTAATAATGTTGATAATGATAATAATAAATCATTGCCAATGAAAAATAATTGGTCAATGATGGCTTAAAGGTTTTTTTTTTTTTTTTTTTTCGACATTATCAAGTAAAAATTCTGTATGATATCGATATCTTATTATAAGCTTAAATATGACATTTCCTCGACATTTTGTAGGGGCTATCGACTACTATCTCGTGCCATGATATACAGTTATTCATGTACCGAAAGAAAAAAAAACATTATTTATCTGTCTATTAAAAATTTCCAGCGAGAAATCATAAACGATAACGTAACAACCAGAGGCGTCGTGTTACTAGCCTTAACCGTGCCGGTACAACATTCCAATTAGTTACACACACCACAAAGTCCCTATGCCACGTGCAGTATTATACCCTGGCCGAGTATAACCGATCACTCGCGCTTAAAATCCGAATAGACATCATGTTGGTTTTTCTTCCCCATAAAACGCATACGTAGATCGATGATATTAAATTGGGCTGCCTGTTGAAGAATCAATGCAACTCTCACTATTTCACCTTGGCTATATGCGGGATTTCCGATTAATACTATCTAATAAAAATATGAATTGCACATTTAACAAAATTATCTATTTAACCAGCTATTATTCGTAACTGTTTACCAACAGAGAAAATATCGTTAAAGTGCATGAACGAAAGCGTCCTAAATTAAACGACATCAAACAAAAGAACAAGACAAAAGACAAATGTCAGAACACTCGGATATACAGTTAAGAATAACGCAGTTGAAATTTAAAAGAGATTATGATAAGCCATATCTTATACCATCAGGCCGACAACTTTAACATAGTCGAAAAATTGTTTTACATGTCTACTTTTTTTTTAATCAGTTATTTGAAATATCTCTGGTATGTAGCAAGTAAATGCAATCCAATTAAAAAGTTTTACTATCTGGACTATCAACAGGTGCTGCAGGGACGATTTTGTCTATAACGAGAGATCATTCACTGACAGTGGGAGTGATCGATGTAATAAGAATATGTTGTATTAGTAATTAATTGCAAATGAAGATATTGCCAAGGTTTTAAATACTAGAAATTTGTAAAACAAAGAGTCTGAATGAATAAATGAATAATTTCACTTGGTATATTAAAAGTTTTTTGGTGTTTAATGGCTGGTCCTTGAGCAACCTTGACAACCGATGAATTACCATTCAACTGATCTACAGGGAAATGACTATTGGCGAGATTAGAACTTTGATGTGTCTTTTATGTTACCATTGAAACATAATTTTATAGATACAAAATTCAACTCACACATCGTTGAACTGTTCTCCACAAAAATAGCCTCGATTAAGATCCCCGTAAGCCTATTTAAAAAAACTGTGTACGATATCTGTACAAAAATACATATACAAAGTAACTTTGCTTTATGAGAGTGGTAAAATGAATTATTGTCTTTGGTAGTTTAACTGTTAACATGATAACAAATAGTCATATCAACATTATTCATCTATAATTGTACTCCTAACACTAATTCTCATATGTCGGTTCCAAATTCGGCTTCCACATAGTTAAAGTCACTTGATATAATGCCACGCTGTGCGACCTTTTGTATCTTATTGGTCCTCACTTCACACATTGCCTGAACCACAAAGTGTGATAAATAGAGGAGATATAAATCTTAACAAATCAATACTGCTCTCCGTTTGTCGCTACGCTTCTGTATTCAAACGGGATGAAGTGATGCCAAATTAAGATCACAGATATCTTTGCAAGCGTACATGGAGAGTAATACCAGTTGCGCTCGGAAGTTATTCCCCTAATTATGTACTGGTCATCAACCTTTTTATCCTGTTATATACTAAGCATTTTGACGAGTCATTTATAAGGTTCATATTTTCCTATTACATGAAGGTAATTAGGTTGAAGAACTAGGTCAAATATTGGATGTTTCACTGGTGAATACATATACCTTGTTATTGAATAAGGATCCAGAATGTTCAAATAAAACTAGTGTATGATGGCACAGATGTCAACATTCTATGTTAACTGGTAAATCGTTAATTTGTTGATTTGATTTCGTTGAAAAGTTATAATTCAGCAGCAAGACATAAACGACGTTTATAATTCAATACAAAATTGATGACTATTAATTAATTTATTAATTAATTAATTAATTAAAATATTGGCAATGACATTCATGTCCAAGATTGACATCGTTTTGAATAGGAAAGACTGTAAAGCTCAGATCAGATAAAATTTAATACAGTTCATCGTTTATGAATCCCACAATCATAAACACAGAGTCTTGTGCCTGAAGCCTTCATAGCAACATCATCGGGAAGTTTCTACATAGGGCCAACGAATCGCAGCTGTAATATAATCAAGATACAAGTAAATTCACTGCAGTGCGAACTTCTAAAAAATTCAATTCCACAATTCACTTGTACTTAACTCAGTAAATTTCTACGTAGAGGCCAGGGAACAATCGCTGTATAACCATGGAGTTAAATTGTCATTGTAGTAAAAAATTCAAAAATCGAATTCCTCAATCACGACTTGTTTATTTGTATTTAATCTAAACAATGGAGTTGTTTCAGAATAAACCAAAATGCACTCCACTAATTGGGCCTCATTTGCAAGAGTTTGAAATTGAATTAAGATCTTCTTGATATGTCAGATTTTTAGTTGTACAATCCTTTGAGATTGACATTTGCGGAAACAGCTGTGATTATTTCAATATTTGATTATATCTACAGTTTACAATTCTGCATATTCACATTTGCATGATATCTTTAGCGGCCTCACACATGTACTTTGTTAAGAAGCTTTAATCATCACACTGTACTTTTGGTTCATATGTCCGCTTTGCACTAAACTTAAGGACCTTACATAAATATCAACCTGCCATTCTATTGAAAGCTGTCCTATCTCACCGACACAGACAAGATCATTAGGCTAACACACGCTCAATAAAAAAAAGCCTAATGAATCGAGCAACATCAAACGAACGAGAAAAATTATATCAAAAACTGATAAATCAAATAAAAGCAAACAGACGTCGTATGTATAAATTAACGTGTGGTAAAGATGTCTGATAGAGCTATGCGTTTGATAATTGCGTCAAATAAAGTTCTGTCATTTCAGTTTTACGGCATTGCAGTCAAATGAAGTGTTACTACAAACGACTGGTAGCTCGACTTGGTTAAAGACTTTGTCTACGCGCTTAGAAGTAAAGACCTGTGAATAACGGCATTAATGAAAATTAATAAACTAAACTCAGACAAACCGCTAACGGGAGGATTTCTGGCTATACATGATGACGGATTTAAGTCGAATTGTATGGCTCATTTGTGGCTTTGAAAGATGAATACTGGTGATAAAGCTATCCTGTCATGGCTTCTGAATCGTTGATGGAATAATAGGCCTAGTGCACCTATCCTTCTTGATATCAACATTTTAGTCGATCACTTGGATTTTAACCTCAGTCACCTCCTATGTATACGCACTTGGCATCACTGACTAGTCCTAGAGGAGCCGAAACAGCTGTATTGTGCAGTTTTATTAATCATTTTACTCTACTGAGTCTTTTGTAGAATCTTTTCAAAAAATGTTTACATTGAAATTTGATATGTTTCTCAATTCTATTTTGGCATTTTCGTTGTGTAAGAATAAGTAGCGTTGTCCTACAACCAAATTTTAGACTGCTTCACTCAGATTGTAAGCAGGTGGCAGATACTGCTGGTAGACATTTAGTTCACCAGGTTTTCCGTTACCTGCGTGCCACGTTTTAATTCATTGGAATGGTTGCACGATTTAAAATATACACATGTACTTGACGTTTTTTCTCAAATTATCAGATATATGAAAATTTCGAAATTGATTTAATTAAGGGGCTAGTGCACCACCCCGTTGAAATTTTTTATTTCTTTTTCGATTTTCCTCAGTCGATTCTTAGGCTTCAAAATTTAGGTCCTTATCACCATCCACGAGTCCTAAAGTTAAGAAACAAATGTAATACTATATTTATTAAAATTCTTATTTATTTATATAAATGTTTGGTTATATATTTCTAAATGATCTCTTTCTCAGGAACAATTGAATGTTGCCCAAACACAAAATTAAATAAAAGTGGGTGATATTTGTAGCACCTTGAGTGACTACCTATAAAATTTGGCTTAAACAATTAGAAAGTTCTTTATATTATATTGTTTGCTCTGTTGTAATGTAATTTAGTCCCTCATTCAACTTAAGCAAAATCCAATCATTTCTGACGGAGAAAGTATTATTTTAAGGAAATTGCTCTATTTCCCCAAGTGGGCCCCGCCCCTCGTGCCACAGGAGGCAAAAGAAAAGGTGTTCTTCACTTGTGTGTCCCTTGTATAATCTGTAATGCACCATCTATTATGGCTTCATAGATACTGACTTCATTATTCAATATATCTTAATTCACCTTAAAACTAACACTATTCATTGTTGGAATACAACTGCTATATGCATGATTTGTTTCATGGTATGATGTTTGTAGTATCGAGCAAATTAATTTAACAAAAAAATTGTAAATTGATGTTTTCAAAAATTATCACGCTTAGAATTATTTAATCAAATTATTAGATATAAATCATGAGGAATATGTCGACATCAGGTAAATACTTTCACTACAAACTATCTCAGCTGATATAGTCTAAAGTTTCAAAAAATGTTGCAGGATAGATATAAGCTGCACCTTGTCTTCGGATAGAAAGGACCCACCAATGGATCCTCCAGATTGTGTTTTATAGATCTTTGCCGAAGTTACATCTTATAACTATACACGGACAATTTATTCTCCTCAATAAAACATCAATCTAGTCTACATAACATCACTTCATATATAATATAAAATGATTGAAATTGTCATTATCTTACCTCCAAAGCCATGAATATATATATATCTAGCCAGTTGGCGTTGTCATTTGTGTTACTAACACATTGTAATTGCATTCTATACATAGACAGCATCTGCCAATATGACTTTATTATGGTAAATTTTGCTTCTCAAACTGAAAAATATCTTCAATATCGGTGTAACAGCTTGTACAAAACATTTGTTCTCTGGTGTTTATGTTCTATCTAAAATATAAAATTATGCGCGGACAAACCAGGTCTAGATACACAGATGGTGTGTATAATAAGAGTAGCATTCATTAGTATTGAGGAGTTCTGTGATTTGGAAGGAGTTTGTAATACATTTGGATGAGGCATCTTATAATCTTCGAGATATTGCTAAACACAAAATACCAGGAACGGAGTCCAAAATGGAAAATACAACTTATCATACAGTAATTTGGCCAAATGTCTCCGAGAGAAAACAAACAATTCAATATGATTTATCCAATAAGAGAAATTAATTACTACTACACGTACTTTGTACAAAATATGCAAAATCTTGAGAGAGTTTTAATAAATACCGTTGTAATTAAAATAACATTTGTATTACAACTTGAATAAATTACTGCGAGTAATCATATTTCCCCATTTTATTCATCAAACTTACACTGTCCTTAAATATACGGCCTCCGATTGATAAAACTGATTTGTGATTTCTGTGTTAAATTATAAAGGCTACTTTTAAAAAGTCATTCACATACATGAAACAATTAGTTTTCTGGTTAGAATATATTTTACATTAACTAATGCACAAATCCTGTAATTCTCTGATATTTTATATTCTTTCTAAACAACCATTTTCCTCCTATTGTCTCCCGTGATACTGCCTCGGATGGCTTTAAGATGCGAGTTCGACTCTGTTATGAATGTTTTGCGTTATGTTCCTTTGCTTTATCCATTGTCAGTATATTGACTAGTTTGATGGGGTTTGATGTCGTGTGCATATAGCAAATAGTTGGCTTGATTTCATTACTATCGCACGGAGGCTTGCACGAAAATCGTAGCCTCAAATAAACACGCACGCAATTCATGCACTCATATAACTTATCGATTGGAAGTCAATCCATTTCAAAACAAACCAAGCCTAATTTCTTTTAAGTCCTCTACTCTTAAAGTTAAATACAAAATATCCCATATGGATCTTGGCGACTGACAAAAAATTATCTTTTCCCTTCTTTACTCTGTTTTTGCTTTAATATGAAATTTAAGAATTCCTCTGATGAAAAAGTGACGAAAATCTTTCATTGCTGAAACCAAGAGATTTGCATGCCAACCTTTTGTTGTTGTTTTTAGTCAGTCCCGAAGTCCAAAGTAACATAATTAGAGATCAAAACGAATCACCAGATGCAAAGATTCTTCTGATATAACTCTCAAGAAATAGCAATTACAAACATTTATGGTTAAAATCCAAGATGGCCGCATATCAACCATTTCGTGTTTTTGATTCGTCCTAAAACAAAACAGTCACAACAAAGTACCGAAGGAAACTTATAAACAAAATTTCAGAAAGCGCTATCAAGTAGTTCTAAGAAATAGGGATAACAAACTTCCATTGTTAAAATCAGGAATGGGCTCATTTCAGCCATTATCTTTCTAATCAGACAAAACTACGGAGCAAGGGAAACATACATATGAAATTTGAGGAAGACCCATCCAGTAATTCTAGTTGAAATAACGATAACAAGTCTTCATTGTCAAAATCCACGAAAGCCGCCTGTCAGCTATTTTGTTTTCCCATTACTATAAAAATCTTATTTGTACATGTATTATGTACGTCTAAAAATATTTTTCTTATTTACCAATAATTGAAGATTACAAAGATACTTTACTAACGGTTCCTCTTAACAATTACCTTTCTTACAGACATACATATTTATTGACTATGAACAAACCCGATTCTATTCGAGAGTGCCTGATTATAATTCGGGGATAAAGTCGGTTGGTTTTTATTGACTTTTCATTAGTTGCGACAGTGATGTAGCATTTCATTTGGACAGTCGTACTATATAGTCGGCAGCAATACCAACCTACCATAGGGACGCTGACGTGAACAAATCGCATCACACTTCATATACAAATGTCAAATTATCATAAATACTGATTGAACGCTAAGGCAATACTTGTGTTTGGTTTTGTTTTTCGTCCTTTAAGGTTTCAATAAAAATACCAGCCAACAAGGAAAAACACACACACACAAAATAATGTAGTATAATAAGACTGACTAGTTGATATCAACATCAGAATAAAGTATTATCTTATTAGAAAAGGCACCTGTATCATAAACGACGTCAATAATGAAACAGAACATATCATTTAACCAATCAAGTTCATTATATTGCAGATGATTATATTTAAGTATTTCTCTACTGATAGTAATATTTAGCTCGGTAAAAGGTCCTGATATCACTATTATATGATATATGGCACTTGAATGGTTCAAGTCTCATTATCCGTAATGTCCTAACAGCGACTCAGGTAATTCCAGGACGCACTCTCGGGGTACCTGAGGTAAGTATAAGTGTTCAATGTAGGGTTTTGGGGAGTCTGCAATATGTTCGTTTTAGACAACTAGAGATAATGCAAAATTAAAGCTGACTTTATAGTACTATCATACTGAAGAATACTTCCAACGCCCCAAACAGGACATTCTTTCCGGTCATACTTTGCTGACAACCCGGTAGTTACTCTATTAAAATGCCGAACGTTATAAAGAAGTCGATTGTCCCGGCTAGGCGATAGCACCCAAAGCAAAAGCCTTCCTAACAGAGAGAAGTTTCGTTTTGTGATTATTGGTATTACCAATATCACAGTCATCACAGTCATCTACACGCTTGCACTGCACCGTTATTCATTATATGTTTCTAGCGTCAGGAAGCTTTCGGAATACTTAATGATAAATCGAAACCCGGTAATAATTTCACGGATTCGTTTCTGTTGTGTCTCAACATCGAGAACGGAATTTCTAACAAACTACTGATTAATTTGGTTCTGGAAAAGGAAAAGAAACATATAATACATAAAGGGATTATATGTGTCTCTCTGTTATCATCAAGCACAGCTTAATTATCCATAAAAGTAACGTCGTCCCGGTGAGCTTAGTACCATGTACGAGAGATGATTTTACAGTACAATCTGACAAAGTTGTTGGGCAGGGCAATATCTTCGTGACGTATATCCAGAAGTGCATTTAATAGACTTATCAACTGTCACATTGACATTAAACAGATTAATTACAAGGAAGGAGGGTTTATCTCGTTAGTTAATTAACTGACAAATTTCCCGAACTAATTCTTATTATTAAGCAATATATATTCAAGATGTGAGCGGTCTTGGATAAAGATCATGCAAGATGTGTTGAACTTATGTAATGCAAAATGTCTTGAATGAATATTATGAACGTGGCCATAATAAATAAATAAATGGCATGTTATAGTCTTCGATTAACCTCGGTAATTTGTAAAGGGTAAAGTAATTACAGACGAAAAAGCGTTGATAGTTGACGTGTTAGCTTCCAGGGGGTTTCCTTTAGTCCCACCTTTGTGTAAACAACGCTTCCGACCGGTACATATCATACAAGCTTTAGGACCAAAGACATTTGTCAAAAAGGTCATCAACTTTAAACGAAAGTAAAAGACAAATTTCAGGACATTCTCATACTGAGTTCAAAACAACAAAATTAACATGGTAAGTTATTTCCTGGTGCAGATCGACAGCTTTCAGAGAGTCCAAAATTTTATACTTACCATTGTATTCTTACTGTTAAGTTTCCTTATTTTACGAATTGTGTTTTCCTTGCACAAGTCAGAGACAGGAGAATTGTGAGTCTCAAAAGAAGAAAGGAAGGTTTTAATCAGTGTTGCCATGGGGATACCGGATCTATTGTGGTTTTCTTCAATGTCAGGTCCCAAGGTCTCCTAGGTGCCCTTGACTAAAAGCAAACACAAGTCGTAATTTGGGAAGGCGGTAGGATAGAGTGGGTTGCCTCATAATTTTTCGTCTCCAGGAAGGTTTTATAAAGACGTTTTAGTCTCGTTATGTTGTTTAAAAAGTATCTCGTGTAAACGCAAGTCCAATACAATTGAAAAATGTGTCTTACTGTAAATATACCTTTGCATGCTATAGAAAGGAGATCATTCATCGATACAAGCACGTCGGCTAGTGGGCCTTAGGCTTTATGGCAATTCCATTTCAAGTTCTCTTCGAATTATATATGTAGCACAAGCAGCATGGATAACATTTTGTTTATCTTATACTGTCACTGAATCATCGCCATACGTTTGACACAACCATCAGAGGGTCAAACGTTATACAAAAATGGTGAGGACGTCAGAGACCAGTGGTGGACCAACATTGCCGATTTCTTGCGATCAAAAGGTTCGGTTGTAATTCCGGTTATTGTACGATATTTATGCCTTTTTGACAAGAAAAACTGCATCTGGGATCATCTATCGCCCTACGCGGACTTGTTTGTCAGAATCATGAGCATTACACACAAACAAAAGATCTCGGCATCAACATATATCGAACGCCCTCTAATGTTTTAACCCTGTAACCTTATGGCAGCATGATATAATTTTGTGCACGCCATATTGATATGAAAAATCACATGTTTTTCCAGGGGCCATTCCAATCTATTGACTTTTCATATTCTGATGACCGGGAAAATGCGAAACGTAACTTTGTAACATCAAAGTAATATGAGGAAGTCGGGAATGTGTAACACTGTACCACTTGCATTTGAGGCAGTAATTGCTGCCATTTCTATAAGCGAAACCCAAGTTACGAACGAAATTACGAACCTTCAAATCTCTTTGACTTTTTTTCGTTAAGGCCATCTGAGGAAAACGGGTATTTCGTAATGATTAAAATGTCGGCAGTTAAAACATTGTATTGACTGTTTGCTTATTCTCCCTTCATTGTTTTAGTTACTGGGATTGAAGAATGAAATAAAGAACTCAGAGAAATATATGTACTATAACCAGAACGCTCTATATGAATCTCAATAATGTACAATATCCAAATTAAGACCAAGACTGAAATTTTAGTGTGTTGACATACGTAAGTAAACATTCCTATAGATATTCAACCAAAGGTAAATACGATCAAGATGTTTGTATGTGGGGTCTGCATGCATGTTTCGTTCATATGAAAGGGCATTTGATTCTCTACAGTTTTAAACTCCATTAATATAAATTAGCGAAAATTGGTATTGAAGGAAAGTTCGAAAAAAAAATAATAACAATCACTATCATGTATACACACACAATAGTCCTCATGACTGGAAGTCCAACAGGGCGAAGGTTTATCAATAACAATGATCTGGCTCCACGGAATGTTTGGACTAGACATGGACGATATCACGCTTAGTTTCTTTATTCACGTCTTCCGAGAAAATTTCCAACGTCCACCAATCGTTTATACGAAGATTGAAATCAACTCGCCAAAAAAGAAAATATTGAATTTCCAAATTCTCTCTGACAGGAAGTCGAAATTTGCGAATTTCAATTAGAGCACGCGTGATTCAAATAGTAACAATTTATTACCTTAGACCTTGTCTTGATGAACATTTAATTATTTTCAAAACTGAGGAGTTGACATGTCGCAGTTGATTCGATATTTAAATGCTGGTTCCCAAAATCATGATTTCCGTATAAGATGTCTCCTACTGACATATAAACTCACAACACAGAGTTTCGAGAGATGCTTGTTAACGAAAATTATGGAGAAGATTTTATTAGGAAGTATGCAATTACCTTGTGCGAGATAATTTGGACATTTTTGGTGCTCGTTAGTGTGTCATGTGGTGCCGGCTAGTTTCCCATGTTTTCATTTGGAAATACGACATCATATATTTGAATTGACAAGATTTATGTGTTGGGTATCATGAACTAACCATAAGACGTTTACCCTTTCGGAACATCTGGGCTTGGTTTTCTTGGGCACTTTCAGTAGTATCCGTGTAAATCCTTCTTTTGTTCTTATTTCGTTTTAGCTTCATTGGAATTTCAAGTCGCGCAGTACACGAGGGGTGACATATTAAGTGTACACTAAAATATCAAGTCATATGGGCGGTACCGATTCACATAATTGGAAATAGCATATTGGGAACAAAGTTTTACAGTGGTAATGATATAGGGCAAAAGAAAGTTTGAAGTTGCTTTATCGTTGGGTTGGTCTATTTCTTATTAAGTCATAGATATGGGCTTGACGTCAGCAGATACAAGACAACGTACTGATAGTGTGCGACGTATGTGTAAATTAAGACGTACTGACGATAACAGACTCGCCAGTAAAGTTGTAAAAATGGTCGGACATGAGGAGAATAGGATGGGGTTTCAACGTATGGAAATTGATAAATTCCATCGATGCTCATCATATCTTTAATGACCTGAATACGTTGCGTCAAGACATCTACATCCTCTAAATCAATATAAAAAGAAAACAGAAAATACATTAAATGCCAAATGCTAGAGAAAAAATACACACGTTTCCGTTTCGTACACATCCCAAAATTTCACGATCGAGATACTTTGATGCCGTGGATTCATTTAATGTGTTGATATCAGCTTTCAACTTCTTTAATTATTTACTGATATCATATTTCTTTCCTTCCCGAAACCAAGTCCCTATGAACTGTCATCATTGTAGCAGTCTACCTGTAGCAATCGAGATTGGCAGATACTCCATAGCGTCCTGTCATTTGAGGGAAAGGCTTTGTAAGTCATGTTATAATCGAGACATTTTTACGCAAGATGACTTTGCCACGACTGCCGTTGGTTGTGTAGGTTACAGCCGAATGGCGAGGAATCATTCAATAACTGACTTATTGTATACTTCGCAAGTCAAATAAATAGACAGTGGGCATAAAAAAATCTTCCTTGCTATGAATAATATACTTGTGTCTGTGTGAGTATTTCTCGCCACCAGGGATCTATTGGCCCAGTGTTGATATCAGGCCCCACTTATATAAAACATCTCAACTTGAGATTTCCTCAAGTCGAGATTTTCCTAAGCTGATATCTCCTCAAAACGGCTTGTATAAAATGTTCTCAAGGAACAGGAGGAAGTCATCGGCTAGGATGTCCTGAAATTCCTTGCGGAATTTTCATACAAGATATTTTCAAGGAGATATTAGCTGAGGAAAATCTCGACTTCAGGAAATCTCAAGTTGAGATGTTTTATACAAGTGGGGCCAGGTGTCTTTATCCATTACAATGGACACTTGGCCAATTATCCTATGAAGTAAGTTGACGATTGTTGGCCTAAAAAAATAAATTAAGATAACATGGATAGGGCATTTCAACACAAAATATTCCAGAGAATCAGGAAAGTTTCGTAACTTGGATAACTTAAACACCAGTATCAGAGAAGGTTGGATTTTGAGAAAAAATGAGGACAACAACAATGCGGTATACATACTGTTCACGAGAGAAACAGATTAAGGCGCAGGATACTAAAATTCATTTTCATATACACGGCATTTTCAATCGCTTAGTGATTCAAGCTCAATTACTTCCTAAGTGTATATCCCGAGGAAAAGTTTATTTAAATGTGTCATTTTGTGACGAAGAACATGTAGCTCCTGGAGATTACATACATTTCCAGAAATAATGAGGATGTTTTACATTATGTTGTCAACTGTGTGATATATGTAAAAGCCAAGGATTTTTAATGACACCGTTGTAAATCACATGTCATTTAAAATTGACCCTTTGCTCTGTATAATTTACTTAATATATAACTAACCGCACTGATTATCTCTCATTTTCTTCGAAAAATGTTACCACAGTCCACTGCAGACAGGCCCTTTCATGGTCTTATAATCTTGATTACCCGTGAAAGAAACTAAGGTGTGCAGTGGATTGTGTTGCAAGTGATTTATTACCCACACGTTTCCATGTTGTGAGATTTAAAGTATGCAGTTAATTGTTTAATAATGAGTCGAGGGACGGGACAGGTTAATGACCTCTGATAGCACACATGCATATTTCTCGTTATGTCTACAGGAACAGCATTCCCGTTGGTAAGATATTAATAAAATCGAGAATTTTTCAATTTTTTTTCCATCATTAATTTTTAATTAAAAATAATAAAGTCATCTGAAATGAAAGGACATGACCTTGTGACATTTTAAAACTGCATTTGTCATTAAAACTTTGAAGTGGAATATAAGGTATCTTATGCAAATTTTATTATGTTAAATTGTATTTTAATGGTTATTAGTGTCTAATATGCCATTGCGTGGTATGTCTGTATATTCGTTTCAGAATTCATATGTGATTATATAATAAGATACATTGTGTCAGGGTTATTCCGCAGTTGCATATATCATGGGCCAATGACGACATCTTTCTGTTTTGATAAATATACTTGCACTTCACAGCCTTTGTAAATACGTGGTTTTCTTCTTATTAGCTAACCATTATCGCTTTAAGGCTGATCAAAAACTTAGATTGAAAAAAGAATTGTTATTGCTATATCTGGATGAATATTTCTCAGACTTCATATGTAATTATCCCTTGGCCCTAGTGGTTCCATTTTGATTTTGGGACTGATCGTTATAACGTAAGAAGCTGTCAGGAAGTCGCTTCAAATTTTTAAAATGAAAGTTTGTTATCGCTTTTCCCTGATAATTCATGATTTTAAAATTCCCTGTTATGAATTTTTCATTTCTGGATAGCAACATGCCTACTTCCCCGGTCATCAAAGCGATTTCACTGAGAATCATTCTGTTCATTTGTGCTGCAATGTGAAACTGCATGTGTTAAATGCTCTTTACTGTGCCTGTTTTCGTTGAAGTATGATTTATTTTTATCTGGGAACGTGACATTACTTACTTAGCAGAAAACGCGTACTCTTCCTGAACACCTGGTTTAATCATTCTTGTACTGCCAAAGACATTCACGCAATACATGCATTCGCCTTGCATGAATGAATAATTTGTCGTAGGGGTTGATAGTAAGTAAAATGAATGGTAATCAGTGTAACTATGTTTTAAATGGCAACACATCAACAGAACACTGACTACGTCATTGTCACAACAGAATAAAATTATAACAAAATAACATTCACATTCCGCTATACATCAATTAAAAGGGTAATAATTGTCTATGCCTTATATAAATCCGGTACCTCTTTTTCCTTAAGATAAATATGATGGAAATACCAAACGCTTTAGGTTAACAGTTTTTTTAGGTTTGTTTATAATCCCACATCAGAAACTACAATTCACAGCATTATCTTGTTCATATCATGAATGTAGCTAACAATAATGATTTTGTAATTTGAAATGTCATTTAATAATTTCTTAGATGGGATATTTTATTATGGAATGAGATGATCCATAGCCAGAGTTCACATCACAAAATATCTATGACAATTATTCGATGTCGGAGTCAGCTTTCTGTTGTATTTCATTATTCCATTTCCTTCCAAGCAATATGTTAAAAATGCTTTCCAATTTCGTATTTGTTGTGCAATTTGAATGCCTACACCCTTTGAAACAATGAATATTGTTCAATTTAACAATTCATTCGTTTTTTTCTGATTTTTTTAAAATTCTTGATCGAATATGATTTTACTTTTAAATTAATTGAAATAAGTAAAAAAAAAACAACTTCATTGTTGTTTTCCATCAATTAATATGATGGTTTTGAACACTTCGTACTGCTTAGCCCAGTTATTCAATTAAATTGTGAAAAGTTGTTTCTGTGGCCCTTTCGATAATTGCATGTATAAACATCCTAGACCCTGCATCCCTACTCCTCTTTCTAAGTGGTTTCCCTCGAAGTACATAGGTGATGACATCGATAGTTGTATTTGTAACGATATTCAGTGTTTTCTTCTTTTTGTTTTTACTTTTTTAAGTTGCAAGTTTTAAGTTCTCGCCCAACACTTTAATAAATATCAATTAGACTCAAAAGTAATACGTCATGATAGATTGCAGACGCTGATGCCTCACAGGCAACAGCCGTTGTAAATTATCACTCCGCTAATCATATCCCTTTAGACTCACCATTAACTTCATTCTTGGTGTCAGCAGACAACCACAGTTTGAAACAAACTCGGCACACTACTAAATCAGCCTTTTTTGAAATAATTTGTTAGAAAAGATTTATATAAATTGTGAGAAGTAAATGGATTCGCGTCGAATGTACGCTTAAAAGCATCCTCATAAAAGTGTACTGTATTTAGGTTTCTAAACCTTACCCGGAGAAGTAAATATTTCATATTTTGATAGTATCGGCAATATCCTTTTTACTAATTTTATGTACAGTTGGCATATAATTCGATGTCGTTAACCGTAATAGTCTTACATAGTATATTTTGGATTGTTAGCGGTTATACACTCGACTGAAGTAGTTGATGTGAATTACGGACAGTCATTATTGATCTCTGTTCTATTGCAATTCCCGAACGACCATATGGAGTCGTCTTTCCTTACATAGTGGCTATTAACAGCTATTTATATTCAAGCTTTTCCTATAAAAAACCATCCCGATTGGCTCATGTCATCAGATATAAACGTTTGTCTTTTGATAATGTGTCTTAAATGATCTATTCATGCCTGAATCGGACAAGAGAATGTCGAGCAATGTTGCAATTATTCAAACAATACAGCAGACAAGAAAAACAAATGTATAAAATTATAGTTATTGTACATTCTAAGTAAAATGGCGAGCATTAATAAAATTTTCTTGACTTTAGTTCCAATAAGGACCAGCATCTATTTTGTACCTAGTGTGACTGAGAGTAGTGGCAGGCGAGGTATAGCGAGAAATGGGGATTTAATTAACTGCAATGCTTGCAGTAGGTGAGTTTGCAAAAAGAGATATCTGGAAATATAGTCCAGACTAAAATGACATTAAATACAAAGTTTGATATCCTGTTTGGTAGGTAATGACAGATTGTGAGAAATTTGTGTATGCTTCCAAGTAAAAGTATGGAATGGAAACTGATACCCCACCAAATGTTTTGCTTAGTTCTTAATGTTTTGGTCTGTTTGCTAGACAATTGAATGACTGTTTGGCAATTTGGTATATTTGCTTGTTGACTATACAGTCTGGATTAGTTTGTTATGGAGTAACTTTATGACTGATATTTTCTGTTTAATAACATTTCGTTTTGGCTTTAATATAGCGTACCGGCATCATCTGCAGGATGTAAAGTGCATATCAAGCACGATTAAAATGCTCCAAGTAGGTTCTGGAACTTCGGGTGGCCTTGCATGAGATCTACAGAAAATCTTCTTCACTTTAGTTGTAGGGTTTCAGATTGCAAGAAGATGTATTAGAATTATTGTTTACAAATAGTGTAAGGGAGGAAGACAGTAGAAGTATGGAAGCCGAGAAGAGAGCAAAAGGAGATCCTTGCCTTTTTTAATGAATTTTTATTCACAACATTATTCATCGTAATAATGATGTACAATATGTGGACTATTTTCACTTACTTTTCCTCGTGATCAGTTATATAACGGAGTATCCTAATGAACAGTTATAGGTGTTCTATATTTCCAATATCTGAAGTTTATACCACAAGACACAAATGTGAACAGGGTAGTGTTGGCTTGAATAGAAGGACCGATAACTTGAATAACATACTATACATAACTATGAATATTTTTACCGTGTCTACAAAAGTTTTAACATTCAGAAATTTATCATTTAAGGTGATTTGGCTTCACCAAATATTATCAAGTGGATCCATTGTATAAAGCTGTGAACTGTGTTGTGTGAAGAGTGTCCACCACGTGGATGATGGAATAGCCAAGATCGTAACTAAATCGACTGTACATAGGCTTATAAATACAAATCTTGGATATAATGAGAAAACTATCAAATCATTGGCAAAGAGAAAGTATGTGTGAATAATCATATAACTTGTCTACAAATCTGTTAATCGTAAAGAGCATTTATCAAATTTCAAATATGCTCCTCATGTTGATTTCAAGTTATAAGATATGAGTGTGAGGTCAAACATTTCAAAATCAATACAAATGAAGGTCTTTGTCTTTGTAATAAAGTTTTCAATTGGACCCTTCCTTCTGTTGTTAAATTTCTTTCATAAAACAATCATATTGGATTCATTTAATGAACAATATGCGGTTTTATCTGATGCAACACAATAAGAAGTGAATTTCAGGACACCGTTTTCCATTTATACATTGACAGTTTATCTCAACTGTGTGTAAATAATGTAATAAGCAAAGATATCTCAGGTGTCATCGTCACCTTCTACTTCAAAGATATCTCTCCATTTGGCATTGGAAGAAATAATCTATGTGATGTCTTAAATGCTAATTTCAAGAATGAAAATTAAAAAAGAATATTTTTTTTCTGTTTGAGCACCCTATGTTTCGCTTCAATAAGTCTAGTCTCTCCACCACATACAACAGGGACAAAAACAATTATGGAAGTCGAAATTCAAGGGTTTCAAGACATTTTTAATATAATTTAATGGCCGATTTTTGAAGTGCAAACAACTATTATCTGTCTTATTTTGCCTTTAATTAAAACCTTCTCTGAAGCGCTGGTGTCCCATCCTTAAGCTCACTTTCCTACACATTCAGATTGATTTATTGTTAATTTCCATTAAGACCAAGAAAATGCGATTTCTTAATAATCCTTACATGAATATCCATTTGATTTGTTTGATCATTTTTATTTAATGACGCAATAAACATAATTAGTTTAAGTCTACTTTTCCTTTTTACCGATTTGATGTTCAGAAATGACAAATATTGCTAGACATGAAGACTTTTACCGTTCGGAAAAGAACTGGAAACGATCGTATTATGTCATCATTTGATTCATATGAGGTACATTGGCTGTGAAATGACCCACAAACTGTCTGCTTTTAATGTATCAGTTCATGAAACAAAGTCATTAACACTAACACCCGACTGAGACGGATTACTTGTTCCTGGTATAGATAATATCCCCAAGTCTATAAGTCTCTTACACAAACCAGTTTGCCATGTGATAATCTCCTTTGATTTCAGGGATTCAGACACTTTGGATCCGACTACCATTTTCAATTGAAGGTACATTTCTCCATGCTTTTTCTCATAATGGATAACATCCCAAGCTTATTTAATTTACAAGGATTTACGAAAAACGTTCAGTAAATTTACAAAAAAAAAAGTAATAATCACAATATTTTTAACGAAAAATCTACCTATACTGAAGGAAGCTCCGTGGTATTTGTAAGAACTTAAAACCACTTTCAAGAAAGAAGATTCATTTTCAAGTTTTTTTTCATGCTCAAAGTCATTTTCATGGCGGGTTCTTTTTCAAGAAAGACATCACATTCAATTGTTTACAAGACCTGTGCGACTCTGTGCACTTTCCTATTTTGATTTCCTGCTTAAAAATAGGAAAGTGCACATCACTTATTACAAAGCACATTGGACATGTTTGGACATTCATTCAATGTTTTGGCATCGTCAGTACAAATTCCTGTTTTGCTATCCTTTCTTCCAGCAATCCTTTCCTATTATGTGCATTCCCCCTATTGTTCCGTACAACAGTCGACGAACTAATATGGTCGTATGAAGGTTTCGATTTCTCTTGAGAAGACAACCGAATGATGATGGAGTGTCAATTCCGGGTTGACGGATGCTTTGTAACTAGCTCAGTAACCACTATTCGTTCACAAGATATGTTTATATTAATTTCAATGAATTAATTTTGCATCAAATTAAATAAAATCTCTTTGAGTCCAGATTACACATCATGTCAACTGCCTCCTTACCATAAAGCATACAGGCTTTCTTAGAGTTGCTTTTTTGGACGTTTCCATCTGTATTCCATTGAGTTCGGTATTATCTGGACTGGTGTATTGATATTGTTGGTGAAATAGAAGCTAGAATCTGTCGAGGTGACCTTTTGCCAAACTTTTGATGACCAATCAAGACTCAAGTTGCTCTTCAAAGGTCCACCATAACTTGTAGTATGCAATGATCCACTGTTAACAAAGTCTGCCACCATCAGACTTATTACGCATATGCATCCAGCATTCAGCAAAAACAGCAATGACATTTCCTAGCAGTTATTTGATACAATCATGTCTAGCATTATGGTATCGTCCTTCACAATATCATGGCCCAGACAGCTCAACCCAGTGCCAAAGCGTGATTCTTCCAGGGCCATTATAAGTTATCCCTCTATCCATTATGCACGGCATTCATATACCTCATTGAGATCATATTGATTTTGAATTGTATTAGTATCATCTTTTTGAACCTAGTCTTCTGTATCCTTTGAATTATCTGTCTTCATTTCACTGTCGTGATTCCGAAGTATAAGGCAAATGCTGTTCGTTATTCTATGTACTAACAAGAGCCCAAAGGCCATGCATTGTACATCTGGCTTATTTAGCTATTTCGTCATTTAACAAAGAATTGCAAATATGACACATGACTTCTTGAGATAAATCCTTTTGGGCCCCGATTCTGTGGTCAAAAATTAGTCAGATTCACTATTCATGAAAGTTGCTTCATACCAAATTTTTACTTCTTGTACTAAACGTCTTCCTTGTACGAAAGAAGGATTTTGAAGAACTTACTTTTCCACTATTTGATCCCACACCTTTGATGTCAGACTCTTATTTGATACAAAATAAGGTTCGTTTCCTATAGGATAAGAAGGATTTTTAAAGAACTGTCTCTATTTCCCTTTTTTACTCCATCCCTCCCAAGGGTGCAGAGACCCATCCAAACCGTTCAAACAAAATTGATTCCCATTCATCCAATAATGCATACGACCTTACTTTAGGAAAATCCAATCATTCCTACAGGAGGAGGAGGATTTTAAAAGAACCTTCCTCTATTTCCTTTTGGGACCAGTCCCTGAGGGCCGAGACCTATTTAATATTGATTCACATTCACCCCAAAATGATTTACACCAAATTTTGGCAATATCCATTCATTGCTACAGGAGGAATAGGAGTTTAAAGAGTCACAAAATGTCCCCTTTTGGGATCCGCCCTTCAGGCACCTCTAGGATGCTTCTTATCAAATTTGGGTAAACACTCAATCATTCCTGCAGCAGAAGTAGACTTTTAAAGAATTTGGTCCATTTCTCAAAAACGTTCAGATTCAGCACTCTGTAACCATAAATATTTAACGGCTTACTTTAATTATTTTGAATATCAAGGGTCTTCAGGTAATTTCTTAATTCTGTGGTTTGTGGCATGATATTGATTATGTTACCAAATACGGTCAAAGGACATTGTGACATGGGAATAAGTCATCTGTGTTAGCAGTGTGTGTTGGCGGTCAATACTCCTGCATATTTTGGATACAGAAATTAATACACATACATTTCTTACTTATAATTACTTTTGGAATCTGTAAGATTCCTCGGGAAAGACACAGTCAGTGTTAATCTTTAAACTGTAGACATGTTCTTACGTGATGAAAAAACGGTGGTGTGATTTTGGAAACAAATATTTATATTCTTTCTTGTGTTGTTTCGGTTTGAACGATAAAATGTACCTTTGCCGGAAGTTAAACTACATTTCAAGTAGGAATTAGTTCGACCACAGGAAGGCACGCACAAACATACCGCAACATCCTGCTGATCACATGCACACCAAAAGACGAAAAGACAAAATACCAGAAAGACGAAAACACGCCAAAGAATAATAATGAAAAGACGTCAAACCGGGGTAAAAAGACGTCCTTTAACTGAATGCTTTACCGTCCTTTTTTATCTCGGTTTGGCTCTTTTTATTATTTTCCCTTCGGTTTTCGTCTTTTAGCTTTTTTCATCGTTTCGCGGGAACAAAACGAAAAGACGATATGTCAGGTATAAGCCACCATACCAGGCCGCTCTTGACCTAAAGGATTACTGAACATGAAGCAAAATACAATCTCATGTAACTAATTTTCCCCTTGTTTTGTTAGGTGTACTATTACGATGTTAGTCTTTCAAAACACTGATACAACAATTATCCTTAAAGTGTCAGCAGTTTGTCTTGTCAACTGTCATAACATCATAATGCTTGTGATTGGTTGACACTGAAGCAAAAAATGACAATTACGTGGCAATTGTACACCATTATACGTGATTGACATGTAGACCGTTTGCTTTCGCAACACGGTGACGTCGATGATACAAACATTGCCGTCCTGATATAAATATGCAGAGACATGTAGTTAAAAGGAGATCAAGGAACACGGAAACACTTCTGTCTTATCTTAATTTACACAAACGAAGCCATGAATTTGTATCAAATGTAGGCTAATAGATGTTCGTATTTCTCTGATTAATGTCATACGGTAATCATTGCATTGATTTAAACAGGGTTTTTGCAACGTTATTTTGGTGATTAGGTCATTATCTTCAAATTTGACTTGCTTATCCAACTATACATAACGTCAGACTCATTTTCACTTCACAAGTTCATTTAACAGTCCCTAGAATAGTTTTTCGTTTCTTACAGAGAAAACCTAGGCAGGTATACGATGCCTCTGAGATTGAGCAGATAGCATTTCCAACAAAATTTTACATATCTTATAATGTAGCGATGTCCGCTGCTGGTCAGTTTTTGGGGAAAACCGATGAAATGGCCTATGTGTCATTGTATATCAACATTTCCAATGATTTTATAAGTGGCTTCAAAAATATATCCAAGGTTTTTAAATGATGACGTAGAAATAATCTAAAATTGTAAAACTTCGATAAGTAAATTAACACGACGTATATACAATAGCAGCTAAGTATATTTCCTAATTCGGTCTTATTTATAGGTCAGAAACATTCATATCTTTTAGATACAGACTGAATAATTATACACTAGTAACAGCGTCTTAAAGTACAGACACTCAATTTAAAACCGTATATGTCAGAGTGATGGGATACCGCGGACTACACATGTTAATGCATCATTCTAAGCTGAAGTATAGCATTATGGAAAATAGTGGCCAAAACCATTTAAATGGACGCCCCTTTTTGCCTCAGCAATGAATCATCGTATACCGTATGGCGTCAGAAAGGAAATGACATATACATTCCTTCTGGATTGCTTTAATTTCCCGTCGTTTTGTAAAAAAAATAGATACATACACAAGTAATTTCTAAGCATTGTGTTTGCCTTTTTTGTTCCCAGGGTTAACCACTCGCCATTCTGTGAAGGATCAAATCTAAATGATAGACAGACTAATCAATTCGGGGTCCGGTTGAATTTCGATCAAATTAAAAATGACATTCATAACGACCGATTAAAACTAATACGCTTACAGCTGGACGGGTTTTAAATGACTTAAATTTCAATAACATTCTTCTCACTACATAAATGTGATAGAATCAAATATCATTCAGTGATAGGAAAGTTCAAATTGCACATGCTCACCTTGGCTGATCCAAGTGACTGATGGACCAAAAATGGTCGGATTGAGGTAAATTTCATAAACATTGTTCACACCATATTGAATTGGAGGATCTCCAGGTCTTACATTTCTCCTGGGGAGGCGGTACATTTGATTATGGTTCATAAAGGCAAATCATATTTTTTAATATTATTCATTTTTTTTAAAATTAGCATGGGATGGCAATGCAATGTGTCAATTGGCACTACGTGTATAAGGTCGTTCGTTCGAGGTAACAGATGGAAGACACTTTTGTGGGTGCACATTTAGTTCCCAGGGTTTGCCGTAACCAGCATATCACGTTTTAATTTATCCAGAATATTCACGTTCATCATGTTGTTTTAAAATGATCTATATTGGAAAATTACGAAAGGTATTAAATTATCGGATAATGCACCTCCCCGTCTATATTTCGACTTTCATTTCGACAACATTTCGATTTAAACCTGTAGTGCCACCGCCGATACTTAGAAAGACGAAACAGCTGTTTAATTGATTTTAATTCATTGTATGACGCTACCGTATCTAATTCTAAATCTGTGCTATTCACTTTTGTGTCTTTCGTAATATCTTCAAGTCATCTTACTATATTTTTATTGTTTTATTATTAAATAATTACGGACAGAAAATTATATATATTACGTTTAATTACATGACGAAAATAACTTGAAACAGCACGCTTTATTTGCTGTATTTGTTTTGGCGATCAGACATGACAGAATATGAAATAAATTGTGCACTTTAAACGGAAAAAAACGGGCGCATTTCCAGTTCTCGCCGTTAATATGTCCAACAATGTCACTTATGATGTAATATATAATGACAAACATCTCTGGAGAAAATCATGAATATATTAAATAAACTGTGACATTTCCTATTACTAACGTTATATTGATCGTTACCTTGCGGACAAAAATAATGTCTGAAAAATGGTTCATGTAGGATTGTGGTCACAATAGACAAGTGTTTTGTATCTGTATTTATCATCGATTTCAGCTGGGCTATCAAATGGTGCTCGCACGGTGCCACGCAAGGGCGAGTTTCATGGACTCTGCCTTAGTGCTCTAGACAGATGGTTCCAGTTGAGTGCAGGGCGCACAGACAGAATTTCTGTACCGTTTACTTTTGCCAGATGGAATGACTACTGATTTACAATTAATTCTTACTAATTTTACAATGTTTCACAGCTCTAATGTTTTTTGCCTTAAGTCAACGATTTTGTTTTTGGTAAGTAATTGAATGTTCGGGTAGTATTGCTGGTATCTATCCTTCTACAACTTTTCAGATGAATGTGAGTCGTTCTAAGGTTTGATCTATACTGAAGAGTATTTCGTGAAAATTACGTCCAAATCAAAGATATATACGGAGGACAACATCTTCGTCGAGTTAGGTGGTTATATATTCCACGAGACTATTGGTATTTTTTTTTTTTTTTTTTTTTACATTAAGCGAAATTTCTGAAGGTCAAAAATATAACTTCCTATTGAAGAGCATTCATAATTATGTGCTAAAACATCTCCAAAGAGTATGAAATAGATATACAAAAAAAAGTAATTAGGAGTTTTTTTGCAAAGCGATAAAAATTGGTTTACAATATTGCTATGTATTTTTTTAATACAAGCAACGGGGGAAATCTGTTTTTGATTGAAGTAGTGTGAAGAGAACTGAAATTAAAAAATCACATTTAGTTTTATTAGTACAAAGGGACTGTCACCTACAATAATAACCCACTAAAGTGAATTTTCAACTTTCAAAATAGCCGTCATGTTTCCTTATAACTACGAAAGTTACATGTTCCTACAAATGCTGGATCAATATTCAAATAAGAATGCTAAACAATAGATTTAAGCTGGTTTACACATTTAATCACATAATCTGAAATATATTAAAGCTTATTCGTCCTAGAATCTGATTGACCATATCAGTGTTGGTATACATAGCACAGTTACGCGGATCTAATTGTCCAACCTGACTATACCTAATGCCTTGAAAATGACAGTTGGTAGCGAAATCTATATAACTTAAGGTTTGTCTTAAACCTTTTGACTTTTGGATGCAAAGACTTAATAGTTTCTAAATGCATGTAGTATCCTAAATAGTACAGGATACTGGCTACGTGGTCACATATCCTGATGGTCCTCTGTCCAGCAGGATACTGTTGATATTCTTTTATGGGATTAATGGCGTCGGAGCTGTCATGCTGGATTAAAACATTGTACTTTACACCGCTATTATGCCTCGATCTGACATCGTACAATGTCTCGTGCTAATTTATTTAGCCAGGTGCCTATGATATTTGGTTTGTGCCACAGGATGTTGTTGGAAGGCAGTCCATGTCTTACTTTGAAAAGTCGCATTTATCAGTAACATCTAGTTTGACAAATAGTTGCTTGTCCCTTTTGGTAAGATCTGCCTCATTTTCAAAAGTTGATCTAAATTGTTGTGAACGCTATGGCACGTTTTCATTTTGGCTGTCAATTCCCTGTCCTTTGCGCTTTTCAAAAGAACGATTAATGATATAGGGGCATATGTAGAATATAATATAATGTTGGAAGATTTCTGTAATATCGGTCATATAATAAATCATATTTAACGTCCTACACGAAGGTTTGGAGTATTACATTGAAATTGCATATACCACTATCGTACAACAAGTCGCAGAGGTCACTTCAAAGCCAAAAATCAAGACTAAGCACAAATGGTGAAGTTTCGATCTTCAATATAATAAATAGTTTTGAATGGACTGAATATGAAAGACATTCAAAATGTCATTTGTTTACAAAAAAATACGGGTTTTCTCACCAAATGCTAAAAAAATCAATAACATCGGCGTAATACTTACTGTTTTATTATTTTGGTATTTAGTTCATAGTTCCAAACTTTCTATTTCATTAAAATAATTAATGAATTGTATCTATTTTGCGACAATCAGCGCTCTATAATTAACTGACATAATTGGTTAATCAGGCAGGTGTGTCCTCGTTTATTTTCGTTCAAATGTAAAGCTAAGGGAACCAACTATGATGGCACAAAGCAATGTATCAGTGCGTGGTCAGGAAGGGTGAACAGATATTTAGAAAATTATAGGAAATTAACATTGCTGGAACCCAGCCTTTGTATTAAACGGTGATATTCACTTGTGCGACATAGCAAAGACGATGAGTAATTCGAAAGCCTTGAAACGGAGATCCTTTATAGACATTTCGAAATTGTTCTCTCAAGAAATAAAATCAATTTTTGACCTGTAATAAACTTGTTTTATATGTTACTGAGTATACGCTGGCACAATTAAAATGAATATGTTACATTAAGTATGTGAATCTGTGGTAATCAACTTGTGTTGTTCAATGCGTTATGCAAAATATTGATATTTGCAACTATACAATTCAGCTTTGATTTTCCTAAGTCAGAGCAACGGAACAAAGAAAGTCAGCAAGGATACCAGACTTGTTTGATGCAATTCGATGTCACTGGTTCCTAGTGTTTTTAAAACTTGTCAATAATTATATCACAAAGAGATACTGATATTATGGTTGCTATCGCATTGTGCTTTTCAATAACCTTCAGTATATGCAGAATAACTCAAAGAGAAGGTTTCGAATGAATTGTTGTGGTTTGCCCGCTAATGCGTCCATTCCGGATTCGAAAGGACAGTGGATTCGAATGTTGAAGTTTTCTAGCAATGCAATAAGAGCTTAGGCAAATCTGTCGGTGTTTTTTGTGTGGTTCCTATAATCTATGTCCAATAATCATAAAATCCTGGGTTTAGTCGCCACTTGTCTTTTATACGAGATCGGCACCATAATTGTCTTTGCGAACGAGTAGGTACACGGTTGCGATATCGTTCAAGCAAATCCGATCAGGACCTATACCTACCTTCCTAAACAAATGGACGGTTCATGCAAGAACACGCGTGAGATTATTGACCGAAATACCCCAAAATACAGACGTTTACAGTATTGAATTGTATAGATTGAATTTGCAAAACTGAATCTTTCATCTCCACCTCTGACTAACAGATCGAAAATTTTCATTTGTACACCAATCAGGAATGAGACCGATAACGTCAAAACAAATATATGTTTCTGTTTATTGTTGCGCCAGTAGGTATTAAAGCACGAAGACAAGATGTTGTGTGAACACGATCACAAAGTACAATGAAAATAAGGCACGACATGAACTAGATGGCGTGACAATTAATTGGAATTCTCAATGACAGAAGGTCGTCATCCAACTTCTACAGTTTAGCTTTAACTTCAAGTCATGTATTATCAACAGCTGATCGATAGGCATAGCCTATCCTGGCATGTACTTCTGACAAGTCTGGAACTTGAACTGTGACAGATGTTCGAAATAATACGTCGTTGTAGGGTAATTAAATCTTACGCCATTATCTACTCTGTATGTAAGTAAATTGACGTCTATTGGGTTCGTCTGGTCTTGGCTTTTGGTACACTTGATATTCCCTAATCTTAAACAGGACCCTACACGACGGTTATAAACAACGGCAAACAAGTACAAAATTCAATTTAGAACATTTGATAGTACAACAAAGCAATAATCATATATGTAAAACAATGTATATACAGTTTACACACGCCTCTCATACAAACTAACTTGATAAATAAGACCCGGATATATCTCTTCGCAGCAATAACACCGCAAGGAGCCTGTTAAAGACCATTGGCGAATTAAGATTAATATTGAATAAATACAATTAGAGTCGACTGAATGAATATCACAGAGTTTTATTAACAATATAGGCAATAAACCTGTTTTTAATCTTTATAAAAACCTACAGACTTCCTGTCTTCCTATACTGTCAGCTTAATATGTCTACAAATGTAGAATACTTAAGACTGGATACATAACAAAGATATCAATCTTAGTAAGAGTGATGTTCTTTTTACAATAACTCACAAGTATGTGAATAGTTACCTTAACATCAGATGCTTTAATTATATTGGGTGTAATAATGTCGATTGGATCTGAGCAGGTGTCACAAGAGAACAACAGTCTCGAGACAGGAGTAAAATTGATATCAATGAATTTACGCGTTTGCCAAATATCTATACTATTTAGTCAACCAGTCAGAATGCACAGAACAAATCGAGTATCTCGGATGTAAAACAAATCTCTGGTTTTCACATGTTAAGATGTAACTTCATACAAGCAATATAATCAGAGATCTCGAATGCAAAACAATCATGGCGTTTTTCAGTATAGCAGACGGTTAACCGATAGTTAATTATTTTCCATTACTAGAAAATTGAAACCTATCAGGATAAGATGTATGGCACATTAATGACAAAACATTCTTCTTGATAAGGAATAGGATGTTCATAAAACATTCTTTTAGAAAAACGAAGCAGAAATATATTAGATAGCAAAGGCAATTTGTCGTCATATGTCAATGTCCCTTAACTTGCACAGACTAGGTAGACACAAAGTACTTGTACTCAGCCTTTAAAGCGACATCGCAGTAAAAACGTTATTATTCTTATTGTTTGTGCGTGTTTTCTACGTTTCAAGTTCAGTTGCTATACGTTATTATATATACACATATAAACTATTGATATACGACGAGAATTTTTCCATTGTTTAAAAGGTGATCTGTATGTAATGGAAAAACTGCAGTAAAAATCGTTTTATTTTGATGTCATTTTAACTATCCAGCAAGTGCCATAATCAATAGATATACATGCGTAATCAAACGATGAACTATAAACACTAGGAACTCACTTCAAACATCATGATTCAGATCACGATTTTTCTGAACGACATATCCGCTACTTAAATGTCTTAAAGTTGCGTTCGATACAAACGCCTCGCTCAAATTTAAATTGATTCTCATTTCTGGAGAGGTTATGGTTATATGTCTAAGAACATCTCGTCAATGTGTAATTGATTCAACAGGATCCTTCTTTATATTACCATGTTTATCACGAAAGGAATGTTTTTTTCAATCGCGAAAATAGGCCAAATCCTTTAAAATCGTACTTCTTTGGGAATTTCATTCCAACATGGTGTGAAACAGCCTTGTATGCGGACTCAAGTGATGTAATGTTCTACGTCGTCTGTAGGAATACTTTTGATTCTGTTAAAATGAGGTTCCAAGATTCATTTGGGTAAAAGGAAATCAATTTTGTACAAACGGTTGGAGGGACCCAAAAGGGAAATAGCTGAAATTCCTTAAAATTCTTCTTCTGAAAAACGCCAGGATTTTTATCCTTATTTGGGTTCTGAATTTTTTTTTTTATATATATAAATGATTGGTCAGACTTCCCTGAAACCAGAATGACTGTGCCCAATATGGACAAAAAGTTACCTCTGTTAAATCCTACTTCTCCTGTCTTAATTCTGTCAGATTTTTTTCCAAGCACACTGTGATGAAGGGAAATCAACTTTGCATGCATAGAAGGTCTTCTGTAGCAATATAAGGATTTTTTCCCAATTTGGTGAGGGGAAGTAGAAAAACGTTATTTAAAATTCTTCTTCTGTATCGATGTTAGGATTCTGCTCCAATTTGGTTTGAAGCATGCTGAAGTGAAAACATTTGCTTGGCGTACCCCCTTGGAGCAAAGGGTAGGGTCCAATGCGAATATAAAGATTTATAATTCCTTTTCCATTAGTTTGTATGGAGCAATTAAGTCAAGTAAAGCAAGGAGGAAAATATATGCTCTAGGGCCTGATGTTAGTAATCAATATTATGCTATAACGGTGATTCTTTTTCTTTGCTCTGAATGATTTTTTAATCAAAATCAAGCTATAATATCCTTCGTCGACTTGGGAATTGTATTCCGAAACGAATTTCAACATATCAGCAGCTACCCAAAAAAATACTTGGATTTTCACTTCTGTTCTATTTTCTTTTCCATTTTTGCTACAAATGCTGTTTGTTCATTCAGGGAATTTCCAGCTGCAAAATGCGTGAATTATTACCTGTTGCAATATTAAATCAAAATTTATACTGACATTAAACATATTTACATATTCAAGAGAGATATTTTTAACTTCTGAAAATTAGAAATAATTATTTATATGTGTCTAATACGGCATTTTTACACCATACAAGAGTACACACTGTCGCGTCGGATTTATTGACAAGTCTTGTGGCCGTAACCTCTAAAACTTGATGCCCATGGAAGGATGCTTCAAAGAGATAGCACTATGGGGTTTTAAACATATCGATGTTAACTAACATCAAGGAGACTAACACTAACGTGCCAAAGCCTCCTCAACCCATGTACTTAGTACTTAACATTGCATACATCGGGATACTTCAATTACCAAATAGGTTGATAAGACGTTAAAACAATACAAAACCAAAACTGCTTTCCAAATGCATGAATACATGACATGCAGCTATGCACGTAACGGCAAACCTCTGGGAAAAAGAGGTCAGTGGGTCTTTACGGTCGTTCGACTACAACAGTAGTAGTAACAACTATTCAAAGCAAAAACACTTTTTTATTTAGTTTCTCAACAATCTCGCAATTTTCATATCAATAGTACCGGTAATATGGTTTTTATTCACGATGGAGGCCATAACGGCCATAAGCTTCCGATTTCGCAAAATATACAAAATCACATACATACACGTGATTCTCTTTCACGCGACGGACTCGCGCTCTATATAATGATGTATCACACTGATAATGTCTAACCATGCCCTACTATATTCTAAAGGAAAATATTGCACTATCACAAAATCTACCAATCCTAAAGAATTCGTATGAGCTCCACAAGTAACTGGTACAACAACCAACACAATAATATCAGTGCAGTTCTCCCGGTTCTCCTTATAACACACTGGGTTGATCCCTCTACCGTTCCGTAGTGACGAATACAGATACTATTTCCATGTGACAGTTTAGGGCTTCCATATATTTCACCCGTCTGCTCAGTTACTAGCGATATAAATCTGGACATGGAGCTACAATATACAAATAATAATCTCTATAAGAGTATGTCCTGGTCATTATAATTGTAGTTAATCAATACAAGCATTTTATACGAAATAACAATGCACATCACTGCACTCGATATCCCGCACCTGTTAGCTCAACACTATCAACAACCCGCTATGCACGAGCTCATACACCTATACACGTTCAATAGTTCATATTCAAAACATATACCTGAAATAAACACATCCAAACTTACCATGGCTCCTGTACGCTCTCTTGATATTATAAACACATTAACCCATGAATACGTCTGCCCGTTTACCTTTCTCCTCGTGTATTACCAAGGCGCCAATACCTCTTAAACGTTAGGCGCAAGAAATAGTGCGTTATTCAAATGAGACAAAATAAAATAAAACATACTTACAATAAATCTATAGATGAGCTTACAACCGGTATGTAACAGTGTTTTTCAATGTGACTAACATTGCAGTCATGTTGTATTTCGGACTGGCCTTAACAGTAACAGCAGTTTCTGCTGATTCCTACTTGAATAACTACAGAATAACTAAAACATGATGATGTTCAAGGACTCTTTATTTGCGATATCATGTTACCAAATGGTTGCCTTGTATAACATTTCGTTTGCTTCCTTTCCTTAATATGCACACTGATTTCCAGCTCGGTCCATCGTACCATAACTTACTTGAACTGACCCAGATTTACATGGTAGTTGTCGTTGATGAAGTTGCTGATGATTCTGGGGTACCTGGTCTTATTTTCTTTGTGCTTTTCGCAGGAATATCCGTGTATTTTTTGTTCTTTTTTTCGTATTTAGCCTTATTGTTAATGGATTTGAGTTTGGGTAAAAAAGTCTGTTATAATGTTGGTATTTTTTGTTGTTTGTATGTACAATTTAAGTGAAAATACCCTCAGTCGTTTATGTCTATTAATGAGTTTTGGAAAAAGAAAGGAAACAACACCAATGAATGCGAGTCGACGACGTACACAATGTCATCGTCTACTTCCCGGTCCTGCAGACAGCTGCGCCCCATACATTACCACCTATATTAGATGTTATTATAGCCAAATAAAATATTGCTTAAAAAAGATGTTTAAACTCTACTGTTCAACTAAATAGCATCTATCATGTAACAGAATCTGAATCGAATTTAAAGATTAAACGAAGACGAAGTATTAGGGGGAAAATAGCACACCTAAAGTCTTTCATATAATGCTTGTAATAGATTCGTCACAGATACAAATATTAACATAGTTTTCTTACTTAAGTGATAGTATAACGTTCATAAGAACCAAAATTGGTTGCATCACTTATATTAAGTTTTAAAAACCACTGTAAACCACAAAAATAACAAATATGTTGTAAATGTTATTTCACAACACACAGTTGAGTTTTAAATTTGTACGTGGTCAAACTTTTCTTGTTCTTGAAAATGATTATTTTTATTGAAATCTGCTGGTGACTTGCATGTCATTTGTTCAATGACCATGCTTCCAATGTCTTCAAAAGAACAGTTATCAAAGATAACAGCCGATCTGCAAGTGGTACGCTTTAATTGGCTATCTCTTAAGACATACATAGATACAGAGATTTATTCTTTACCCTCTAAATATGGTTTCAAGATTTCGCTTGTTTCACGTCCTTGTAATGCGTATGTAGCGTTTTACATAGGTTGCCTACTTTGTTGCATAGACACTGAATGTTTCTCATACTCGATCCATAAAATAACGCCGTAATTGGCCAGATACGACCATTGATGAAATTTCGTTTAGTGGTTATCGTCGAATCGTTGAATATCAGCTATCAGTTTTATTGGTGATTGCTTTCGATATGGCGATCTTTGGGCACAGGCCCAGCAGGTAGAGTATAAATTGTAATGATACTACTAAGTTGGGGATCAACAAAGAAGATACCATCATATTAAAAGAATCATAAGACTCAAATTCAACTTGATCGCCAATCATCTCAACACTACATAATGTGCACATCAGGTCTATAGACCACGTAGAATTTTAAATTTCTTATTTGTTTTACCCGACTTTAAACGTTGTAAATTTCATCCATACCGTTGCAATTTATAGCAGTATGCTGGTCACCTTTAATCATCGCCCATGGCTCTTGGTCATTGTGACACAGTCTTTTAAAGATTTTAAGACAGTTGACCTTGATGATCTTGAACCAAGGTCAAATTCATTTATCTTTGTAAATCTGATTACCTAGGCATCTTTCATATCGTATTCAGATTCAAAGCTATACAGAATTTGAGAAGAATTTAAAAGACTGTAACCAAAATGTCATTTGTCCCGCTGCCGAAAAAAAACCGGAAATCGACATTTTTAACATTTTTGCTAACATCTGTGGTTATTGATCGCAGTATGCCATTGACCATATATCATCACTATGTGCTACTTGATTGTCGAGAAAAAGTCAAGTTTTTGATAAAACCTATTCCTGAGACCTTTAATCTAAATCAATTTATGTTATTATCAAACTTGACAGCCAATCACCTTAGAATCTTTTATATCAAATAGCAAGATTCTGGACATAGTGGGACTTCAAAGTCTTAACCCATATGTTGAAACGTGATACATTTTTTGACGAAATCAGTTGCTCTCGTTATGCCTTTGACCAAACATCATCACTCCGTCTCTATTTGTTATTGAAAAATCCTACTGTAAACCAACTTATTTTCAATGTGTAACGATTTGTCACGGTGACTTGATTCGGTGATTTTCAGTCATAAACTCAGACAATTAGGGCCAGTATATGTCAAGTTAAGTAAATAAAATTTGTGGTGATATTGCTTTGTGTAAATCACATTTTATATATTAGATTAATAAGTGTTTTCTTGTAAAAGGCCTACTGATCCTGTGATTGGAGTAATTTATGTTATCGTGGATTTTAATCGCCCGTAAAATACGTGAAAATTGATAAAGGTGGTTTACAGTTTGAACTTGAACTTGAACTTAGACAAAGCGTTTCTTACTCTATCTTTAAACATTCTCTTCGACCCACTACACTAGTTCCATATTATTATTTGCTTGGTAGTCGTAAGGCTAATATACTACACGCTAGGTTAAGAAATAAATCCAGTACCTTAAATAATGATCTTTTCAGATCCAATCTAATAGATCATCGTTTCTGTCAATGTGGACACCCTGTTGAAGATACTTACCACTATTTTTTTGTTTGTAATATTTATTCGGACCAGAGAGCCATTCTGTACCGAGAACTAAATAATTTTATCCCTCTAGACCTGCAGTTACTCCTACATGGTAGTATTATCTACTCATATGAAGATAATGTAAAAATATGTCAAATCACTCAGCAATATATACTTAATTCAAACAGATTTTGATCTTTATCTCTCTATCTACCTCCCTCTATCTCCTTCCGTGATAATTGTAAAAATATTTGGTCTCTCCTTGCTCCGACACAAGTGGTGACGTTTTTTTTTTTTTTTTTTTCTGAAGGACCCGGATGCCAGGAGAAAGCGATATTCGCACGGGATGTGATGAACTGTAGAAAAGTTTGAAAGTTATGAAAAGCGTTTTGTATTTTTACTTGTGTTGTTTGTATCAGGAGAGACCGCTCTACATGAAGTTATTTAAACTCTCTCTCTCTCTCTCTCTCTCGTTTTTTTTTTCGTATATTATAATTGTATTTAAACATGTCGTCTTGTCTTGCTAATATGTATTATGTAAAATTTTATAGGAAAGGGCTTTATATAAGTTAGAAAACTTGTGCCCAATCCTGCTTGTATACTTTGTACAAATAAAATATGTTTAAATCAAATACAGTTTGGAAAACCAAGACTCTAGACCATGAAAAAATTGAGAAGATTTTTTGTTTCTGTTTTATAAGTCTGTTACCAAAAATAAGTCTTTTAAAGTTTGTCATCAATAGGCATCCCTTTTTTCCTTTTTTTGATTCGATTTTTTTCTCCGGCAAATGATTTTGGGAGATGCCAAGATTGGGACCCTGGGTTCATCTTCCTTATTTTCATGGAACCTCTCGCAGGATATCGCTTTCACTTATTTTTCATTTCATCGCATTTACTCTTTTCTTTTCAACCATTCATTCCTTTATTAATCACATTCACAGTAGAAATAGAGATTTACACAATCATGCACACAAACATAGCAACAAATGTATATATTTCAATGTTATAAAAATAAATTGTGTATATGCATGTGTGTAAACATTATACCCTTCAATTGAATCCCTTTACACGGAATATCTGCACATTTTATAATAAAACAACAGCAGCAATAAACTAGAAACAAATTAAACATTAAGACAAGGAAACACACTTGTACAAAAATACGACAATGCTACTGATACATGGTCTTTGATTTGATGTTTTTGTTAACATAAATGTCGAAGAATATGCTGGCACTTGGTACTGGATCAATACGTTAAGTCCAGCGGAGTTACATTAATCTACATGAAACCGGAAACGACGTCCTGGCGGTCGTTTTGATTTTTCAATCAAGTCAAAAAGGCTTCATGCTGTAGGATACCTTAGGAATTGTTTTATCATGAAGTAGAGAAAGCTTCTCAAAGGCATTGAAGAAAACCAATTTTTTTCATTTTGTCGGCATTATTTTGCAAAGATCAAAGAAAAAGTTCAAAATGGTTGAACAACTTGACACGCCAACAATAAAACGTTTATATGAACTCTTGTGGCGTTTAGGAATCCGTATAAACAGGATAGGGGGGAGGTGAGGGTCCATATCCTTATCTTTGAAGGGCAATCGAAATGATTGTAATAATGAAGGATGATTATCCAATATTTCTTCTTAGGAACGATTGCTTGACATATAGATGGGGTTTCCTTCGCTATCAAGTAAGCCTAGTTTCTTTTGTATACAAGAAAAGTAATAATGTTTGTAGACAAGGATAGAGTAATTGAACGTTTTACTGCACGCATAATAGTCTACCTGTCATGTAAATCTCGAAGTGTGGGATTACATAAGGATAGAGTAAAGCTGAGTAGATGTTTAGATTTTAGGTTTCAAGCTGCAAAAACCGAATGGTTTTAACACACCAAGACATTAATGCAGTGAATCATGTTCTCGTAACATTCATTCTTCGACATAGTTTTTAACAGAATCCATAAGTATCTTGAATTCATATTCCAAATAACTGACATTTTGAAAAATGCTTGAATTACCCGTTGCTATGTGGCCAATTGGACAGTAATTATAAGTAGAGGTAAGCAAAAACGAACAGATGGAGGACTACTTCTTAGTAACACTCAGTTTTTGAAGCGATTATTTGTAGTTGAAACTTTTGGATGCAATGGGCTTGGAGTGACTTAAGGAAATTACAGGGTTGTTTCTGTTTTGAAAGTATGGTTTGAACAGAATTCTGGTGTAAAATGTTGCTGGTCCCTGGAGGCAGTATTAGCTGAATCCACTTTGATAGTACGAAAGAGGGGGTGAATATAACGTAGTTCAAACATGATGGACACCTAATGTTTTCTGTAAAATTTTCTAAGAGTATTCATTAGATTTTCTAACGTAAAGGTTTATCCTCTATGTAATACCTCTGTCACTGGCAACGTTTACGTGTACACGAGGAGCAAAAATCCATAACGTAAGTGTTACTGCATCAAGGACTGGACGAAGTTTGAGTAATGTCACGAATCAAGCTAAGTAATGTTAATTCCTCAATGAATACAAGGTAACAATATAAAACTAGTCAAACCCTCGGAGGGAATCGATCATCTTTCTGGAATTGGCGGAATTCAACTAGAATTACGACGGTGACGAGTTTTCGAAAGAGCAATATGGAAGATTACAAAGTGAGAATATCTTTAGTTATCTCATATATTTCTACAACACATTATAATAGCGAAAGATTAATGTGTTAGAAAATTCGTATATCAGAGGGTACAATTTATTACTAGGCTAAGCTTGTGTAAACTTTTTCTAACCGAGGTATTGAAAGCGTTTTGCATACAAAGCATGTAGTAAAAAAATTGAAGTAGTTTTTTAAGAAAATCAATGCGTTACGCATTCATTGAACAATTCTCTCACCTCTCTTGTCTAGCGTCTAAAGCAATTTTTTGCAGATTTTCATTTTGTGGTGATAATTATAATGACTGGAAAATTGGAAATGAGTTTAAAATCGGCAACCACTTTGTCCACTAACAAATGTATAGTTCTGTCCATCGGAGGTATGACTCTTCTGAGGTAAAATGCTTTCATTTTAACATTCAGATGAACGAAAATCTTTTCAACAATTTCTAAACAGAAGCTGATAATCCATTTTGCATTCTGTAAGCCCTTACTACTTAAACAAAACTATTCTTTATCAATATCTTTATCTTTATTAGTGCTAATGATTATCGCAACAATTCCAATAAACCAGATGATCCAAGTAGTCTTATTTGGAAGTTTTATTTTGTTCCGTCTGCATCACCGTATGGCCCATCTCGCAACCATATGGAATATAAGCTATTCCAAAATGATTATCACTTCTGATCCAACAGCAAACTGCTGATAATTAACGAGGAAGCCCATAGGCCGAAACTGCCGATGTGGTTCAACATAGATTTTTTAAATGTCAAGCATAAAATTTAAGCATATGTTGTGCCATTACATCATACTGAAATCGCTCTTCCACACATTGCTTTTAGCATAAATGGCCAGAAGGGTCAGATGGACGTGTTCATAATACAGCAATTCAGCAAAGTAAATAAGATGAATTATACATCCTTATGGACCCGTTGTTTCTATAAATTTTCGTTCTTGGTAATAAACGACTAAGCGGGTTAGGTCAGAAACATCCGTGATAAAAAAAAATAACCAATTTTGTATAAACGATGGTTCTAGGCACAAGGAGCTGTATAGTGCCTCTGATCTCTCTTTGAGCGTGATTACTTTTATGTTGATCAATAGTTAGGCTCAAGGACGGCATCCAGGTTTATCAGAGGCGAGTTCAGTGTTGCTTCCTGTGTTTGTGAGAGACTGTGGTGTTCTGGTGGAAACATCCTTGTGATATTGCGACTTTGTAAGTGAGATCACACTGAAGTATACTGCCATAGGACATCCTCTCCGGTCACATTATACTGATCACATCTTTATGTTTCCATAATGCTGAGCCGTTGAGCAGGTAGTAGAAACTACCTATTTCATACTCCAGTATGGTTTCGGCCAAATGAAAAATCTTAAACCCGTCCTCAACTAAAGGCCAAAACGGAAAGGGCCAAGGGAATCATTAGGAAGGTTGGAGTGTGAGACCGAAATGGCTAATGCTTTAAAGTATTTTTTGAACTTTTAATTATTTTCTCCTTGTGTAGGTTTCGTCCGGATTTGGTCTGAAGCATCACTGGGAGAAGGGAGCTCAATTTTGCATACACAATGGTTCTTATCATATCCATATCTTGCATTTTACACTGTGGACGAACCACAAACGTAGGGCGATTTGAAAAGCGGGCCATGGGCTAAAATGATACTTACTAGTTCCTGTTCAATGCTCAGCATTATGATAGTATAATAAATGGTTCACCAAGAGAAGTTTGTTATCACGGTTTAACGCCCTATCAACAGCTACGGCCATGAAAGGTAATGAACGTCCCCCGAGGGTATGTGAGGTGAGCGCTTTATTGTCAGAGGCTTTTTCATGTTCCTGAAAGGCTTCCGGTGATATTACGAAGTAAAGTCGGCACTGAGTTGTTATGGCGAGGGCCCACAGCAGAACAACCCGATTTAAGAAAAAAATGTTCACCTCTTATTATGTTTCAGGCCAAATAAGGTGACATATACTGAGGCGTCAATGAAATTTGAGGTTTTCAAGCAAAGATTAAGCACAATTCACTGTTCGGGACTCCGCCGTATATCTCCATGGCAGAAATAAACATTCTAAATTAAAAAAAATATTGCTTACCTTTAATGATGTTCCAAGCCAAAGTTGGTTAAAAATATTGAGATGTTAAGGACATATATGTAAGGCCTTGCTACGTAGTCCCCAGGGGTTGAAACAACTGAATTTGAGAAATGATTGCTCACCCCTAATGAAGTTTCAGACCTAGTTTCCTGACATTAGCTGAACCAGTTGATACACAACTACTATGCAGAACGTTAAACATGAAGTGGTAACTGTCAGCCTAGAAACAAAATCAAAAGCCTTCCTCACTGAGAACTAAAGGCCAAAATTGAGGAGGTGTCATGGAAGACCAAATGAAGAAGAACGGCAGGAAAAAAAATCAATGTGTTAATAGAATCACAATTAAAGCCATAATCCGTTATTGTTTACCTTGTTCTCATCTTGGAATTTAGGTTGACCAAGATTTACATGGCAGCTATCAAGGGATCAAAATAACAAGGAACGTTAAACCCTAGTCAAACTGGCGTTCAGAAAAGCACAACTTTATGGTATGGTGATTTAGCCTACCAAGTTTAAATAAAGATAGCTTTTTTATTTAATTTTATTTTGGATTATGATTATGTGAACTTGTTGGTACCTTTTTCATGCCAAACCATAGGTTCTTCGTTTATGTTTTATTGCTGGCTCTGTCTGGTGCTCAACTAATACAACGTAATTGCTTCTTCCAATGAATGTCTAGATACATCTGTTTTTAGATTCGCTTGATGTGTATCGCTGTCGTTTTAATGAGGTAATCAAACAACAGACTACAACATCATAAAATATTCAAATATCTAACAATGTACACACAACTTAAATAACGAATAAATGACTGATTTATCGGGAGGAAAAACGGCTATTTTATGTGCTCGAACTTAGGGCAGAAAACAATTTGACGGTGACCACCACATCAAAACGTAGTCTTTTTATATATAGTGTGTCTGGTTGTAGATTAAACTATGGATTTCAATTCTGGCCTTGCCTTTGGCTTTGATACCGTAAATATTTCTTCTGAATGATGAAGTAGATGAGAATCTAGCAAGCATCGGCGCCGCCTTATTTGTTGTATCATGATCAGCGATAATTTCTAGTCAGGTTGCTCTTCTTCCATTCACCTCTATCACAAATCGCTACTGCTTTCAATCTAACAGTTTTACCACTGATAATGTAAACCAATCACTTGTCACGCATATGCTCTTGGTACCCTTCCATCAACTGTCTGACAATACACATTTCCTTTTAGACCTTAACGGCTCATGAACGAATTTTGCATGACTGAAAATGGCGCGAATGTGTTACACCCATTCATTAAGTTTTCAAAGTGTTTTTTTATTCATACAAGCTTGAAACTAAAAATTATTACTATCAAAGCTTAAGCAATAAAAAGCTTTCAGTCAAATTAATTTTCCTGTTTTCTTATTTAGTCCAAATCAACAGGGCACCCCCCAAAATAGGACACACCTAAGACCAATGGGAACCGTCAGCGAACTTTGGGGAAGGTCCGTTCAGGAAAACAATGACGAAACAGGAGAAGGGAAGAAGAGTTATTCAAAGAAGTATATATATTTTCCCTGATTTACAAAGCAATTACTGAGCGGAATAAAAACTGAGATAAATGAGAAACGATGCTCAGTCCTACAAATCTGTCACCATGTCTGTTACATATTACATATAGGGTTACATATAAAACACGCTTATGAATTACTAATCCAGGTTTTGACAGATTTATTGAATTAAACATTTTGTCCAGCTTATTCCCGTATACAACATAATAAATACATACATATCAGACATGTGTTTCGGTGATTAAAACATAATTTTCGATTTTGCTATCAAATTTAGTCTTTTTTACAGCAAAACTCTTCATAACCGGTTTTTCCCTTTATTTTTCGATTCATTTCTGAGGGATAATTATCCTTTTTAAGACTTAAATATAAATAAACAAATTAAAAGCATTCCTTAACATTCTTGTGGTTAGTTATACTGCTGGTATGTTGTGAAATGACATTGTACTTTAAGTACAGTTCGGAGACTTTTTACCAGATCATTACATATGTTGAACCCTCCGTTATCTTGCGACTCCAGAGAAAAACGGACGTTTCTGCCAACGACGCGTCTGTCTGTCAATTTAGAATGAGTGACGTATCACTCATTTACACCACTCGGTTTTTACAACAGTACACCTTATTTTCGCTTCAAAAGTACAAACACGGACTAAAATTTAACCGGCTTTTTCCACTTTTTGTAACCATTACTTCAGTACCAGTTCTATCTAGAATAAATACGTTATTCCACTAAAACACAGAACTTTTTTATGGGCGTTTTCTTGCTGCATGACCGCTGACCCTCCTGATCGTACAAAAAAGTGGCACGAAGTGGATAATACGATATCCGTGCTGAGCGACCACCTTGTTTTTCTACCCTTATTCAATATACCAATCTAATTGAAATTTACTTAGTTTACAAATGTTACCAGCTTTATTTGTCTGCGAAACGCCAAGTTGTATTGTAAATTCTTCTGAATTGGCTCAATATTCTCCTAATCGAATGAAATGCTGTCGACAACAACTTTTGTGCTTTATTTGTCTGGAACCATGTATGTTTTCACCTGAAAATTAAACTGTTCCCTCTTACTTTTCGTCCTGTTGACTAATCACGATACGTCGCGATGCTGATATATGATAACAGCTCTAGTAAGGACCAACCAGCACTTCCGAAAAAATAACCATAACAAACTTTCATAGTTAAAATTCAAAACAGCCGCATATATATATATATATTTTTTTTTTTTTTTTTTGTCATTTTATTTTCAGAAAGGCACAACTAAGGACAAAATGGAACATTTATATGAAATAACAATCTACCTACTTAAAATTAAAGATGACCGCCCATCTAATTAATCTGTTTCCGGTATATTGTGACCTGTCACAGTGTTATATTAATGTGTCCAATTGATTTTTCCACTAGCACTATAATGAAGTGAATAGAACATTTAAAAATAAATTAATAATGGACATTTCAGCCCTTTAACACTAAAGGTATTGTACAAACAACTCGCATGTGCATTGAACATTTCAATACAAATAAAGGATTACATATACAATAGAGCCAATAAAGCTGTCGCAACACACAGCTGTCGCATCATACAACTGCAGACGCTTCCTCTTCCGGAATACCTGGTCTCATTATCTTTGCACGTTTAGATCTTCCTGTTTTTTTTTTTTTTTTTTAATTTTTTTTTCATTTTTTGCCACAGTTCTATGGAATATGAAATAGAATTATGAATTATAATGTTGCCATGTTGGTATTTTCTTTATTTTGTTCTGACATAAACCGTGAAGTAAGAGCATAAATTTTGAAATCTAGGTGGTGATTGAGGAAAGCCAAAATTGATCGAAATAATTGTTGAAGCCCCCGTATGAATACGACCTTTTACCAACTCATGGCAGAGGCAGCTCAGCCAGTATACAGCTAAGATAGACATACAGACAGAGATTTCGTATGTGAAAATATGTTTTTACAACATGTATCTTAAACCATATGTAAACATGATTTTGAATTTAATATTACACAAATTGTATTGCTTTAAATGTATAACTCATTATACAAAATGTTCACCTGTCTACCAGCCCTTCATAATATGTTTATACATGTATGTGTATATATTTAAATACATACATTTATAGGTTCATCATAGCAAAGTTTCCATCTAACGCACCATTACTTTGATATATCTAGCCACGTTTATCATCAAAGTTTCCTACTCTTAAACAGTCAAATACACAAGCATAAAACTTTATTGGTATTCAATTCCAAATTCCGAAATTTTTTCATATCATAATACTTCTATTGATTTTACGACACTAGTCATCATTTTAACACGACTTAGATGTAAACCCAAACATTCGAGACATATCCTACATTTTAAAGTTTCATCCTCAAAGGATATAGAGTATCTAAGTAATTCTACTAAATTACATACACATTTTTGTTACATAATTGGGTTAATTCCTGGATGGCTGTGGATAGAGGCATATCTCTTCTTCTCATTCCTTGTATTTAGTTTGTCTTCCCACTTTGTGTAATAGAATTCACATAAAACGTTATTGATAAAACGTTTCGAATACGTTAAAGACATAGTCATTAATGAATCTATATTAGATTTACATATTATGTTACAAATATCAGGCAAGAGTCCTGATAGAGTAACTGAGGAACTGCCACAAATTAATTGGAGAAGTCTAGTTATAAAAAGAGCTTACCCTAAGTACTTATTAAAACCTAAACACTATTTGTTCCAGAGCAACAGTTTACGTCTCTCAATCTCATTCCACATATCAAACGCTCCTAGACGCTGAACAGTCACTGTTGAGCAGAGACCAATACCATGTCTACATGCCTATCTTTGAGTATGTTCTATCTCTTCCACAGCCTTTTTTTGCATATGTGTTCCAAAGCTAACACCCATACAGAATACTTGAGTGAACAACATTTTTTAATTATTTTAAAACTTATTAGAGAGTTCAACCCATTAAGGTGAATACCGATGATTTGGAGCGAGTTCAAGATTATCTTTCCTTTCACGCAAGCATCAGTTATATACTCAGCAAAAAAAGTGCACAATTAATTTATGGAATCAATAGCATATGATATATTGGGAAATTTGTACATTTTATATCAATGTGAAGGGACAAGTCTACGCTTTACAATACTGTAGAAAAAAGTCTGACGTCACTCGTGCCGTTCGACAGCAGTTTGGCTATCAGCATCCATCAACATCGCAATCGCTCTTCCTCTCTGATTTTGCGTTAAGCGTGGCATCTTGGTCAAAGGCGAAATCAAAATGCCGACGTGGAAAATTAATTATCCGTTTGAAAAAATCTGGCTTTGCTTGATTACGCCGCATGATTTGAACTTAGCAAGTCAGAAAATGACATCGTCACGCTTGGTTAATTTTAGGGTAGATTATCGAGAAGGGAGATTATTCTTGATGTAATACCGGACTAAATATTCCATTATTTTTTTTATATCTAAAGTGTACTTTTTTTGGTTGAGTACCCTAATACTTTGTATGTAGGTTACTGGTAAAATTTATCATAGCGTTTATTTTCTGTGATGTTATCGGAATTGTATCAGAGCCAATTCTAAATGATATATGAACACAGTCTTCTAACTTTACACGTCGTCGTTGAAATTGAAATATTACGAAAGAGCTCTTTGTCTAATTAATATTAAGGCGCAAACGAGTTGTATATACTACATTTAATGCCTTCTGAATTAACCCTATTGAGGCTGAAAATAACGCTTCGTCAGCTAGTAAGACACCTGGTACGTGTATGTCTTTTATCAGAAGTCCAAGACGTGAATTGTCTTACTCACCAGCAACGTCATCAATCATTACAAGAAATACCCAGCAGAGGTCACTCGACCTTGACCTAACCCCATATGATCATCCGATATCTATACCGGAAGTGAAACGCGCTATCGTTTATATGAATTGTGTGAAAGCAGGGGGCGTGATGGATTGGTACTAGAAGATACCATTACAGTTGTTTAAACTTTCTATATGCATGTTACGGACGGTATTCTCAATGTTTAAGTTGTTATCAATGTGGTTGACTTACGTGACATGCAAGAAAACTAAAGTGATTGTACCACGCTTCTCTCAGAATATCCGGATCGCACGTGATTTTCCCGTTTACTAACATTTCATTTGATTTAGATTGTTTTCCTATCGACCTGTTCCGTCGAACGGCCAAGTAAAAAGTACCAATGTCTATTTCTGCCAATGACTTCAATTGTTCATGCTCTTAGTATTCAGGTGATTTCAGATTTAAACGACATTTTCATATTTTCAAAATAAAAAATCCAACAACTCCATTTTCAAACAATTTTTTAATGAACATAATGGATTTAACATACATTTCATAATTCATTCATTTGCAGTGAGTCGATTTGTTCAAAATTGATAAAAAAAAATGTATTTTTTGATCTCCATAACAACTAAGACGTCATTACCGTAACGTATTAGTAACTTTGATGTATTTATTATTCTAGAATATATTTAACGTTTTCTTTTCATAATTCCATAATTCAAACCAAAATAAACAATATTAAGCTGTGAAAAATCAGTCAACCATGTTAATGAAGACATTCTATGGAATTGAGACTATATACTGGCAAATATGATAAAAGTTAATATTTTTCAAATTGATAAACAACATTTAAACTCGTATTAATGTGACATTGGAACATTGTATTACCCATAGAAAGATGTGTAATGTTTTGTTGCAACAAATGTTGTTTGTTTGTGTTATTATTGCTTCTAACACTTTTTAGCGATCCTACAATGTCATGTTACGGTAATGACACACCGTTACGGGAATGACAGATCTTTGCGGTAATGACGTTCAACATTGAAAAAAAAAAAAAAAAAACGAACAGTGAACTGAACTTATCACCACTTATTAATTACAATGCAGGGCATTTTACTCATACTTATGGAAACTATTTTATTGTATAGGTTAGAAATCAAAATCATCACTTTCTCATGTCTTTAATATTCTTGAAGACATTTAGGTTATTTTCAGCGCAAAGGGACAATTTAGTCAAAATACCAGCAAAACTAGAAATAAAAATACTACTAGTTTGTACAGGATGGTACTAGTGTTGTACCATTATTTAATCATTGATATGTGCTGAAATGTCATCTCCGAAACGATATCGTCATTACCGAAACGCGGGGTGGCGTTTCGGTAATGATCGTTTTGGTAATGACATTTTATCAATTAATCCCCTTTTGGAACCTCATACAAGTATGGCTGTGGAATTTACTTTTGTTCCCACGCTGCTGGTTGTATCAGCTATACTATCAAACTATTACATAATTCCATACATCACATTAATCATTATATTAATTGTTCGGTAATGACCGGTAAAAACATTCCCTAATAATTTTGTACTTACAAGCAAGTCCTTCTTCACAAACGAACCGATTCCCTGCAGACATGTGTGAAGGTTGAAGTCTTCCCGCGACAAACTTCTAGCCGAGCAGGAAAACTCCGCGCTAAGGGCGATAACTCCTTCTGTATTTTCAATTTTGATTCCTTGTTGCGGTAATGATGAGAATACTGGTTACATGTGTCAGTACTATTTTTTTAAATCTTTTTGGTTGAGCATGAACCAATTTTGTGTATTTTTAAACTAAATCATATCTTGTTTATTTTAACTGCCGTTTGAAATTTTATACATCTGTTGAAAAGATGGTGCAATACGGTCATTCGTGCATAGAACACGATTTAGTTACACGCGATCTACGTCTAGTTAGGGAATCCTTGAAGACTTTTTTAAGATATTTTATTTTATTTAAGACATGTAGAATATGAATGATTAATTATCTTAAATGTAATATATCTTCAAACGACAAAGTTTGAAAGAACTATTTCATTTTTATTTGCTTACAGGCTATTACATTTGTAGTTACGCATAATGTTGTTTAAAAGAGTAAACATGATCATACGTCATTAAAACTGATATACCTATTAATTACATTTTTAGCATTGAAATATAGGTATTTCTCCCACCTCTGCCCATGTAGGATACATATGTCCAATGTGGAACACCCATGGAGGATTAATAGAATCTTCCCCTACCCTGAGGGTGTGATAGAGAAATCTCCAACCCGAGGGGTGATTTTTGTTGTTGTCTAACCCGAGGCTCTGCCTCATATTCATATTGCGTTTGTAGTCTGTCATTTGGCTCTTGCGGAAGAATGTAGAATTTTGGAAACGTGAATGGTGATATTCATGCGCCATTCAGGCACTTACACCGTGGGATTTTTTTTTTTTTTACGTCGTGGCGGAAATAATGGGGTGGGAGAAAAATAATCAACCCCTACCCTCAGAGGATGTGACAGAGAAATCTCCAACCCGAGGGGTGATTTTTTTTGTAGTCTAACCCTCGGCAGAGCCTCGGGTTAGACAACAACAAAAATCACCCCGAGGGTTGGAGATTTCTCTATCACACCCTCAGGGTAGGGGAAGATTCTATTAATCTCAAACTGTGAAAAATATCACTTTTGTGATATTTTTCACTAGATATAAATCTACTCCAACGACTAGGACGGCGCCATATATTTTCATGCGCGGAAGAATTTATCAAACATTGTTTTTATTTTTTCAGTTAACGTTTAAACCATTTTATTGTGTATAAGTGACATCAATAAATTACAAAATCCATGTCCAAACACAAATAAACATTCATTATGATTTATTTATGAGTCTGTATATTCTTACTGATTTTTCATAAAATGGACTATTTTTTGCCGCGCACAACATCGTTGTATAATGAGTGAGTAGTGTCTGGAAAAAGCAGGGTCAACTTACCCATTTTATAGCTATCGTAAGTTTGCCATTGTTTTGGTTTATTTTTGCGATGAAAATGTAATAAACAGAATATTTAATAGTGTCTTCAGTAATAACAAATATATTTCACTCGTGTGGCTAATATTTTTCGTATCACACGAGTGAAATATATTTGTTATTACTGAAGACACTATCAAATATCCTATATATACAAACCGCGTCTCTTGAGTGTTAAAAGCACCTCATATATTGAATGATGTAAAGAACACAAAGTACATATTTTCTGAACCGTGCCACTGTCTAATATACCTGTTTATTAACGTCTACCCCATATGGTAGTAATAATTGTTAAAAGAATATACTGATATGAGAACGGAACCTAAATTCAAATGTCCCCGAAGATCTGGCATTGAAATTGTATCTGCTGCGCCCCTATATTGATCAGATGCGACTAGGTATGGGATTCAATTAAATCTTCTCTTCTGTCTCCCGCCAATGTGTTGATTATAGAACTTCCATATAAACTTTACCAACCTTCATCTTTCGAAACACTGTGTGATGAGTTTATCGGGATATTTCAAGGTTTGTAAATGAAGGTTTTTTGGTAATATTTTTAACAAATTCGTTTTTTCTCTTATAGGTAAGACCGTGCCATTCCTCGAGATGGTGGTTGCGTCTGCATCGGTGTTTACAATTATTGCTATCAGCGTGGAGAGGTACAAGGTCGTGTGCAAACCTTTATCAGTCAAAGTAGAGAACGTCCTTTTCGTCGCAAAGGTGATTGTCGTCATATGGTTAGCTGCCGTCTTTGTCAGTGCACCAATGATATCTATTGTTATATACAAGGACAGCAACTTGCTAGACGGAACACCGATCAAAGTCTGTCGTGCACCAATCAGAACAACATTGCAGCGGGCATATATTGTCATATCAACATTTCTTATCTATATCATTCCGTGTGCTCTTCTTTTTACTCTGTATTGCCGCCTGTGTCGCAAGCTTATCCCCGACTCTGAATGCCCTTTTGATATGTACGAGCGTTACGTGAACGAAAAATTACGTCTCAGAAAACAAGTTGTGAATATCATAGCAACTATAGTTTCCATGTTTTTCTTGTGTCATCTTCCTTACAGAATCGTCAGTTTATGGCTAATATTTGAAAACAGTAAAAATTTGGCACGTTTGGGACTAGAAAAATATCTTGCAATAGTTTATACGGCAAGAATATGTTTATATGTTAACCATGCATTAAACCCAATTCTATATAATTTTGTTTCAAGAAAATTCAGGCGAACGTTTAAAATGATGATTTATTTCCGTGGGAAGCGAAATAGGAATAATTCCTCTCAGAGACGTGTTATGGAAAGGAAATCGAGAGAATCCAGTGGTATGTACTGTAAAGGTGAAGTCAACTTGATGAGGATAGAAGTACAACAGCGTCAGACATCTTCATCGACGTCATCATCATCAAATAGACAGCGTATCAACGATTTTTGTCCTCTGTATAAAAACATCGCCAATTCTAGAGAATACGATGACATCACAAATCAGCAAAACTGACCTGTATTGACTGCGGTGTTTGAATTCATAGTTAAATCAAGTGAAAGACTAATAATCGATTTTTTTTTAACTTTGAGAATTCAGACGTGTGTAAAGATATTTTCAACTTTTTTTTTCTTTTTTTTTTTTAACATTTCGTCTTTAGCATTCATTATCATTTTACTACCAAATGATATTTTATATATATTGATACCTTGCTCAATCAGATACTTATCATTTAACTGGTGTGAAGTACATAAATATATATAGATCTTGATGCATTATTTGCTCACTGAAGGAAAGGTTCTAGGTTATCTGTAAAATGGTGGTCTATATTATAGACTATCACTTACCATTTCAATCTTTTGTGATAATATAACCATATAAGATTTTCAGCATTTGTCTTTTTGCCTTTTAGTTTGTTTGATGTTATTTCCTTTTTGGATCGCTGTTTGCTTCAACGGCTGATGACCCTAATGACCTTTTATGTGTTGACGCACCGTTAAGATTATCATAACATTAATGATAATATGAACAACAATAAATGATTCCGTAAATATGTGATTTCACAAAATTCAAGCGGATATTTAAGCTGTGTTTTGGTTGGTTTGCCATCGCTTAAGGTTCTATTAATATACATGGTTTATCAGGTCTGCCTTCCTTTTTATGTATTCTGGGCGAGTGCGTGTGTGTGAGGGTTTTTTTTTCGGAAGGAATATATAAAAAATAATCGGACGATGCTTCGTTGCTTTATATCGAATGTTTCGTTTTAAAGCATGCGCACTGGGAATTGTCTGTTTTGTAGTTTGCAAAGTATTATATTGTCCTGGCTTCAAAATTATATATACAAGAATTTCAGGAACCCTCTATAGAGAACTATGAAATCGAACAAACTAGCAGTATATCACCAAAACGGGTTTATAAAATACTCTCTAGCGATTGTATCGAAAACACAGGAAATGTCCTATTTATTTTATATTATTTTACGTCCTTCCAACAGCTATGGTCATTTTAGACAACGTGTCTATGTATGCGAGGTGATTTTAGTGAGATGCTTTGGTCTGCTTCAGTCCTGCAATATCACAAGAAGGCTTTCGTGACCATATCGCAGCCACTAGACAACAAGCACGCAACAAATACGATGTTTTCTCCTCAATAAACCTTGAACTTGTACGGAACTAAAACCAACTTTACAGTGCTACCACACATAATACTGAAGGTCCACGGCAGGACACTTCACCTGGTCGCAGGCATACCAGTCGATACACGGCTGCGTTTAATACCCAGTAATAAAAACCGTTTTCATAGACTTTGTTACCTCGCGGTCACGAGACGGAACATAAAGCCCTACAGTGGCTAAGTACAGGCTAACATTAAGGCTATGTCAAGAGACATTAGGATAATTAACAGCTGTGACTCGTCTATCTTTTGTACAATCTTCGGTGTTGCATGTGGTAGACACTACTGGTGTAGTTTAGTTCTCGAGACTTGCAGTAATTTACATGCTACGTTTCAATTAGTTCGAATGGTGACACGGTCAAGAATATAAACATGTGCTTGACGCTCTTCTAAAATTGACAGATATATAAAATTATTAAAATGTATTGAATTAAGCGGATGTTGCATCTCTCCATTAAGACTTTTATATTTCTATCGATCACTGTTCATCAAGCTCAGTAGCTTTCTAGATTTTAAAATTTAGGTCGTTAGCATCCCTGTCGAGTTCTAGAAGGACCAAAAACAGCTATGACATGTAGTTTAGATAATGTTTTGTACAGTCTAAGAACGAGAAGAAAGGACAAGACGCTAAATTTAGTTGTCTTTTAATCATCAAATGACTGTACAAAAGACAAGAGGAATCATCGCAGGAATTGCATGTGTGTAACATAATCCTACATAAACATGTTCATAAGTCATTGGAATTCGTATACATGTATACAAAACATATTTCTTGAGAGCTATGTAATCACTTATGTTGAATTATCAAAAGGACAGAACATTGTACCACGTCTCTAGTGGGGGTGACACTAAACCTCTTGACTAAACGTCTACCAAGGGTGATGAATAGCTATATTCCTTTCAATCATTTATTGTGCATTATTATACATACATTTTTTTAAAAAGTGTCACGTGACCCTTGGTCAATACATGTATTCAGATACTTAAAAATATCATTTCTTAAATACAACAGCATTTTCAATATACACTGATATGTTAATACTTACTAACAGTTAGCTTGCTTTAAACGTATTTACATAGTGATATTATTTCTATGTTAATGAGCATAACGACTAGATAACGACTGATCTGAGTATATCGGGACTAATCGAGATGATCTAACTAAACAGGAATATTGTACAAAGTTTACTTGCCGAACTATACGTTATCTTATGCACAATGTGTCGGCTGCTCTTCCATCGCCATATTGGTTCAGTTGTTTGTGAAGTTTTAAGGTTTGAAAGCGTCAGTATTGTAAAACTTCTGAATGTTCATACTCAAACAGTAATCCCTCTAATATAACATGTCGAGTGTTTACTACTCTTTTTTTGCTCTTTCATTTAACTTATTTCACATTTTTTTTTAAATCTTATTAATTTCTTTTTAATGCAAAAACATTTTTAGAGATACCCCCGTTCGTACGAACGACGCCACCGCTCAATAGACTCCATTTCTCATCCAAATATAACTCCACACACATGATTAAAATCAACAGAAATGTTCACGTCACCAGTCTACAGGCTGCATTTCTTAACTAATTGTACGAAACTCAACATATAATCACAGCAGACATCATTTCTTATATCAGTTTGATGTCCAAACTTTGTGCAGTCAAATACAAGGTCGCTGATGCTATAAATAGAAGCTTACAAAATGTTCGCGTTCATTGTTCTAAATGCTCCATTGCTTCGTTCTTCTCTTGATTCGTACCAAACTTCATATAAGGGTTCACAAAGATCGCTTTTTTACTCGCTCATTTCTGACCTTCGGTGGATAAAGATAAGTCAACTATACAGCAAACAGAAATTTGCGGAAATTTGGATGTCACTGCTCTGCAGAATTTAAATAAAACGCCACTTTGTAATCCCTCATACGGGGTCCCAATTTCCTTTTGACAAAGTGTATCTAACGTCTTTAGTAGACCGTTGGTCTCTGTGTCAGCTTCCTGATTAGGGATAGCCTTCTGCCCACCGAGACATTTGTCACCACCAAGACATATGCTTGCCTTTTGAGGAACCGAGGAGAAAATTACTATGATGTCTAAAGCGATCCTTTCTAAAGAATGCTCAAACTCGATATTGGTTTTGTTTCCACATGTAAGTTCTACATTGCATCTAACAGCCCATTTCCGTACCATCTGGCTGAACCCAACTCAATAAAAACATTCCGTCAAATTCGTTCAGATCATATTGTGCCCAATCATATTTCACTTTCTAAGAATATGTGCTGCTTTAATCCACATGAGACGCCTTTCAATGTTTTTTCAATATCAATTTGTCTAACAAACCCAACATGGACAACTTACCACCAAATCGAACGGTAAGCGTGATTTCAGTTTTGCTAATGTTTCTATCATTTCTTGATAGCAACTACCCTGCCTTCTCACTCTGTGAGTTTTTACGAATTGAAATTAGTTCTTCCTATTATCTCAACTTTCGTGAGATGCAGCTTGGGAAGGTTTCATAACTATAATTACCTTATTAGGAAATATTCGAATTCTACAAACTCCGACTTTTTATTGATAAGCTGATTCAATAGTTTCGCAATAGCAGTAAATCCGTTTCCTACACACACCACGAAGACACAGTATTAGCCATTTCCCTCAAAGCCAGATCTTTAGATGTCTTCCTCCTTATCTCAACAGCTATGGTCATTCAACAAAGAACTCCTCATGCGAAAGTGCATGCATTTGTGGATGACTGCAATGTGTTTGTGAAAGCCTTCTTGTGATAATACGGGATTAAAAACCGGCTTTTACTGCACAACACTGAAGTATAAGGAACCAACAGGACACACAAAGGAGAGTTTCCTCCCTTTACAGTAACTTGCATTTCTTTTGCGTCTTTTGATACCACAAGTAACCTGCTTTCTCAATATTTACCAATATCGCATCAACGCCTTCCAGATGTTGTTGGAGGGATTCTGAAAATATAACATTTAGAAAATATGAATTCCTTTACAATTAATGCGTAGCTATATATCAAGAGATTTCAATTTCATATTGCAAATAGCATCCTTTAACAATATAGAGCTTTTTCACCGATGAGTCACTGAAGACGAAACAGCTTTATGATGTATTAAAATTCATATGGCTCGGTTATGCTCAATTTTTAAATTTATATTGAAAGGTGCTATTCACATGTGTGTCTTTTGTATCCAGAATGCCACCGATCACCCCAGTGAATTGATTGGAATGTCGCCTAATTGTGTGTTCTTAATCTGTCCTGGCTTGACATGTTGGCTTATGAGATTGACTATTAATGTTTACATCACAATGTGATTAACTTACCTGGAAGTTCATAGCTTCGTCTGAAAACACCATTATCAGGGTCTTTCTTTGAAAAAAATCTCCTTTTTATTGTATATTGTCTGTTTTTCCTTCATAGTGTGTGCTGCTGCAGAACTGTGATGACCAATATATTGTACATCTCTCTTCGCATCCCAATGAACAAAGGTTGCACAACGAGTGGTTGTTATACAAGGGATTTCTTTCATTTGAATGATATAACATGAATGTTTATGTAACACATGGGAGGATTAATCATTGCGTTGGGAATTGGATAACACACATCTATTGAGGTAGAAACTCCTTTCAACACTTCCTTAACCAAATCTACAAGACAGATATATTATAAAATAACTTGCCATCTGTTCTTGAAGCCTTTATAATCTTAGATTTTGCTGATATCATTATATCATTGTCTGAATCTATTAGGCTTGGTGGCATTTACTTAACTAAAAATTACATTCTTTAACAAATGTTAATTTCCGTTCATGGTCTTACTGGAAAACTGGACTGAACAACGTTGTACACTGGAGTTAACATTGTAGTTCACACTGCGGTGCCACGGCATTAACACTGCCATGTTTCTATCATGTTTAGCCTAGCGAGTGCACCAGATACCAAGTAAGAGTTTGCTCCCAACTGCAGCCCATAATTGATCAAAACCAAACGCTTTTGCAAAGAACAAGTGTTAAGCAATAATGTAAAATCAACGTTTATGCATATCGTCCAAACTGTGTAGGAATGCCAAACTGGATTTGTAGATTCTAAATAGATTAATTAATCTCCTTTCTGGTAATTGAACACTGGTTTACTAAATAAGAAAACGACCTTAAGCTATCAGTTATTTCGACATGATGGATATAAAGAAGTGAACTTTCTTGCAATTGTGTTTATTGTGCATTTTGGACGGGATCAAGACGTTAGTTTGTTGAAGTGTGAAAGGATAAAGAATTAACAGATATTTGTATATATTTTTTCGTGTAAATAAATTTTGCGTTTGCTGATCAATGTTGTTTTGTAGATTTTTTTGTGGCTAAAGGGACGCAACTCGAATATAAAAAAGAGTTTATTTTTTGTTATATTATAATTATTTTCTCTCTGTTGTAGTCATGCGACTTTTTAAGAACACAAAGGCATATAGATGTTTACCACCGGGTTTTTGAATTTGGTGCTAAATAACAAAAATAGGTTTGTTGCCAACAAAGATGTATGATTTTACAAGAATTTGGTTTATTTCAGAAACAAAATCAATTTGAGTGCTGACAGCGACTTAAGCATACATTTGGAAACAGTCCAATGTAGTGACCCCCTGCCAATCAGTTTTTTACCGTAGTGATAACATGGGTTTTTTTTTTCTTTTCTTTATTTCCATCTCACCATCATGGAAAGGTGGACTGTTCAAAACGCAATCCACAAGTGGGGCAGTGTCAATGGAGACATCAGGTAAAAAACAGATGTCCCAAATGAAGTAACAAATCGTGCAATGATACAATTGACTTTACGGGGTTTAACGCTTCCCGACAAGCAGGGTTACATGAAGATGGATGTCTAGAAGTACAAAACAGAAAGAAAGAGTGTACAGTAGATATGTTTTGGTCCCGATTCTGCAGGATTGGGAAGAGGGCCGTTTTTGGGGCCTCCAACGAAAATGCATTGGAATATTACAACGAACCATATTCTTGGGTTTTCCAAACACACCTTAAAAGAAGGAATCGGAAAAATCATCCCCGATCTACAAGAGGTGTCTCAGAATGATTTACACTTAACAGGATGTAGTGGGATACGGCAGGGTAATTAATTTACCCGTCTCTTGCACAGGTTGAAAAGATCAACTGTAAGAAAATTTGAATACCGAAAAAGTGACTGGACTTGGGTCTCCATTGGTGTCAGTTTTAGTCCTGGAGAAGGTGCGTAAATGGTACAGACACAAAGAGAATATAAACCATGTCCAAAATAACAAGCAAATGTGCACAGATTAATTCATCTGTAGTCGGCTAGGAAATTTCTGATTGAACTGTGTTGATCACCTAGATTTATTTACCTGGTAAGTGTCCTAAACTATCCATGTACTGACCGACTACAGCGAGATTCATCACCCACGCTTTAGATGTTAGAAAGTCAGCAGACGGATGGCTCTGAGTGGCGCTTCTTGATTTCATCCTGCTATTGTTCTGATGACACAACGTTCTTAAAGCAAGGTCATGTCTATCCACGGAAAAACAGTTTTGCCCTTAAGCGGATCAAGGGGATCATGTATTACCTGGCATTATCTTAGCATGCATTTCCTTGTTATAACATTCATTTAAAAATATAAGCAAATCTTAATTTAAAGTAACTATGTTCACAAAATATCTAAAGTTAACTTACCGCAGATGAATCTTTCTAGGCCCGATATGGTAACCCCGACAGTGCCGTTGCAGTGAAAATTCTCGTTTTCGTATTTCATATGATTAAAAGAAAAACATAGGAGAGAAAATAATATCTCGTGTTCACAAAAATCTTATTTCATGCCATGAATAAATGTTGTCATCTTTTTTTCTCGAGATCCCGACGGAATGCTATCAATAAATTGGACGTTCCAATTCTGAATTCGCGTATAGTCTATCATATAAATGTTTCAATTTAAAAAAACCGTTCATTTTTCCATAATTCAATGAAAATGATAATCCTGAATTATGTGCTGCTGGTATGCATTTAGAATATAAAAAGTGCTTGTTCTCTGACTTTTAAAACGTATTTCAACTTTTCACTTACAAATAACCTATTTAAAAACCTTTAAATCAACATTTAAAGCCGATTTTATTTCAGGTTTTTTGCATTCATTCCATCACTTTTTTCGATAGATAAAACCAACTATTGTTAAGAACATAAAGAATTCGGTTAAAGGTTATATATATCTGTGCTATATAATGACACCATTTTTGATAATAAGTCGGCCGACCAGCGGGTTCTCTTAGGTTATACGAGTACATGTCGCTTGGAATTGGAATTTACTCTCGAGCACATAAATCTTGTGACTATCATCGAGCTGCATAAAGACGTTATTTTTGTGTTTAAATGTGTTTAAATAAAGCACCTGCCAACGTTCTTCTGCCACGGTTATCTTATTACGAACTTAAAATAGTACTCTGCTTTATTAATTCGTTTCTGCTATTTATGCACAATTAACGTATGACGACTAGAAAGGCATGTAATCATTATTTCATACCTTTGTCACTTACTGCTACAGAACTTATAACAAAGATTTGAAAAAAAAGGATGTCAATGACATATATTTGGATATATTTGATTAAGACAACAAAACAAATTATCAAAATCCAAACTGATTAATTTTATAGAATCGATGTTCATATTAATATATCATGCTTTAGTGGGACAATGCTAGGAGCAGCATATAGATGATTCATTCTGACACAGATAAAAGGACAATGGGGGAATTTGGTAAATGACACTTCTAGGAGGTTGGCGATCTTGTGGAGCTAACTGTGTCAGTAGCGAGAACATGTATACTGTATATAAATAAAAGACACAATAAAACCCTTGAAATCCTAATGAAGTGATGGTTTCTTTATCCTGTATATCAATTTAATTGACTGGACTTCAACTTCGCATACGAGCTGTTTAATCGCGAATGAATCTCACACGCCAAACATTTAGGAAACAAAACTTTTGTTCTGTAAATGAATCTCCAAATGATAAGGTGGCAGTTAGTAATTCAAAAGTCTATAAAAAGAATGTTATGTCTCTGCACCGCTACAGGCGTCAGAATATGCGTTAGAGGATATATGCTTTGACCTCAAATGTAACTTTTTTCAAAACTTTATGCTTTGACAGCAAAAAATGTTTTTTTCATGATAACAAGAAGGGGTCGCTGTTATTTTCACTCAAATGTTTTGTTTCAATACATAAACAGTACGGTTGAGTGGGGTTTCAAATGAAAATCCTGTAGAAAAAATGTTTTACTGTTGATAAAAAGGAGAAAGATAAACGCATAATGAGAGAAGGATTACTTTCATCTGTGATCTGTAAACTATGTTTTCATTCATAAGGCGATTTCTTTTTAACTTTCTAAACGATCACTTCTTGTGTTCTATACAAAACATTAGCCATAGATCATGTGAAATACATTGAGGAGTAGTTAATATCGACGGCTCGTTTTTTGGTTAAAAAAACAGCACACGAATAGAATTAAGACAGTGTCTGGATTTGGATTGTCAGTTTAGTAGAATGTGGCAACGAAAAACATGGTTCTGTATTCCGGGTCAAATCGCACCGCGGGGATGCATGAGGTTCTAATCAAATGGCACGCGGTGGTGGTCGCGACAATCTACAGACAGTCGGAGAATTTATTATCCCCTTAACAATTTGGGATGCCAACACTTTAATCATACACAAAATCCAATTTTTGTAAAAATGTATCAAAACGTCGGAACTTTATGATGACAGCACACTGGTTAATCAAACGCTATAGGCAACATGATAAAGACCGTTTCCAATCTTTCAGTATCATTTCTATTTTTTTTATTTTTTTTTTCACCCTTGACGAATCACCTGAGTATTTATACAACTCTTTACTGTTCGACACATGGCGTAAGGCTTCCAATTTTACGTGAATGTAAGACATTTAACTGTCCGAACACGATAATGATTATCTGAAAGTAGGACACCCGGTCGAGTCTGCTGCGGCTTTCCCATTAGTGTCTATACATGCACCTCAACCGTCAACTTACATGGATTACGGTGTTCGCTTCCAGAAAAGAATAACTGAAATATTCTCCATATTATGAACCTGTCTCTTCTGACCTACGTGAAGGACGCAAAATATCGAACAACGTGACAATTGTGCAGAGTGGTCGTTAGATGACAATGATTTCAACATGTATATTTCATTAAAATCAATTCAGTTCGAGGTGAAGTTAAAATGCATTATTGTGCTACTCCGCAAATTTATACAAGCAATATAATTAGATTTATCGTCTTTAATTTGGGTCTAGTTGTGCAGTTCATAAATGTGTTTTGGAATGACTTGTCGCCACACGAATAGCTTCGAAAGAAATTTGGCATTTGATGCAAATGACGTTGACAGACCTAGGAAAAAATGACTGAATTTCTTTTGGTTACCTAGTTATGTCTTAAGTAAAATCAATAAATTTCATTTTCCGAACATATCTGCATTTTAAGTCACGGCTCTAATTCCTGCGGCTGTATATTTCTGAGCTCCGAAACGGAGTAAATATCTATGCCACCAATGATATGTTCTTGCAACCTTTTCTTATAATGTGGTCAGAGGTCACCGGATTGTCGTTGTCTACTTTCTTTTCTCATAGATATTGGAAGATAGCAAAATAATGTTAAACTCGTTATTGTCGCTCTACATACAACTTCTGACAGAGGATATCTTTATGACTTGGCCATGTGTGGTGCGTGTGCTGTGGGAATGTGATTGTAATTATACACTTCATCCTTGTAAATGTGTGTTTTTCATAACCGAGTTCGATCTAAATATATGAAAGTCGTCGATTCACATTCTTATTTGGGGAGTTAATTACCGTCAATTTAGTATCCTTAGTTTAATCGCACGATAAACGGAATATGCTATCAATATTTATATCGTGACAATAGGCCCTTGAATACCGAATAATCTGCAACTTGTAAACATCATAGGTTGGGGATTTACAAAATACGCTACAGTTTTATTTACATCTATATATAAATATACAGCCGTTCACCTTTCTTGGAGAGGGAAAAAATCTCATAGGAAGACACTGAAGTATCTCTACTAATTGGTGCTTAGCAGTGATGGGTGCACAAAGAGATGTTCATTTGCAGATCGTGCCGCAAAGACAGCTTTATCGCTACCACCTGTTGATTTTAAACTTCGTTTCACTGATTTTAAACCATTCATCAAGCATTTTTTAACAGCTCAATGACAGGATGTATGGAATCAATATACATATGATATATTGCATTCCATGAAACCTATCATCGGTGAATCATCTCCATACTATAGAGACAACCGTTGAGACGTTGTCCTTGACTGTCTTCAAATTGGCCATACTTATCTTACACAATTATATATACTGAGAAGCAAAGCTAATCCTCATTGCATAACATGTGATGAGCCATTTACAAGTAACTATTTTTATTGGACTGCATTGACCTTCTGTCTGCGTTGAGAGTGCGATAATAATAAGGAACTGAATAACCCGCTGTGAAAGTCATCGATTGAAGCGTCCATACCGTTACAATTCTATGGTTTATTCACTTGATATTACTACCAGAGTTACCTACCTTTGGACATCAATCTAAAATTCTGTTTACAATTTCTTTAGTTTCTTCCTTTCTATATAGGAAACTAATAAATTTAGGTATACTTTACTAAAAGTAAATCATAGTTATAAATATTGTCATCAGTTAGTCGGTGTGTAACACGTTGTATGGTCTGTCTCCAGGCCGTCAATACCAGAATAACGGATCGAGCGCATTATCTTGGACAGGACGAGTGTATTCTACTATGTCTTAGTTATGACATTTCAGTGTGACGACACTTGAGCCGTTTTCATCATCTGTTGACAACGTCTTAAGAAGACTTTAACTGTCGCCTTAGGAACCAAGCCATTCTATGCATTTTCATATGTAAAACTGGACATTTGGAAAGAGATTCGAACCATAACGTGTAGCACAAAGTGGTGTTTGACATTCTGGCCATCTCTCGGAGATAAGATCGTTCGGTATCACAAGAAATCTTTTTTTACTTATTTCGCGGACTACTTACATAATCGCTGTAAACGTGTTGTTTTAAATGGTAAAAATCCTATTTGGTATATATTAAAGCGGGAGTTACCCAGGGATCTATTTTAGGTCCATTACTATCACTATTACTTGAAGACAACAACTGCTATATAAAACTATTTGCTGACGATACGTCTCTATATATCGAAGTGGAGTTGTTAACCTATTGGTTGATAATCTAACGAAAATTCATGAGCGGTCTAAACATTGTTGATTTTAACACTAAGAAAAAATTAGCAATTATTGTAAGCAGGAAACTTGATAAACCGATTCATCCCTCCCTGTTTATGAACAACATTCCATAAACAGAAGTTACGTACCACAAACATCTCGCTATCTCTATCATGACTAAAAGAAGTTGGACTGATCATATTCAAGATATAATTGGCAAAGCCTCTCGAAAACTTAATCTCCTTAGGAACTTTAAATTTAATATTGACAGGAAAAGTCTTCAATAGATAGATTTTACTTTTATAAGACCTATGTTAGAGAATGTTGACATCTTATGGGACAACAAACGCATAAGTTACGACAGACTACATGTATAACCCGGTTGGGACCCCCTTCTTGTTAAAAACAAAACTATCCAATTTCATAAGATTGTTCATGGTCAGTGCCCTTCTAACCTAACTAGCTTGCCTGCTCGTCACTCTTATATTTGTTTTCATAACACCTAAAGAGCTAACAATTTTTGTCAAGTAAACTGTTTAACTAACCTTTTAAAATATTCTCTTCTACTCCCTTCTGTTGACTTATAACTTATGAACGCACTTTCCGATGATATAAAATTCAATCCGTCAATTATTGAGTTGAAAAATGCTGATACTAATTTTATTCCTCCACATTAGTACTACTGTAGAAGCAGACACGGTTAGATCCATCATGCGCGACTAAGAATGAACTGTAGCCTCGTAAAAACCCACGAAACTTAATAGACGGCTATGTGTGCTCATGTAATCGGTCTGCTGAAACTGAAGAACATTGCTTCCTCCATTATCATCACTACCAGCAGCTATGAAATAAATGTTTCAGAAATCTTATTCCTAACTTTAATGTAAATACCTTACTACATGGTACTACAGACATTCCGGTGCAGTATAATAAAACTGTTTTTGATTATGTACAAAACTTGATCAGTCAATCCGAACGTTTATAATTGAAACTTCTTTAAATCTAAAATACCGTTTATTGTCGTGGTATTTACTACAGCTATATCATTACATTTTGAAACTCCAGCAGGATCACACCTAACACTGACCCAAATTCAAAATTCTTTTATTTTTCTATAACATAATCAGATTAATTATTGTAGCCTTACTGTGTCATAGGTATGATGACAACATCACTGGTACTATCGCGATCGCTATACAGTGTAGATGTTAATTTTGACATTGTATTGAACATTGTACAAGTAAGTTAGCTCACCTGTGGTTTCTAAACAAAAGACCACCCATTAAATTTTACCTACGCCTGAGGTGTCACTTCACCTATATCAATTAATTTCAATACCTATTCAATTTCAATTAATTAATTAATGGTTTCCTATTTCAATTAATTAATTAATGGTTTCTTGTACGTACCTGGATTACTATTAGATAATGCTTTCAGTTAATTCCTTTCCTAACAATGTAAACTCTATAAAATTATGTAATATCTTTCCTTCAAGTGGAGTGGCTTTCGTTCGTCACATATCTTTTGTTCCTATTAAATATATGTTTTTTTGAACTATTGATTATCACTGTAAGTTTGTAGCTATTCAATCTATTTTAAGTATGAAATGCATAAGAACTTACATGTTAGATAATATACAGGTAAGGTCTTCAGACATTGTACAGGTAAAAGTCAAAGGTAGCTGTAAGCACTGTCCATTATATATAGGGGAGATAACTATTGGTTTGTGTTTCCCATACTTCACAGGGTTATCCTCGTTTTGAGTAGGTAAAGACAAATCTGTCTTTACCGGGGTAGGGAAAAGACAAGCTACATGCGCTTATTATAATATGTTACGTAATATACAGCGCACTTGAATTTATCTGACCTTTGGTCCACTGCACTTTAAAACAGAAATGATTGAGTCACTGTTTTCTGTACACATGTACCAACAGAAACATTTAACAAATTAACCGCGCACAACAGTATTTCCTTGTGCAAACGCCGTAATGAATCCACGGTAAATGAAGTGTGAGGTCTTTTCCAGGGTGCAATTATAACTGGTGGAACATTCAATATCACAATAAACAATAGTAACACTTCATTCCCAGCTCAGGCGAAGCGTCCTAGAATTTTGTATTCGGACTCGGAGTGAACTTGTGTACAAGATCTACGTGTGCAAAAACATATATAGTTCGGAGTGACACGATTAATTATAATGTAATCAAATGTTAACTATGTTATGATGTATGAGATACACACCTAAATCTGTTTAATTAATGTTTATTTCGTAACTTGATACACGCATTGAATTGTAGTATCTTGACATACATGTCAAACTTATTTACACATTATTGTATGCAGACGCCATTCTCGGCAAGCCTCGAGCTATCAACTTTGAAAAAAAAACCTCAGTTTGAAATATCCCTGTCTATATAAACACAGGGGTGAAATATTCTGTTAGTCTTATGTACAGTGTCCATCACCAGTACCGGTGTAGCGTGGAATTGTGAACCATGAGGAAAGGAACCGGTGTAGCATGGAATTGTGAACCATGAGGAAAGGAACCGGTGTTGCATGGAATTGTGAACCATAAGGAAAGGAACCGATGTAGCATGGAATTGTGAATCATGAGGAGATGAACCGGTGTAGCATGGAATTGTGAACCATAAGGAAAGGAACCGGTGTAGCATGGAATTGTGAACCATGAGGAGATGAACCGGTGTAGCATGGAATTGTGAACCATGAGGAGATGAACCGGTGTAGCATGGTATTGTGAACCATGAGGAGATGAACCGGTGTAGCATGGAATTGTGAACCATGAGGAGATGAACCGGTGTAGCATGGAATTGTGAACCGTGAGGAGATGAACCGGTGTAGCATGGAATTGTGAACCATGAGGAGATGAACCGGTGTAGCATGGTATTGTGAAACATGAAGAGATGAACCGGAATCACTTTACTTAATTCTATTCCTCCATACATTATAAAGCATCAAATTAACAAGGGTGGAACATGGCCATAGTAAAGTGGTGCATTTCATTCTTACTAAATAATTTTTTCCTAATCATCATGATTCGTTCATATAAATACATAAACAACAAAACTATGTCTGCAGTGCGAAAACTTACGATGGGGTTAGGGGTTCACTTCAACATGGCTAAAATCCTGATTCATTCATATTAACACATATACAACAAAAGTATGTCTGGGGTGGGGCAGGGGTTCACTTTATCATTTCTATTGTTAACATATAAATATCATCAACTTTTAGTCTGTATTATATAGAATGTTAGCAATTAGGTAATCAATTTATCAACATGTCATCTATTGCTATTCCTATGTTATTTTGTTTGTTGATGTTAAGTGGGATAATAAGTACGACATGCGTTATGTCTACTGTTTAGTATAGAAATAAGATATGGTATGATACAGGACTGACAGGTATAGTATAGTGATGAGTGTGATACAGGACTGACAGGTAAAGTATAGTGATGAGGTAGAGTGTGATACAGGACCGACAGGTATAGTATAGTGATGAGTGTGATACAGGACTGACAGGTATGGTATAGTGATGAGGTAGAGTGTGATACAGGACTGACAGGTATAGTATAGTGATGAGGTAGAGTGTGATACAGGACTGACAGGTATAGTATAGTGATGAGTGTGATGCAGGACTGACAGATATAGTATAGTGATGAGGTAGAGTGTGATACAGGACTGACAGGTATAGTATAGTGATGAGTGTGATGCAGGACTGACAGGTATAACATTGTGATGAGATAGAGTGTGATACAGGACTGACAGGTATAGTATAGTGATGAGTGTGATACAGGACTGACAGGTATAATATTGTGATGAGATAGAGTGTGATACAGGACTGACAGGTATAGTATAGTGATGAGGTAGAGTGTGATACAGGACTGACAGGTATAGTATAGTGATGAGGTAGAGTGTGATACAGGACTGACAGGTATAGTGTAGTGATGAGGTAGAGTGTGTTACAGGACTGACAGGTATAGTATAGTGATGAGGTAGAGTGTGATACAGGACTGACAAGTATAGTATAGTGATGAGTGTGATACAGGACTGACAGGTATAGTATAGTGATGAGGTAGAGTGTGATACAGGACTGACAGGTATAGTATAGTGATGTGTGTGATACAGGACTGACAGGTATAGTATAGTGATGTGTGTGATACAGGACTGACAGGTACAGTATTGTGATGAGTGTGATACAGGACTGACAGGTATAGTATAGTGATGAGTGTGATACAGGACCGACAGGTATAGTATAGTGATGAGGTAGAGTGTGATACAGGACTGACAGATATAGTATAGTGATGAGGTAGAGTGTGATACAGGACAGGTATGATAGTGATGAGGTAGAGTGTGATACAGGACTGACAGATATAGTATAGTGATGAGTGTGATACAGGACTGACAAGTATAGTGTAGTGATGAGGTAGAGTGTGATACAGGACTGACTGATGTAGTATAGTGATGAGGTAGAGAGTGATACAGGACTGACAGGTATAGTATAGTGATGAGTGTGATACAGGACTGACAGGTATAGTATAGTGATGAGGTAGAGTGTGATACAGGACTGACAGGTATAGTATAGTGATGTGTGTGATACAGGACTGACAGGTATAGTATAGTGATGAGGTAGAGTGTGATACAGGACTGACAGGTATAGTATAGTGATGAGTGTGATACAGGACTGACAGGTATAGTATAGTGATGAGGTAGAGTGTGATACAGGACTGACAGGTATAGTATAGTGATGAGGTAGAGTGTGATACAGGACTGACAGGTATAGTATAGTGATGAGGTAGAGTGTGATACAGGACCGACAGGTATAGTATAGTGATGAGGTAGAGTGTGATACAGGACTGACAGGTATAGTATAGTGATGAGGTAGAGTGTGATACAGGACCGACAGGTATAGTATAGTGATGAGTGTGATACAGGACTGACAGGTATAGTATAGTTATGAGTGTGATACAGGACTGACAGGTATAGTATAGTGATGAGGTAGAGTGTGATACAGGACTGACAGATAAAGTATAGCGATGAGTGTGATACAGGACTGACAGATGTAGTATAGTGATGATAGAGATATAGTAGTATAGTGATGAGGTAGAGTGTGATACAGGACTGACAGGTATAGTATAGTGATGAGTGTGATACAGGACTGACAGGTATAACATGTGATACAGGATGTATAGATAGAGTGTGATACAGGACTGACAGGTATAGTATAGTGATGAGTGTGATACAGGACTGACAGGTATAACATTGTGATGAGATAGAGTGTGATACAGGACTGACAGGTATAGTATAGTGATGAGGTAGAGTGTGATACAGGACTGACAGGTATAGTATAGTGATGAGGTAGAGTGTGATACAGGACTGACAGGTATAGTATAGTGATGAGGTAGAGTGTGATACAGGACTGACAGGTATAGTATAGTGATGAGGTAGAGTGTGATACAGGACTGACAAGTATAGTATAGTGATGAGTGTGATACAGGACTGACAGGTATAGTGTAGTGATGAGGTAGAGTGTGATACAGGACTGACAGGTATAGTATAGTGATGAGTGTGATACAGGACTGACAGATATAGTATAGTGATGAGTGTGATACAGGACTGACAGGTATAGTATAGTGATGAGGTAGAGTGTGATACAGGACTGACAGGTATAGTATAGTGATGAGGTAGAGTGTGATACAGGACTGACAGATATAGTATAGTGATGAGTGTGATACAGGACTGACAAGTATAGTGTAGTGATGAGGTAGAGTGTGATACAGGACTGACAGATATAGTATAGTGATGAGTGTGATACAGGACTGACAGGTATAGTATAGTGATGAGTGTGATACAGGACTGACAGGTATAGTATAGTGATGAGGTAGAGTGTGATACAGGACTGACAGGTATAGTATAGTGATGAGGTAGAGTGTGATACAGGACTGACAGGTATAGTATAGTGATGAGGTAGAGTGTGATACAGGACCGACAGGTATAGTATAGTGATGAGGTAGAGTGTGATACAGGACCGACAGGTATAGTGTAGTGATGAGGTAGAGTGTGATACAGGACTGACAGGTATAGTATAGTGATGAGGTAGAGTGTGATAAAGGACCGACAGGTACAGTGTAGTGATGAGGTAGAGTGTGATACAGGACTGACAGGTATAGTATAGTGATGAGGTAGAATGTGATACAGGACCGACAGGTATAGTATAGTGATGAGGTAGAGTGTGATACAGGACCGACAGGTATAGTGTGGTGATGAGGTAGAGTGTGATACAGGACTGACATGTATAGTATAGTGATGAGTGTGATACAGGACTGACAGGTATAACATTGTGATGAGTGTGATACAGGACTGACAGATATAGTATAGTGATGAGGTAGAGTGTGATACAGGACTGACAGGTATAGTATAGTGATGAGTGTGATACAGGACTGACAAGTATAGTATAGTGATGAGTGTGATACAGGACTGACAGATATAGTATAGTGAAGAGGTAGAGTGTGATACAGGACTGATGTGATGAGTGTGATACAGGACTGACAGATATAGTATAGTGATGAGGTAGAGTGTGATACAGGACTGACAGGTATAGTATAGTGATGTGTGTGATACAGGACTGACAGGTATAGTATAGTGATGAGTGTGATACAGGACTGACAGGTATAGTATAGTGATGAGTGTGATACAGGACTGACAGGTATAGTATAGTGATGTGTGTGATACAGGACTGACATGTATAGTACAGTGATGAGCGTGACACATACTGACACATATGGTCTATCAAGTCTTATTTTTTTGTTATTGTTGTTTTAATATGATTGAATTAGTGCGATAAAAAAACGGTGAAAAAAGTTAACCGGGTAGAAAACAGAGAAATGCTTTCAGCCATGGTGAAGTGAATGCCTCACACCTACACCTCCCCACCCAAGTCCTATTTTTGTTTTAATTTTAATTAGTATGATTGAATTAAGGTGACTGGGAAAAAAAATTGCTAGAAACCAGAGAAATGCTTGGTAAAGTTGAATTATTAAATGTATTGTGGAACATGAAATAGTAAACTGATAAATAATTTATTGAAGAAACAACTATGAAAATAAGATATAATGCAGATTCATTTTACCGGGTTTGTGGGGATGAAATGGTAATGTTGAAATGAACCGTGGTTAAATTTATCATAGGCTTCACTTAATCATACTACACCGGGTCCAGTGCACAAACAGCTTACCTGTAATCTAAAATTACAAGTACACTAGGTATAAAGTCTACACTGTACATCAATTAAATGTTTAAACTATAGTCGGGTATTTTACACAACAACGTGCGTCAATTTATTAACATTTTATTAAGATAGGAATTCGACATAAAATATAAAGATTTACTTTTCTGTGTAGGTACAGATAAATACGACAAAGTGCACTGACGAACCACACCAATTTATGCGCTTTCATATGTAGAACTGCACAATTTGGAAAAGTTTCAAAACCATAATGATGATAAACAAACACGGGAATTTCGCCAAACAACGTCCGTCAATACATAGGCATTTTGTTTATATAGAAACATGAAATAGCAATCAATATTTACTTACCTGTGTAGGTATAGATAAGAACTATGAAATGCAGGTGTTTTATCACTAATCCGATATCAACAGCAATATAAATAAATTCAGACACTTCATGAGTTATATATCATATCGACTTCCTGATTGTCAAATGCTTTTTCACTTTATAAATCAATAACGTTTACCTTTTCGTCTGACAATTAAATGCGTATGAACATGTTTACATCCATAATTAACACCTACCAAAACAAAACCACTCCGTCCCACACTGCATGGAGCCTCATCTCGAGCAACTACTGCATCTACCTCGTTGGCCCCGAACCACGCAGCTATATTCCACCATAGAACTACTTGTCAAGATCAGAGTGGCCCCAATACAACCTCATCTGTGAACGTTTCTACTGGACAGTGACCTAAGTATTTGCATTCCTTATATACATAATCCAGTGTAGTACATCTCTTCATTATACGTTAACATGCTGATAAAAATCTGTAAATATTTCTATAGAAATAGTTGTTGAATTAAATCTATGTCTTGATGATAAACATCCAATGTGAACTCAATATATTTGTAATTTGTATGTCTGCCAACTATACTGAAACTGGTTATTCATCCAAACTTATGACTGATATATCCCTGAAACTTACAGTTATCAGATACCTTGACTATCAAAATGATTATATAGAATTAATTCTGCTTATATACATATATAATAAAGTGGATATGTTATAATTTATCTTTGTACATACAGGTAAATGATGTACACCTCTCTCTATATATATACATCAATATATGCCACAGTGATGGCAGCTGTATTTTAGTATGTCCTCTGAATTGACTAAAATTTTACGTTTTGAAATACAAATATTTGTTGAAATAGGCGATTTTACATGTTGCAATGAACAAGATGATTTATGGAAATTCATTAAATATGTTATATCAGTTTGGAACTATATTTCCTTGCGGAGCAATTATTTTGGCATCCGTCATATGGCAAAAATTCGGCGTAACATCAATGTCATGGAAACACAGATTGACCAACAAGTCTGTTTGTTTCACAGTCTGATTTTCAATCAATGTTGCACAATGAATAGATAAATACATGGTCAGTGTATTTCTGGACAGAAAGACACTGACCATGTGTTCTCTATATGTTCTAGGTGTATAGTTATATCAGTACATTCCTTACAGTAAATAATTACTGTTATGGTTCGATATTTTTAATATATAATAACTAGTGTTGTTTAATATTTGAACCTGGAAAATATTTATATATTGGCCACACATAAATAACTGTTCAATGCAATTTAGTAACATATCATCAGATTTACATTATTTCAGTAATAATTCTTCTTTATCTATTTGCACTAAGTGTGCCCTATATAATATAAGATTAATGTTATTCCCTACAATGAAATTATTACTCTTGTTTAAAACAAGTATGGTTATGTGTACCGTCCACTTTTTGGATCCCTATGAATCAAATTCATTTCCAAAAATATTCTTCAAGTGTGCATATATGAAATGTAATGTTGTTCTTATAGCTAAACACTTCGTTTATCTTATCTTTTTATCATTTTTTTTTTTTTTTTTTTTTTTGTTTTTTTGTTTTTTGTTTTTGTTGTGAGAATGACAATTCAATTTTACAAAATAAGATTATTAGATATATTGTACAGTGTATATACTAATTATTTGATTCATCTAAACAGATATTGTTTGTGTTCTACATTGTTGATACTTCTGTAAAGATAAGTGACTGATAAGTGATTGTTTATACATACATTTTGTCTACAATGTACATTCTTGCACTGGCTGCTGATTTATATGTAGTTACATTTGTGTCAAATCCCTACATTATATCTAAACCGCATTTTCTTCATAGTTTAAACTATATATACAGCTTTATATCAGTGAGGAACATGGTGCTTAAATAAAAACAATCACAGATTTTGCTGGCAAAGAAATTAGTCTTATCTTGCCATCTCCATTACTTTCCGTATTTGATAAAAATAAAAATAAAGTACATAACCTATACAAAAGAATTTATTTCCCATTACAAAAATATATGAGTTCCATGTGTGTCTGCCTATGTTATATATCCATTTAGTTGGTTTGACCTGTTGTACCATGTACCATGTAAGATATGAAACTATTACATATCCTATGTCTAGATGAAATAATCCTACATTCTGATACAGTTTATAAAACGCATGTATACTAGACAAGTATATTTTTATCCAATGTACGTCAATAATATAGCTTTTGAGTTGTTTTCCCAGTAAGACTTATCTTAATGTATGAGGTCTTAGCTTAGCTGCAGTTACAGCCCTTACAATCCGATTCTACTCTGCTTCGAACGAAATGACTTTTATCTCTCTTCCATTTATATTACTCTGTGTAAGACTGATTTTTATTTTTATAAATATATCTTCACTTGGTTCTCTTTAAGCTATCTGAATGTAAAATCAAGTGTAATAATGATCCCTATAATAGACTATCTCTCTTGCTCATAACGATATGGCATTTCTTTATTTCAAAATATATTATGATGCCCACATATTTATATAGATATACTACATACTACATTTGTATGTACCACCCGTTCTATCTACCTCGCCAATGATGACCCGATTTGTTTATCACGTGAAAATAATGTATCAATATGTATATATTTCACATAACCAGAAATGTAACCTAATCTGGTTTATGTGTGTATGTATCTTTAACCTGTTTCAATTGCTCCATTCTGCTAAATGTAAGGGTGCCTTCTGACCCGTTATTTCATATTGTTTTCACTTCTCAGGATATCCCATTTATTAACAGGTAAGAACAGGTTCGTCTTTTTGTCGTCGTCTACTCTTCATTAAAGTAACATATGATTTATGGTCATTTATGGATGCATGGTTGTATACAGGTATGTTAATGGGATCGAAGACCAAACAACACGTTCGCTTCATGTCTTCAAGTCGTAATTCACTTAAATGGGTTCAGTTAGCTTTATGTAAATAATGTTTATTCTGTTTTGTTCGTAGTTTCGTTCTATTAATAACAGGTTTTCACATTAATGCACTGCACGTTATGAGTAATGTTCTATAACCACATTCTTTCTTTTTCGGCTATTCTGCACTTTCCTACGCCATTTTTTATAATGGGTAAAACAGGGAAGTATCCTGGTGAGTCTGTGAATGCCTCTGGTATCGCTGGTGATCCTCTGTTATCAATCTCAATAAACAGACTTTTTTTCTACCACACAAATTGGTGAGCTAATATCTAGGTTATGTGAAGGGGAATTCACTTAAATCCAGGACCGAATAATGATAAAAATGTTTCTTTATGTCATTTTAATATATATGCTCTATAAGAAACAAAACACATGATCTTGATGTTGAATTTTCCAATAATGATTTTTCATATGTTTCAGAAACCCATTCTAATAATTCTATTACTGATATATCACTTGATAATTACGGGGATATTTTCAGGGAGGATAGAACTAATTGTGGTGGTAGAGGAAGCGTGCTCATCTATTCTAAAGATAAGCCTCGAATTAATCAAGAACTTCATCTTGAGTCTGATGTCCTCGAACTTCTTTTGGTTGAAGAAACCATACATAATAGGCCTATTCTTATTGGTTGTAAATACATACCTCCAAACTCTGGTTGATTACTGGGCAAAATTTGAAAATAACCTTGATGATATTATTGATGCACAAAGTGAAGTAATTCTGGTGGGAATATAAATCAAGACATGTTAATTCTTAATCACAATTATCATTTTACAGGGTTTTATCAAAATATGGATTATAAAATACTATAATGAACCAATCTTCAACATCACTTCATATACCGGTTACTTATAATGTAAACTTTATTAACAATGCCTCTGCTTTCCCTTCTTCCTTCCTGTAGTGACCACTACCTTGTTAGTGTTAACTTAAGTTCTATAACCCTCAAAAAAGAAAACACTCTCCATTTCCTTAATACCAATTTTGACGTAGCAAATGATATTTCTAGCTCAGTTGATTGGAATATTAATTTACATGGAGATATTTACAATATGAATACTATTCTGTTTTTGTAACATTTCATTTTTTCCAATTTTCAAACAATGCATAAGCATCGATATTTAAATGTACTACTTACATTACATACCAACATTCATCATATTTATGACGTCTAGCTATCGTTTATGTTTTCATTCGGGGAACAAATAAAAGTATCCTACACAAGAGTGCATTGTTTTATTAGAAAGGGAAAAAGAAGTAAGAAAAATAAAAGAAGTAAAGAAAGAGAACGGAAGAGAAAGAGAGAGAGAAAACGAAGAAAGAAAAGACTGCAGGAAGAAATGGTCGGAAGCATGGAGATAAAGATTTAGGCTAATACAATATAATTAAGATTTCAGAAACCAAAAAGGTGTGGCATACCTTTTGCTGAAAGACAAAAAGTCAAGGTTATGTAGACTAAAGTAACCCATTTTCCCACTCATTATTAAGCTAATGGACAAAAGTATCTCCCTTACCAATTGCTGAATATCTTTCAGAAAAGAAAATCTCCTTAATTAGATTTCCATTGCTTGCACATGAAGAGTTGTTTGCGAACATCTTGATCTATATTTATAGTGTTTCATTAACAGACTAATATTGTTATCTATTTTGCTACTTCTACTATTTGGATTAAAAAGACTAAAAATAAAGGTTTTCTTACTAAAGATAAATGAAATGAACAGTGCATCTAGGAGAACTTCACAATTTTGTAAGTTTTGGATTTCAGTACAATCCCATAATGTATGAACTATTGTTCCTCTTTCAGTTTTACAGAGGTGGCAAACAGATTATCGAAAAGACCCGTTTAAAATAGATGTGAATTTGTCGTCAATATGTAATGATTAATTCAATACTGCAGCCATTGCACTTTTGTGTCTTTAGTTACTTAAACAGGTGTAATGTATATTAATTTCCAGGTTTCATCAATTCAAAAACTTCATTCCATTTGTTTCTCCTTGTGAATGTAGAGCTATTTTTACAAAGTTTATTATAGAAATCCTTTATACCCCTATCATGCTTCAAAGTTCTAAGGTATATATTGGAAATTTATCTCTGCATTAAGGGAATGTTGGGAATGTATTTGATCATAATAAACACAACACCTTAGTATGTAAGGAAGTCTGTATAAATTTGGAAGTTTTGAAACAAAAATCATTAAAGGAGTTAAAATGGTTAGAAACGCGTTCTGTTTTAAGTCATTTATAATTACAACACCTTTATTGAATAAGTCTATATAAATAATACTCCTTGTACCTCTCTTAAAATGTCTGTTATAACAAATAGGTGTTTTAGCACCTTTACTTTTCCATTTAACTTATTTTGCATGATAGACAAAGTTTGCTAAAACTGAAGAACGTCTTTCCAGAATAAATTTTTACAATTCTGTTGTACAGTTGCTTAATATTCAAAACCACAGTTAGAACAGCAAGAATATCCCTATCTTCATAAGTGTTAAACATCTTCCCCACTGCAAGTTCATTTCTGGGAAATATGTTTACTTACTATATTTCAATATTTCTTGTCTCCTATCCATATGACTTGTGTCTTCCTTTTATTTATTTTCAGGCCAGAATGTTTTGCAAATTTGTCATGTTAAGCTAAAGGTTCTTTAAAAGGTCCATCTAAGAAAAGAGTAGTATAATCAGCGCATTAATACAGCAATAGTGGAGAGTTGTCTACCTTTATACCCTTTATACCTTTATTATTTCCAGGTTTAATTGCAAGTATCTCAGCATACCATATGGAAATATACGGAGCGATTGAGCCCCTTGACGGTAGTCCCTCTTCACTTTGAAGAAAGATGAAAGATTGTCCCCTTGATCAACTGCAGACATAGATTCTTTATAAAAATTTGGACCCAGCTTCTGATATCCTGACCAAAGTTTACTCAAGACTATAAAGCTCCAATTAATACTATTCTAAATAACACGATAGTAACTGCTGTATATCAATTTGTCCCTAATAAAACAGCAACACTTAATGATAAAATATGAATGACAAATGAAATTAGACAAATTTAGAACCATACAAAACCCAGTAATTATTTTATTCTGTGAAGTAAAATCAAAATACTTATATAAATTACAATCTTCTTCTCTTATTGAAAGTATTTACATTACATTCATTTGTCCAATTTTAGAAGATGCAGATTCAGTGTGGGCAAATTTTACAGAACGAGAGAGTAACATTCTAGAGTCAATCCAACGTTAGCAGTATGCATGATTACCAGTTTGAGAGTCATTATGTTTTATATACAGAGAATTTGGTTTATTTCCACATGTAAAATCGTCGTCACCTTCATCAAAATATATATATATATTTAAGTTTTAACAATATGTGCTCTGTTCATGTTTATTATTCAATTAAATCTTACATCAATAATAATACTGATCAACTTCCTCTTGTCATAATATACCTTTTCAATGTTGCACTGGCAAAAAATCAAATATATGTTTCCAGCTTTTTCCCAAAATGATGTCTGAATAGAATAATCCATCTTGTCTGATTCCCACAATGTCATCCATGAGATGCAGAACACCAGTGCACTTATTTTCTTTAAGTTAATGGAGACAGAAAAATTAATATATCTTTATGACAGTTAAGAAATTCTGTCAGTAACTCGAACGCCGATTTATTTGATCTCACTAATGGGATTGGGTTATGTATTCTGGTGGAGAGTATTTAAAAGCGTCAGTTTCTACTCCTGTGTGACGTTCTGCATTATTTTAGGATTGATCTACACGTTGTAAGTAAATATGTGACTAGGTGCGATGTTCTGGGGACATTCGGCGGCAAACATCACTGTGATAGCACTACGAAGTCGTCTTCAGTTCAACGTGATTTCAGAGATATGCAGAAACATATCGCAGCCTCCAAAACACACTATTCAATACATGCTTACGTCTCGCATACACCGGAAGGCCGCCCTGAATTGGTCCTAGATGTTGATGAGACGTTAATGAATATAAAGAAAAAAACTGACCAAACCATTTGGTCATATAGTATTTTTGCATATGTCACTAACGTTGTATACGCTGGAGCTTTTTTAAGTTGCTGCGCCTGTCAAAAATTGATTGTGGTGTTTTGATATAGACATAAGAGATTACGGTACGAGTCGACAATGGTACATCAAAATGGCTGCAATTGTTAGATTTTGTACACCACATTTAGACTTAAAAATCCTGTCATATTTCAACCAATGATATATCACTTGTCAATATCAATCATTTTTTAATTGAGAGATTGATTCCAGCACAAACGACAGAAGGGAGGGGTCCCGAGGCGATTTCCTTGAAACTACTTTGCCATACGCATGTAGATATTTCTATCATTAAGTTGGACTCATCTCTTGGAGATGCCACTCACCTCCTAAATTCACAGTTTATTCGACAACAGGGGACTGGAGGGCGGGGCCCCAAAATGGAAATTTAGCTGAAATTTTGTTTTTCAATGCTAGTATATTTTAAATGCCCATGCCGAATTTATTTCGTATGAAACATCACGTCGGAATGTAATCGTTTCTGGAGTTAATAATTTGGTTGTCAGATGACCGTTATGGCTTAGATGCATCTGAAATTAAAACCCATTTTAGATCCTGTTATACAGTGTAAGTTAACAAATATACGCCAGTGAAATTGAAAATGATACAGGTTGTATTAAACGATCTATATGGAATAGGTGTTTGCTGCACTTTGCTGTTTGGCGCCCACCCTTACGGTAGTTGTAATGACTGGTTACATGTTGAAATGTCATGTTGTATCCTTGTTCCTACGTCAGTTGATAACGTTCTAAAAGGAACCAAGCAAACAAAAATAACATACACACACAGTTGAATGTATCAAACACCATAGGGCGATGAACCATTCACCGTTAAAGATTTTTATTGGACTACATTGACCTTCTGTCAACCGAGATTTTTTTTATCGTAACGTTACCAGTCTAAATACCCTTTTTGAAATCGTTGAGATTTCTAAAATTTTCAGTTATCTGAAAGATGTTGGGCTGTATTATAGAATATAACTTATCGTTTTAATCTCTTGTTATAACATAACCTTTAAGTTTTTATCATTTGTCTTTCACCCTTTAGTTTGTTTTATGTTATTTCTTTTTGGATCGCTGTCTTTCACCGGTTGATGGCCATAATGACTACTTAAGTGTCGACAGGCCTTTAAGAAAGTAATAATGTTAAGAACCATAGGTACATTGGCAAAAATTCAAATTTCAATAATGCCTAAAACATATCAAAAAGCATTTTCAAACGTTCAAAATGACTTTTGCTTCCTGTAAATATTAGTATCTAGAACATCAAGTGGTTCATCTTTACCTGCAGTATAATATTACTTGCAGAAAACTATTTGTTGCAATAGAAATATGATAACATACATTTGATAATTATTTGTTCCCGTGTTTTATTTAATACTCGGTACAAAAATTACGACATATTACAGTTGTCAAATGCGAACAAAGTTACAATGGCTAATGGCAAGGAAGCATTGATCCGAAGCTCTTTTGCATATATCAATGACTCAATGAATAGTACAAGATGTTAGTCATATCTGATATTTCAGTTCATATGTTGGAGAGAAAATGGCGATATATTTTATTTTGTAAAAAAGACAGTTCATACGTTTTTTTTGTTTTGTTTTGTTTTTGTCAACGGAAGTCATAAAATAGGGGGAAATCAACAAACCAAAGTTTGGCAGAAGGTACTCTCTTTTAGTTCTGGATTTTCCCATGACCTGCATTGGAATAAAATTTACATACAGTGCATATGATATTTCCGTTGTTTTTTATGATTTATTATTATTGTATGGTAGTCAACCGGTATTAACACATTGATTTAGTTGTCATCCCTAAGTTTGTAACAACATCTCAGATATTTGAAACTCCAAGCGATCGATAAAATCATTTTGAGGTCACATTGATTGGAACTTGTAAGCATGTTTGATAACATAATATTACATATATTATAACTCATGTTAGTGAATATAGATGCTGATTTACAAACGCAATATGTATGTTCCTATTCTAAGTGCAGAACATATAGTTTTTTATATATTATGATGAACTTCGTTCCTCGAAAATCTGACACAACAGATAATCAAATCCGATATTTCATATCAATGAGACTTGCCAATTTAAGATCAAAGATTACTGATGATAATGTTTTGGTATCACATTGTATAACATTCATGTTCGTGTACAGTATATACAACCCTCGTCAGACAGTAGTATGTTTGTGATTATACACAGGAAATATGTATTTTCAATGGTTCTGTTCCATAACATAAATCAGAATTGTGTTTAATAAAATGAAAATAGACGTACTACATTAGTCTCCAATTGAACACTAATGAAAAATTGAAGTCTTGGTTCGGTTGTTCTCGAGTTTGTCACTTTTTTGTTGAAGAGATGACTGCAGACTAAGACGTTATTAAACATGGTAAACATGGTACTATTTCATTGGCACCGCAACAAATATTGAGACTTGGCGTAAGAACTGGTACATTAAAACCTTTATAATAAAATAACCCGACACAAGTACAATAACGTGATAACTAAGACAGAACACTGAATATTTAGTAATAACTAAATATAATCTAGTCTTATAACTATTTTCGATATACACAGGAATGTATATAACAAAAAATCGCTGAGGAAAGACTCATCAGCGTCACAAAACCTTTTAGATAATATGTATGGACTTTTTTATTTCGGAAAAGGTCAGTAGTTATTATTCTGTCCGTTGATTTGCTGTTAAGTGTCCACCGGTTATTCATGAAAGCAATGAGCATAACGGTCGATCAGATATCTCACAACTTAGTCTTAATGTCATGGCTATATTTTTTCGCACGCCTGTCACCGAATTCAACAAAACTGTACATAAGCATTCCTATGACGAGCCATGCCATCGCTACGTACATTTTGATTTTTGTCTGGAGATGAGCGCTGTATCCGAAAGCCATGATAAATCCAAATGATTCCCAAAGACGATAATTTGCGAAACCAGCTTCTGTGCTTTTCGTAAAGAGGTATCCGTACAAAGCTGAAATATTAAAAAGAAATAGTTATCAATTTATCAAAATGTTTTCTATCTTTTATCAGCAAAGTATTTTAATATCGGCTATCGACAGATGTGATAAGTGATAATGTCAGTCACTGTTTCATATATATTAGTTCTTTACCTTCCATTAAATGTTACAGAAACCATTCAAGAGTAAACGCGTATAAAAACAAGTTAATTCAATATCCGGTCAAACATGTATACCCTTGAAATAACTATCATGAAAACATGTATTTGTTTTTCGAGAAAATGAATCGTTTACCGCATTGAATTCTACAACAGATTTGTTTAATTGTTAATCTTACTGATGATTAAACATTACGATATGAATACAAGCACCACCAAGCAATGTTGGGGTTAATTGGCTTGATTCATAAAGCGGAGGAAATGACGTAATGAGAGCAAGTATGAAATTCGTTTTGTTTAATACCCGGTCACCAAAGCTTGTTACAATGTACATCTTGTGATCATATCGCCATCATACCTACCAGCATGCATTGTTAAAACATACTGATGACGTAATTGTTAATGTGAAAATGCAGTGCTTAGGTAATACATCACAATAAAAACCAAAAAGACAGGAAATATAAGCTATTACATTCTTTAGGCACGTCCTTTTAACAATGAACTGCTATGTTTTACTTTAACTTCTACATACCACTCTTACATACCAAATTAAACAGCTTGATTACATTTTACAACATCTTCTACATAGACTACATACATATTGCACAATATAAGCAATGTGTTTAAACATATGCTAGTGGATGGTATTACGTACGTGATCGATGATGTAACGATTTTTTCTTTTGAAGTGTATTCTTAAGTTTCACTTGATTGTTAAAAATCAATGATGGTTGTAGAAAAATCGTTATGATAAGTTCTCCCAAGACTAAGCATTTTGATGAAAAGCTAAACCAGACTTAGTTATTTCTTAAGCATTTCAAAATTATTTATTAATCCAAAACATTATTTCATTGATGAATCAAGCAATGGTCTTCCCAGTATTCCAGTAAAGTTTGATTTATCAGTTAATTATTGGAAATTCTGTTTTTAAACCCTGTCTTTGTCTACTATAATTGCAACGAAGCATCTCTTATCTATAAGATTTTCAATTCTGGTAAAAGTCATACTATGGTTTTTGTTTTCTTTGAATATCCAGTTGAATTTACTTCTGAAAAAAATTACCACCATTTTGGTCAAAGTTATTTGGAACTAATATTGGTTATTTGGTTTAAAACAATTTTAAATTGTAACTTTGTTCTCTATAGTTATCTGGTGCTGTCAGTGACCGATACCGGATTCCAAAGCATTATTACTAAATGTATTCTACTATGTAAATTGAATTCCACAATTCAGTAAATGAAATATATTTGGTCATTTGGTTCAACACCATTATTACCACAAAGAGTCAAAGTTATGTTAATTGTACCAATACTTGTTCTGTTGGTAACCGATACCGGTTCATCTGTTTTACCATTATTGGTAAGTCCCAACCACTTCACCTGGTTATTTTGGGATGTATATAACAGCCTAAGTTGACTTAATACCAGATTTGGTAATAAGATTCTTTTACCTATTTCCGAAACATTTCTGCTGTTTCATTAACCGTGGTGGTAATTGTAGGAGTAAGTTTGATTCCAATCGCGGCCTAAAACTCCATCAAATTATATGGGACTGCTGAAAGAAGGGAGGCAACCTTTAGTTATAATTGTATCGCGACAACGCACGCACCGCCCTTAATTGTTTCACACATAGAGGGCTTCCAATTCTCTCCGTTCTGGTCAGTCGTCCGTCGTCATTGGAAACAAATGAAAATAACTGTTGCCAACTCTAACAACAAGGTAAATTTCTTACAAATGCTCTGGTAAGATTGGAATTAAGTGTATTTACCGTATTTTCATGGAAAATAGGTTAAATAGGTTATTCGTCTTAATATTTATGCTCGAAGCGGTTAGGTGAACGGACCATGTGCTTCCGGATAGTGGCGCACAGTCATTCTGATTAAATCGTTCAAGTGTTACATGAATTTGTTTACCACCCGTAGACTGTTTACTTGACAACTATAATGTGGGTTAGTTACATGATCCAGTCTTATCATTGTCTGACGTGTTGACAAGTCTTTCCTATTTAGGTCTAGTCATGAACCAATCGTGATTGTCGCTATGTTATGTAATATTGATATCGTGGGTTGCGGCGCAATCCCTGCATATTCCTTCAATAATTCGACATTTAAATATATTGCACATACACTGACGAATAGTATAAGTAGTCCGATAATCTGATATGCGTTACAGTGACGTACTAGGTTCAACCGGTATATTTGAATTGGATGCCATAACTCATTCAACACGAACGAAAGGAGGAGATGGATTCAACATAAGTGGACAACATACGATACTATATCAATTTATGGGTCAATCTTACAAAATGAAAGCAATATTGAGCTGTCGGTGTACAACATATAGATATATATCTGATTTCAAGCCTAGGTATCTAGGTAGTATTTAAGTGGTTACAATCACTCATCGTCTCTCAAAAGCCATTCACTTTAGTATTATAAACATATGTACCACATTTCCAGTATGTTACGTGGAGTAAGTACTATATCACATCATTAGCTGCTACTTTCTCAGAAAATTCATCAATATCTTTATTGAATATGCCTTATAGGTTTGTAAAAATGAATCTATAAATGCAAATGGTGTTAGTAATCAAGTTCAGCATATGGTTAGAGACATAATATCAGATATCGTATTACCTTCTCCCATACCTGCTAAAAAACGCCCACCTACTTTGCTGTTTATTGCATGTCGAAGTCAGAAACGGTTACCATATTTCGTTTCGTACTTTAAATAGATAAATCAATGATGTCATTTTATTGTATTCAGATGCAAAATAGAAAAGCGAATAGAAAACTTTTTTCGCTTTGAAAAAATAAACAGAAAAAAGATGATAAAGGAGTGCCGATGTAAGGTTGGTTTACATTTGCCTTATTCATCAATCATTATACCTTTTCCCGTGAAATGTCCGTTTCTACGTTTCAAACTCCGTTTCAAATTCTTCAAAGCCGCTTCTGACAATCTATTGTGAGTTTTTTTGTTAGTTACCTTTCAGATATGCTGTTTTTGTACAATCTGTTACAATTATGTTGTTTTTTCCCAAATCCTTTATATATTTTTAACAGTAACATTAGTAAAGTATATTTCATTAAAACATAAATGTATATAAGCATGCAAAGTGTTTTCGTTAACTCATCATGCAGACATTTCTGAAAATATCTTACGATGATGACGTCTATGCAATATTTTCCTTATTTTTTCTGTGCTTTGATTCCACAACGGCATATAACACCATTCCAAAGACAAGCCAGCCCATTGTCATGTACATTTTGAGACTGGTATGTAAATAACTGCTGTAACTAAATGCTAGGATAAAACCTAGGGATTCCCACAGCCGATAATTTGCAAACGCTGCTTCCGGGTTCTTTGCAAAGATGAACCCGTATAGTGCTGAAACAAAAACATAAAACTAAAAGTTGTTCGTTTGTGCGTTATGTAAATACGAAAACCGCAACATTGTATTTCATTATGATTTTGGATTTGATGGTCAGATTTATATCACGACATGGAGTCAATGATAATCAGGGGTGTGTGTTTTGAATAAACCAAACCAATGGCAGTCCAGATCTGTATTTGATCGTATTTTTAATACGATTTTCTACCAGAAACATATTACAAAGAACATTTAGAACTTAAATTGTTTAGATATTTTTTTTAGTTCAGTGATGTATATACATGGGTAAATTAAGAAAAGTCTTGTCTGTCCATTAAAAGTTCAGTATGTGTTTACAAAGCACCCTAATGTATCAAAGCCAACAGACTCTACCCATTGTGGTATACCGCTGATCGTACTTTCATGATATATTTCAGTTGTCCAAAAAATATACTTTTCCTAAATTTTTTTTTCGTCATTTTTGGAGAAGTGATGACCGACTTTTAGAATTTTTATCTTGTCCTCAGATCCGCTTCGAGATTTAGAAATCTTTCTTACAATGGAATTTTGTTTTCCTCAAGCTTAGTAAAATGTATTATAATCATATCATATAAATATGAAAAACATATGTTTAATTTAGTGATATTTAGAGAAGATAATTATTGTTTATTTTGCCAATTGCTTAGCGATTATATATCGTATATAAATTTCTACTAAGCATGGAACCGGCCAGCGATAATCTTGACACATAGAGTACTTACTTGATGCACGTGTTCAAATACTTTAAAAACACACATCACCTGTTAGATTTTAATCGTGACACGTCATACGACCTAAACGGGATCTAAATTCGTAATGGTTCCAACTCCGGCTATTGCTAAATTTATGAAGTGACTAAAACTATCCGCAGACTCTCGTAGCCATCAACTTACCTTTCAGGTCATCACTGTCAAATTATTGCACAATAATGTATTCAAATTTTATTTCATTTTTTTCAACCCATGCAGAAGACCGAGAAATTACATCTGTATCGCAATGCTGTTTCTCACTTCTCATCATGAAGGTCAACTCATTACGGACACCCTCTGCCGTAGGGGTGGTTTTCAGCTGTATTCAGCTGAAAGATCATGAAAGGCGACTGAAAGTGGAGTCTCTGAAATGCCTGGTGTTATCATCGTGTCTTCCATCAAGGGGCCATCGAAGAGACTGTTATACTGTAGTTCAGATTGAAATATTAAATGTGCATTATTTAAGGATTCATACCAAACATATTTTGTAATCGAAGTGTGTGACAAACTTACCGTTGATCTGTGTCTGTATAACAGCATCTCCCATTCCCCATAACGCAGCAAAGATGTAGAAGAGATATTCTTGATCTGGGTTAGGCTGCCACAACAAAAGTGCTATCAACGTACCGCCGTGCACAAAGAATGCTGGATTGGGAGAGAAAGTACACGTGTCAAAATACACAGACAAAAGAAGACTTAAACTATACATAAATGAATATGAGAATAAAGAGATACACCAAGAAGGTCAGGAAATATAAAGTTGTTTTCTTCAAAATTATAAATACATGACAGTGATACATGGCATGCGATATGTCACAGTAAACTTGTATCCGCCTATTGAGTATTGATGGAAACTTATTCTACACTAGAGTTCCGTTAATGATAGCATTCAATTATTGAATATACATAAGCACTAAATGTAACGAGTAAGAACCATTTTGATCAAAACGGGTTTAAATTATGATAGGATTCTCCTGATTTTAAATGGAAAAATGTCTATCTCCCATCTTATATCATAGAACAATTACCCAACCCACCCAATATCGTATCCCAGGCATTAAATCCAATCATAATAATATCAAATATATTATTTGTGACATACCTAAGACAAAGAATGGGATATGTCCAACATACTGTACAAGACGTCCAAATGTGAAGGAGCAGGCAGCGTCTACAACGCCGTAACAAATCATGACATAGCCCACATTCCAAATACCAAGAGTACAGCTGATGTAGGACTGCAAGAAAAGAAACATCATCAGTTTTATCTATTTATATGATATTTATATATGGTGTAACGTCCCCACAAAGCCTAGGGTCATGCGAATAAATGTTTTAAGTTGAACCAAACACTAGAATGTAGAGCAAGCAGGAATCAAAGATCAAGATCGGAAATCTTCAAATGGTGCGGCAAATCCTCCTCCTCAGTGCAGGACGAAATATTATGAAGGAAGCCCAATTTTAGTCTCCAACCGAAATAATACAATGGACTGTCTATTAACAAGAATACGAAGGAGAACTGAACTGCATAGAGGTTCCCCAATTATGTTTAATCAGAATTTGGCAAAACCTTGTAAAAGGCAAATCGGCAAGGAAAATGATCGGTAGGATGCATAACTATCAACTTTATCATTTGAAGATCATTTGAGATCTTGTGATAAAGAATTAATGGTATTTCTTGTTAATAATGCTTATTTCTTGTTATACACAAAAGCATAGGATTGACATAAAATTACATCTTGGTACTTACAGAGCTCACTGAGACTTTCGTCAAATGCTCCAAAACAAGTTTGTATACGAAATGCTGCAGTGAATGTATTAGATCTGAAACGAAAACAGTCAGGCGTTGGTTACAAAATAGATAATTACCTTAGTGTAATCACCAGTAATGAAGGCCTGTTCAATTCCACTGTAAATGGTGAGGGTCGTCAAGAGCTTCTGGTAAGGAGAATTCCACCAATGACGGAAGGTTGCGATAAACAGATCAGAGGACAACTTCCTGTCCCTCTCGGATGTATCTTTGTCCTTGTCCAAAGTAATAGGATCCAGGAGTCCGGCGATGATGAGAAAAGCCACGCAACCACAGGCAATATATATTCCGCAGACGATGTAAACCTGAGGTAACCAAAGTATTAAAATAAACCTCATTTGAATTGGGCCATTTTAGAAATGAAATTGATACTATAATATTGAATGTTTTTCAAGATACAAATTAACCATAATGTCTATTTTGGAACAAAATAAAAGCTAAAAAGGGCATTACTTGTGTGGCTTAAACAAAACACCTGATCTATGTATATTCTTTATGGAGCCCATCGTGTTTCTTATAGACTCAGCTGGTATGATTTTTGCGTGATTAAGTACTAAGATTGGTGATCATTTACTATGATATTTTACTTGATATTTTGCTTGTTTTATGTGATATGGAGACTTCTAATACATAAAGAATTACACATTTTGCTCTACCCACTTCAAAGACGATGTCAGTTTGTATTTTGATATGAAATGTTCCCTTCGTACCTTTTCAATTGGTGGCCTGGCAAGGTTAGAATTATTCACGGGTAATGCGGGGTCAAATGAAGCCCCACATCGTTCTAGTTCTTCAGGCGTCGGAAGAGTAATATTGTCAGGGCGCTGACTGAAGACAGTTGATGAAATTAAATTTCCCCATACTTGACCTGGAAAGTAAAAGACATTATATACACAGATATATACAGTCACGCCCTGAAATGTTAGAAACAAGTGCTTTTCACTTTGTCTTTTTGCATTATTCTTACAATGTTGTTTTTTATTCAAACCTGATTTTCCTGGGAATTTTACATCGTCACCGGAAGCTTGCTACTAATATTCGAGTACGCATGCACATCAGGGTTTTTCAGCGAGTATTTATTATTTTTTTAGTTTACAAATGAGAACATCTGAATGTCCAAGAGTCTGCTGGGTGTGCGGTCTTCACTTTATAATTCTATTCTTTTCTTTCATTTAATATCTGAAGGTCGCCGTCCAATTGCGAAATCAAAGTGACACTGTCGTGTATTTGTTCGGAGATATTTTAAGCAAGGTTGACAACTTAACCCTGCCCATGATGGATACTGTATATCCATTTAAATAATTTCATGTCAGTATTTATATGACTATTTGTAGTAAGATGGCATCATGAAGATGACATAACCGTCGTTGAAATATCCCTTCCGTTAAAAAGCACTTGCAATCGGAAACAATATTTCGATATTTCCTCTAAGGAGAGCAAAAATGCAATCAATTGAATCATATAAAGATGAAATAATAAGTATGGTAAGCGTAACACAGGATCAAGGAAAACAGAAAATAACGACATTTAAACGAAAGCATGCAAATTTGATGAAACGTAAGCGTCTTATGGCTCCTGGACGACAACCTTCATATGAACCTTGGTAAGTTGACAACATCTTGCACGAGACTCGCCATATAGGGAACAATGCCTTGAATAGCGAATGAACTGAGACACGTGAATACTATAGGTTGGGGATGCAAGAATGTTTCTATCGAGCAATGGAAAATTCACAAAAGAACACAGAAGGAAGAAGGAAAACAAAAAGCAAAATCACTACAAGAAGATATCACCCCGTTATTTCTATTACCAAACATGACAGTAAATGAAAAATCGGCGATCTACGTCTTAATTTTGATGAATAGTAATTTAGAAGGTACACAAGCACTTGAATTAGTGTTGAAATTGTCAATTATTCTTTAATTTGATTAAGTTTGATTCATTGGTTGGCTCTATCTATTCTAAATTTGTATTAAGAAGCGTTATTCTGTTTTACTATTATATCAAAGAGTATGGAGTTAAATGAAATGTGAACAGAATTGGACATCAGGCTTAGCCTATTTAAGTCTTCTCATTACGATGACAACAGAGATAGTATAAATACGGATATATAACATACATTGATTTAACATATTGAGGTATGGGGAGTTAACTCCTTTATGTACAAGTCTACAGCTTAACTCAGTATTTATTAAGACCGTTATGTTAAGTGAATTATGTAAAAAAAAACTGGACATGTATTGTTCATATTTATATATGGAAGCTATCGATTATTAATATTTGAGGAAATCGTATCTATCACAACAACAGAAAAAGACCATACAGTCCAAATACATAAGGTACATATTTCCAACTATATTCTAATATTTGTTAATAGTTTTGATTTTTTCCTTATAACCTATTTTAATATTTAGGCCCGCATCTCTTACCTTCACCATCCATCTTATTGTAGCAGATAAGATAATAGAGCAATGAAGCAATGCGAAACATATTAATTACTGCTATGACATTAAGAAAATTGGCATTCTCGCAGTAAGACGATTTGAAGTGAAACAGATTAAGTGTGCGTCTTTTTTCATGTACAACAATTAAAAAACATCATGAAAATACCAACATGTCAACATAATTATAAATCAAACTGAGATTCCATAAAACTAGGGCAAAATATGAAACAAAGAAATATTTCCAAAAAATACAGGAATAAGACAAGGTGTTCCGGAAGTGTAAGCGCCTTATGCTTCATCGACGTCAACCGACATATTAACCTTGGTCAATCAAAGTAAGTAATATCACGTTCTCAAATGAGAGAAAGGTATTCAACAACCGAACCAACAGGCAAAATAACAATCATCAAATACGTCCAGATTCATGTCACACAAAAAATTAGAATATTTCTCAAGATCACTATGGCGATCATAAAACTTCCCCACAATGTTCCTCAAACAAAGGCAAATGAAAGCATACAAATACTCACTTGTCTGGAAAACCATGAAGAAGAATCCGAAGAACCTGTTAATTACGTCATCTTCGGTGGCACCTGTGTGTTTTGCATACCAAACGGCAGCTTGTGTTAAGTAGGTACACTTTGCAGACCACAACGGAGCAGCACCGAGCCCCACAATCACTGAAGCCACAGCCATTGTCCCCCAGACAGCATAGAAATTAGCAGCCATGTACACAATATAGCATATCATGGCGAGAGCAATAGTCCATTTACAGCCCAAGTGTGCAACAATAAATGCCGGGAAGAACATGCACGATATTACCAGAGCTCCATAAATAATAGCCAGTCCTCCGGTACCAAGTCCATCTTCCTTGTTTAGTGAACTCTGCAAGTTCGATAACGACTGGAAAGATGTAAACAGGAACAAAAATCCAAAACTGACAACTACAACGTTTTTGAGGATTGTCCTCTTGTCCATTCTGTGGCTATCAGTCGGATTCCACGGATTAGGGCTGGCACCATTTTGATATCCTTTGCTAAGATCGCTAATCGCTATTTCAGCCTGCGCCATAATGATCAATTTCTGTAAATAAATAATATTTGATATTCATTCTACATTGATTTGATTTGAATCTGAAATAAATTTCATTGCATTAACGTTAATTAAACCAAACAGATCCCATGTCAAACCAAATTCATTATTGCTAGATTCCAGACAGTTCAACTGAGTTTTTAAGGTACACACAATCGACATGATTGGTATCCGCCATTTACTGACAAATTGAAAAAATAGTACAATACGGTAGCATTAACAAATCTTGTCTTTTTTTCAGCTATCTCGCCTATTTATTTACTGTATTGTTGAAAGATCTTACTTTGAGTATGTCAGTTTGATCAGCTGGTCGGTTATCTCTTGTACTCATAGTAAGTTAATGTGAAACCATTTATCATACTCTACGATTTATTTCTAAATTTGCATCGCCATGGGATTTCCTGATTATCTTGTACAATGCTTTGGATTTTAGTTGGATTGAACTTTGCGTAGTAATTTGTCTATTGGGTGTTCAAAGGCCACATTATAGAAGTATTTATATCAATATATTATATACATATGTTCATTCATAGTTAAAGGTGACAGAATCATAATCCAAACACATCAGTGTAACTTTTTATTCCCGAAATGGTTATACTAATTTGATCAATGAATGATAATGTTGATATTTTTTTTATTTATTTATTTTTTTTTTTTTTTTTTTGGCATTGTTGCTTTAATTACACATGCGTCCTTGTGAAAGGTACGTGCGTTACCACTTTGCCACCCGACCACTCTAATCATTGTCAATAAATAAATGGGTTATCTTCTAGGAAGGTCAGTGATACACAGTGATGTCATTATGGCATCAAATTGATCTCGACATTCAGGAATAATATACATGTGACAGTAACATGTGACTGGCTGAGGTGTCATAAACCCTGTCAGAGTTGTGATATTTCAGTGTGATGCCGCTATGAAAGAATTGCAATCATCCGCCGACACCTCCTTCCTATGACCGTAGCTGTTTAAAGGATGTTGACGCCCTCCGTAAGCAAAAAATATGTTTTCGACATACATGCAACATTATTGAGTCTGAGTGGTAAATATGCTTTGTAAATGCATTTTTATTATCCCATGAATCCAAAAATCGGGTTAGAATGGCGGAGAGACACTCAACTCGAGATTACATCTTATATCAACATTGTTACCAGTCTGTGCAGATACCTTTCAGTAGCTGTTTATATATTTGTACTGTCACGACCTTAGCCTTCTGAGATAAACTTCACTGGCTTGATTGATAGATCTGCCTGGAAACTTCAGAATGCCAATGGCGCCACGTAAACCAATTTAAGTATTGCAATAATTTATAAGGCCTGTTCGTTATATCGAATTCGGTAATAAAATGGCACCCTCAAAGATTTGAATTATAACGACACTTGAAACTTTCTTAAAGAAAAGGAATCCAATGGAATGGAGACTCTTGAAAGGTATGTAATCCCCCATGATAAAACTATTTGTGTACCTATTCATAAGATGAGGTGTGTCTCAAGCTTTCCGTTTACTGTGATCTGATTGGCCAAGACATATACACACCTACTTGATTGTTCCTTCGGTGATGTTTTAGACTTTGGACAGTTAACAGTACGATTTTGTCATGTTTATTGCTATTAAATAAGTATTTGTTGCAAAGACAAGCCGACATAACAGGGGATGAGATTTCGGTCAAATAGCGACAAAGGGTTTTGACAGTATGGCATTGTAATTGGAATCTGTACAGCTGTATTTGGTCAGTAAGACAGCATTGAGACTTAAACGCAACAATCGCATTTGTTTGACAGACCGGAAGTTTGCGAGTGAAAAAAAAGGGTTTTTCTTGTCTATCGACCATCCTATTATTTTATCTGTTTTAAGCGGAGTCATAACAAGAGATAACATCGGCCTCGGATGTAAAAATTAGTGTAGGTTATCAGCTTGATAAAACAATAACCTCCCCTCTCCAGGGAATAATACTATCATTTACTCGGGAGTATTATTTGTCCTTGACGAAAACAGCTACACAGCTACAGCATTCGACATTGTTGTATTAGTTATATTCAGCTAAATTTCATTCCAAAGCTTCTCAAATGTAGAAAAAAAATACCAAAACCTTTTACCTCTATTAAAGGAATTGCTGTGTCGTGTAAAAGTTGTTTAGGTCGCCTGTAAATGTTTGATTACCTACGATTAGATTAGAATTTAATGTATGATGACAATCGGTTCATACAAATAACATTAGTATGCTTACATTACAAATGACTTAACTTCATAAATGTTGTGTTATGAATTTTTCTCAATACTACTCGGCTGATATTGACTCAGAAAATGAGAGCAATAATGGGTTACATACGACCAGAGGCTAAACAGTCAATTTTGCCTGAAATGTAAATCCATTTGGTACAAATGAGTGCTATATTTGTGTTGACAGTTCATTGTGAGCGAAAAAGTATATACAAAATAAATCTATTCCATGAAGTGCATAAACGACAGTGTATTTTTCAAAGTGATAGGTAGACAACATTTTGACTATTCAATGATAAAGATTATAGAATGCATTTTTTGTAAAATCTACCATGTCTATGCCGAACAAGAACATTTGCGATCTTGTCTGAAAAACCGTGTTTTCGCAATATTAAAAATTCTACGGATAATGTTAATAGTAATAAACATAAATTGGTTTATTTGGATATTGCACATTTATCAATTAGAAAATATTGAATATAAGATATGCCACTTAAAGAGAGATAGAAGGATTACTTACCTTAACAGCGAATATGTGGTGAAGTTTTAAACGTCCATGCACACAGAGTTACCTGCGAAGAAAAATCAGGTAAATTTAACTACGGGTTTATATACGTATACTTACTAATGTAAACGTTGGAAGGGTCGTCACGTGACCTGTCAATCATAGCAAGTTCTGATACACCCGACTTCTATGACGGAGGTTCAATAAGGAGCTCTACTTGAAACTTGTAAACATTCTTCATAATCTTTTATTCTTTATCGCTAAGAATATGCTCATATTTCCTTTTTTGTTTGGGATAATAGTAAAACAAAAACTTCTTCTTAAAAACCATATCTATCCGATTGGAGTCAACTTAAACCTACCACTATTCATTGGATCATTGTGATTGCAATAATATGTTCAATCACGGGTAGAAATCGTCTTCAAAGATATTGACTGGTAACTTATAATGACGTTTTGATTATACGAAAGTAGCAAAACGACGCACCAGTGAATAACACCTTTAAAATGATGCATTGAACTGTGTCATACAGTCATATTTCGTCTTTCTAGGACTTGCCAATGACGATGTTGTTATTTAGTAGGCGATTGAGGAAAATTCAAATGGGTTGAAATAAAATTGAAAAGTCGGATTTGTATGTGCTGTTATACCACAATTCAATACATTTCATAATTCCCAATATTTCATGAGGTTTCAAACGGAAGTCAAGTACATATGTGTGAATGATTAAAACGTGACATGCAGGTTACGGTAAACATTACAGGTAAAAAAGTTCACCTACACTGTCTACCACCTGCATCCTCATTTTCATTATTGAACCAATATATCTTCATTTTATTCTATAATTCCATTGTAATTTCTATGTATGAATTCCTGACGAGACTTTCATTTGTGCCCTTTATGATCCAATCATGAAATATTTTGAAAAATTGAGACATTATCGTCAAAGAAACAGACTGAAAAAGAAATAATTAGCTGGACAAATGTTAATAAATGAAGTTAAATGCACCTTTAATGTTCATGAACGTTTAATGATGAACATGTCACGTCCGTTCTGGAAGCTCGTAATTTTTGTCCTCTCCTACCTAATTTATGTGATAGACAATAAAGAATTATTACGTCTGTCAGTCACCTAATGTATTACATAAGAGTTAGGTTTAAATCTGTCAACAACGTATTAACTTTCTTACGGTGACTACAGGCTTACTCAAGGGTACTCTGTATTACAATTACACTGCCACTTCATGTAAAGCAGATGGAGAATGAAACAAAATAGGGGTTTGCCGATGAGGAATATTTCAATATCAGAAAAAATATATATGTATTATTCGACTTATTCCATTGACCATTATTTAAGTATAATCTAACCGGATGACGCGACATGCGGCGATATCTGGGTATGATGACGTTAGAAAGGCATTTGTTAGTGCCCCCATCATATAGGAACGTTGTCTTCATTTGACCCTGGCAGTTGTGATGACGTAAAATCGCAAATAAAAAAGTAAAGCCACTACCGATGACGTAAGGTGTTTCTGTGCAGTTTAATGGAAATGACAAATATACAACTGATATGTTTGTTCAGCTTCGTAAAAGTACTAGACAAATGAACATAAAACAATCGCCCTATGTGGTAAATTAAGAGATTCTGATTCAAGGATAATAGCATTTTTTTTTCTTTTGTCATTTTTTATAAACAAAGCATTAACAAACTAACAAAGCAACAAGCATTCATACATCGATTGCAATCCCATCACCAGCAACATATCTTATTGAAACGTTAATTATGAGTGGAATGTAATTAATGAGATTTCAAAAGCAGTAGATATAAGTTGACGTTTGCCACCGAGCAAAGATAAAAAGGGATCGTTCCTTGTTATGTTATATGTAAATATTTTCCCTTCTAGTAGGATACCATAAAGTTTGGGGTCAATAAAAGCCTTGATTTAACTATGTAAAGGTATGTATACATCACAGATATTTGCTTATACTTATATACACATAGATATTACTGCCCCAGGTAATGTACAATAATGGCATTACTACACATTTCAGCATTAAATGACGTATATTCCATATAATAGTCATGTGTGCTGCTTTTTGATGATGTTTTTGTTGAATACTGGTTGAATTTAACGAGATTTTTTCAGAAGGGTGCGATGACGTTGTACAAAAATAACTTTCACTAATCTGTATGTTATTTGCAGTTGTAAACATGATTAATATAACAAGGAACAACAAGAATGAAATATTTTCTGGCATAGCCGTTTTAATTATTTCTTTTACCATTTTTTATTTCCATAAAGATTCGTGATTAATTTCAGCACTTTTGAACAAACAACTCCATAAAACGAATATGTCATCATTTTTAATGGTAGAATTCATTTACAATTTTTAGACGATGGTAATTATATTTCTTTTAGAAAGATATCGTATGTTCCAAAATTGATTGTATAAAGAAAAACAACTTAATAAATTCACAACCCAATCTCTAATATATTCAGAGTAGACACACATAAGTGTTAAGGAATAATATCCGGGATGATATACAACTTAGACGCTACATATAGATTGTAACCTGGTGTATACATTCTCGTTTCTTCATATTGAAAATAAATGCGTCTTGGTGTGGTCAAATTATTGAGGACATCGCTTGACTTTAGCTACCGATAGGACTTAAGCACTAAAACTGCATCATATGTTTTAACCAAATATTTATTGTGATTATGATTCCTACTAAAAAAACTGTTGGAAAATCGTTCAAATCATTTCTATAGAAAAAAAAATGGACTCCATTTATCGAATTAGAAATATATGAATGAAAAACTAATACGGGGAAATGCTAAATATACGCTATATGTCAATACACCTAATTAATCTCATAGAATAAACATAACGTTTTGATAATATCACATCTTACAAAGATTGTTTTGTAACTTTCTTCAATCGTAAACAATTGTTTTTGTTCTCTAATATATCAGTCATTGTCCGAACACTACAAATGTTTTATATACTCAACGGATAAAGAAACGCATGGTAAATTTTGAAGATGAATCTTGGCAAGACGTCGGGTATAATGAATTATTCATCCATACAGAACAATCTGCAAAATCAACTATTTGTACCTGATAAGTGATTAAGGAGTAATTGAAGGGAATTGAAAGAGAACTCGAATTTCACCCAATGTTCTCTCCACAGCCCTGATTCTCTTAGGCATGGAGTTCATGAGTGAGTTTATCCTCCTCATGTTGGTTCATTCTTCCAAGAGGGCTGCTCTCAGTTGGGTCAGAATAACAGGGGGAGACTGGCGTCGTCGAACCTGTCTATCCAGCTGGTTCCACAAATGCTCAATGGGGAATAGGTCGTGGCTGTATAGCGGCCAGTCCAGTGAGTGGATTTTGTTGTTAGTGAAAAAGTCGTAAGAGCTCCTTCCATCAGCAGTGCCATTGTTTAATGCTATCAGAAATTAATCACAATATCGGAAAATGATGTGTCTCTATAAAGATTACCTAATGGTATGACGAGCAGTGTAACTCAATGTCACAGCACTTTTGTGCACGAAATTTTCCCGTTTCGTGCTTTTCCCGGAAGACATCGTCACGCAATACAATAATGCAACATTAGATACAGGGCCACGTGCACTGTAACCTAGAGAGTAGCTTGACCGATTTTGATTGTTTTTAACAGCGCGTTCACAAAAGATTGCAAATAACTCAACCTGCGTTTCTTTATCCCTTGAGTACATTTTTTCAATATTTTTCTTAGCTGAACCGATGGTAAAATTAACGTGCTGTATACATTTGATATTTATATACTTGTATTCGGATACTAACGATGATTATGATATCTCTACAGTACGCCCTGTATTGTTCTCTAATGGGAACTAGTGTTAAAATGTTTGTCTTATCAATAAACTGTTTGTACATCCTACACGATAGCTATGTATTGACGACAGTGGTGATCTATGGAAGGGCGTGACCCTGAAATAAAGACATAACAAACAACCTACTTAAATAAGGGTGGGTCGTTCAGCCGCTATCACTGTAACAATACAGTCACAAACGAAAAACTCTAGAAAACTTACACCTACCTGTACACTTTCTTTAGAAGGAACATTGTTTTATGTATGAAACCCCTGCTGTTTTCATTGCAAACAGATGTAATCCGTCATTGGCTTTTATTTTGTACAAATAGTATTCATCATCAGCATGCTTTCTGAATTTTTGGCTCAGTAATTATAGAAACTAACTTAATTTCCGTTAATTTTTTTCAAAATCCTTGTTATAAACAAATCACAAACAACTAGCTTTCTGGTTAAGTATTTGTGGTTAAAGTTTGGTTTTTGTAGTATTTATTACTAAAATACTTAAATCTATGTCATTAAGTACCACTTTAAACATGTGACAACTTATCTCAAACACGTTCACGAGGACGGTGCAGGTGCGTGAAACATGAAAGCGTTGTCAATGTAACAGTTACGGATGTTCTGGGGGTCACTCCACGCGATGGACTCGTTGACATCTTAATTTTGTTTACTAAAGATGACTGTTTGTTTCTTTCCGAGAACTATAAGGCTTTTTTGTTTTCTATTTTCTATCAAACAGCTTCGAGAGAAGCGTAAATTCTTTCCAACCTTATATGACTAACCATCATATTTTTCATTGATTATGCAGTCACTTTCACCCGGCTACAACTGATAACAAGGGCAAATATGAACATGAGTTTCCTTTATACCAATCAGTTGGTAAGTATTGGCAAGTTTACTTTTAGTTTACATGGAATTCGTGGTTAGCTACAAACCGATAGATTTATTAAAGATGCACAAGTGTTATACAGCAATAAGGACATGTAGAAATCAGAAAAGGAAATTGACAATCGAAGATTCGGTTAAGCATGACAAAGAGTCAATCACAAGAACGAAAATTGAAATTATTTAGTATAACCGTTTAAAAAATAATATTAAGAAGGCTTTAGTTTATCGGAGGGACCTCAGACTACGACTAAGTTTGTCTCCCTCGAAACTATCGATTCCATTCCCTTTAAAATCGGTATACCAGTCTGGTCTACTGCCATACAATTCTGTATTGAATGAAATATCGTATTGACCCGTCTATGACTGATAGCAAGGCCCAATATGACTGATAGCAATGCTGTCTATGACTGATAGCAAGGCCCAATATGTCTTTCGTTTCCGTCAAAACATTTAGCTGGAAACTTTGGCAAGTGTACATATAAATCACGTGGTTAGCAGTGTACATATGTGATGAATTGTACACGAGTACAGTGTATATTTAGATATGAATAAGATTGACTTTATGATAATCTAGAAGATAAATTCATGTACAGAAAATGGAAGAATGGACCAAATCTAACATCATGTAAAGTAAGGGAATGTGCACTGTCCTATAGTTCCATCAATACGGTCACGTTTGAATAATTGATGATTTCAAAATAGCACGATATTCAATGAATGTCATGTATAATTTCAGGCAGTCAGGACCTAAATGCAACCCTCAGTCAGACTTTAAAGTGGTCTTAAATATTTATGCAAGACTGGTTGACTCAATGGCCTATATTCTGTGACCGAGTAGGGTGTCCTTCTTGAGGCATCACTGTACTTATCGCCTCCCACAAACACGTTCTCGACACACGCACTCATCTCGTTTACATAGTGAGATCATCCTAAATTTACGAAAGTTGTCGATGGGACGTTCCGCAATATGAATCCAACTAAACATATGCGAGTACCAAGCTGAAAATCGGTACGGATATCAAAGTTTCGCCTTATATATTTTACTTGGATGTTTGGACTAATACGCAAATTCTAACCTCTTAATTCCAGGTATCAAAGAAAACGTGATAACAACAAAATAGACCTCTACATTTTCATAATAGGCCTGGTCTTTAATTTTTCTCTGTGGCGACGATAGAACGAGGATGTTTAATTCGCTAGTTGACCAATCACAGCCGATCCTGTTTGGACATGTGTCACGTACTGCGTTTATTGGTTTAAAAAGTGTTTCATGTTTTCAGTCAGGAAGTGTAAACGGTAGTGTATATAACAACATATGAATGTTATAGACGACGTCAATTAGATTTTATATCTTAGGAAGATAAAGACGATGTTTACGAGATCCAGACATACGAATTTCTTCTTTAGTCGTGATATATGAAATTTTTTCTGATGCCTTACCGTTACACTGAGACAACATAGAAATGTAGAGTGTTCCAAGTCGTGTGACGAACATATTATGAAACCCTTTTGTGTATTCTCCGCGTCGGTTTAAAGGAATTCACTTTTTAAGAAATGTTGCGAATTCCAGAAATTGAACGCAGGTTATCTCAAGGGACACTTTAGGAATATGAAACAGCAAACACGATACTGACGAATTCTAATTTACCTACGGCATCAAATAACACCTTTTAGTTTGATATCATTTCGAATTTGAATTTTTCTAATCATGTCAAAGTTTCTTTTTCTCGATTGTAACACTAGAGTATCTTGTGCAATTACTTAACAATAGATTGTAGAACTAGTGTTTCCTGTGTTAACTTATAACACAGATGTCAAAATTGTGACCTGTGCAATTGCTTATTACTCTATTATAACACTAGTGTTTCCAGTTTAATCATTTAATACGGGATGGTAACACTAATATAGCCTGTGTAATATATCCTGTGTTATTACTTGATACGGGATGGTAACACTAATATATCCTGTGTTATTACTTGATACGGGATGGTAACACTAATATATCCTGTGTTATTACTTAATACGAGATGGTAACGCTAAAATATCCTGTGTTATTACTTAATACGGGATGGTAACGCTAAATTGTACCATAAGTTTGTACTGCTGAATCTTTTAACATTAGATCGTAATACTGGTGTGTCCTATGTAATCGCTTATCACTGGCTGGTAACGCTGGTATGGCCTCTGTAATCCATTAACACTGGCCGGTAACACTAGGATGTCTGTGTTACACATTAACACTGGCCGGTAACACTAGGATGTCTGTGTTATCCATTAACACTGGCCGGTAACACTAGGATGTCTGTGTTATCCATTAACACTGGCCGGTAACACTAGGATGTCTGTGTTATCCATTAACACTGGCCGGTAACACTAGGATGTCTGTGTTACACATTAACACTGGCCGGTAACACTAGGATGTCTGTGTTATCCATTAACACTGGCCGGTAACACTAGGATGTCTGTGTTACACATTAACACTGGCCGGTAACACTAGGATGTCTGTGTTATCCATTAACACTGGCCGGTAACACTAGGATGTCTGTGTTATCCATTAACACTGGCCGGTAACACTAGGATGTCTGTGTTATCCATTAACACTGGCCGGTAACACTAGGATGTCTGTGTTATCCATTAACACTGGCCGGTAACACTAGGATGTCTGTGTTATCCATTAACACTGGCCGGTAACACTAGGATGTCTGTGTTATCCATTAACACTGGCCGGTAACACTAGGATGTATGTGTTATCCATCAACACTGGCCGGTAACACTAGGATGTCTGTGTTATCCATTAACACTGGCCGGTAACACTAGGATGTCTGTGTTATCCATTAACACTGGCCGGTAACACTAGGATGTCTGTGTTATCCATTAACACTGGCCGGTAACACTAGGATGTCTGTGTTATCCATTAACACTGGCCGGTAACACTAGGATGTCTGTGTTATTCATTAACACTGGCCGGTAACACTAGGATGTCTGTGTTATCCATTAACACTGGCCGGTAACACTAGGATGTCTGTGTTATCCATTAACACTGGCCGGTAACACTAGGATGTCTGTGTTATCCATTAACACTGGCCGGTAACACTAGGATGTCTGTGTTATCCATTAACACTGGCCGGTAACACTAGGATGTCTGTGTTATCCATTAACACTGGCCGGTAACACTAGGATGTCTGTGTTATCCATTAACACTGGCCGGTAACACTAGGATGTCTGTGTTATCCATTAACACTGGCCGGTAACACTAGGATGTCTGTGTTATCCATTAACACTGGCCGGTAACACTAGGATGTCTGTGTTATCCATTAACACTGGCCGGTAACACTAGGATGTCTGTGTTATCCATTAACACTGGCCGGTAACACTAGGATGTCTGTGTTATCCATTAACACTGGCCGGTAACACTAGGATGTCTGTGTTATCCATTAACACTGGCCGGTAACACTAGGATGTCTGTGTTATCCATTAACACTGGCCGGTAACACTAGGATGTCTGTGTTATCCATTAACACTGGCCGGTAACACTAGGATGTCTGTGTTATCCATTAACACTGGCCGGTAACACTAGGATGTCTGTGTTACACATTAACACTGGCCGGTAACACTAGGATGTCTGTGTTATCCATTAACACTGGCCGGTAACACTAGGATGTCTGTGTTATCCATTAACACTGGCCGGTAACACTAGGATGTCTGTGTTATCCATTAACACTGGCCGGTAACACTAGGATGTCTGTGTTATCCATTAACACTGGCCGGTAACACTAGGATGTCTGTGTTATCCATTAACACTGGCCGGTAACACTAGGATGTCTGTGTTATCCATTAACACTGGCCGGTAACACTAGGATGTCTGTGTTATCCATTAACACTGGCCGGTAACACTAGGATGTCTGTGTTATCCATTACCACCACTGGCCGGTAACACTAGGATGTCTGTGTTATCCATTAACACTGGCCGGTAACACTAGGATGTCTGTGTTATCCATTAACACTGGGCGGTAACACTAGGATGCCTGTGTTATCCATTAACACTGGCCGGTAACACTAGGATGTCTGTGTTATCCATTAACACTGGCCGGTAACACTAGGATGTCTGTGTTATCCATTAACACTGGCCGGTAACACTAGGATGTCTGTGTTATCCATTAACACTGGCCGGTAACACTAGGATGTCTGTGTTATCCATTACCACTGGCCGGTAACACTAGGATGTCTGTGTTATCCATTAACACTGGCCGGTAACACTAGAATGCCAGTGTTATCCATTAACACTGGCCGGTAACACTAGGATGTCTGTGTTATCCATTAACACTGGCCGGTAACACTAGGATGTCTGTGTTATCCATTACCACTGGCCGTTAACACTAGGATGCCTGTGTTATCCATTAACACGGGCGGTAACACTAGGATGCCTGTGTTATCCATTAAAACTGGCCGGTAACACTAGGATGTCTATGTTATCCATTAACACTGGCCGGTAACACTAGGATGTCTGTGTTATCCATTAACACTGGCCGGTAACACTAGGATGTCTGTGTTATCCAATAACACTGTCCGGTAACACTAGTATGACTGTGTTATCCATTAACACTGGCCGGTAACACTAGGATGTCTGTGTTATCCATTAACACTGGCTAGTAACACTAGGATGTCTGTGTTATCCATTAACACTGGCCGGTAACACTAGGATGTATGTGTTATCCATTAACACTGGCCGGTAACACTAGGATGTCTGTGTTATCCATTAACACTGGGCGGTAACACTAGGATGTCTGTGTTATCCATTAACACTGGCCGGTAACACTAGGATGTCTGTGTTATCCATTAACACTGGCCGGTAACACTAGGATGTCTGTGTTATCCATTAACACTGGCCGGTAACACTAGGATGGCCGGTAACACTAGGATGTCTGTGTTACACATTAACACTGGCCGGTAACACTAGGATGTCTGTGTTATCCATTACCACTGGCCGTTAACACTAGGATGTCTGTGTTATCCATTAACACTGGCCGGTAACACTAGGATGTCTGTGTTATCCATTAACACTGGCCGGTAACACTAGGATGTCTGTGTTATCCATTAACACTGGCCGGTAACACTAGGATGTCTGTGTTATCCATTAACACTGGCCGGTAACACTAGGATGTCTGTGTTATCCATTAACACTGGCCGGTAACACTAGGATGTCTGTGTTATCCATTAACACTGGCCGGTAACACTAGGATGTCTGTGTTATCCATTAACACTGGCCGGTAACACTAGGATGTCTGTGTTATCCATTAACACTGGCCGGTAACACTAGGATGTCTGTGTTATCCATTAACACTGGCCGGTAACACTAGGATGTCTGTGTTATCCATTAACACTGGCCGGTAACACTAGGATGTCTGTGTTATCCATTAACACTGGCCTGTTATCCATTAACACTGGCCGGTAACACTAGGATGTCTGTGTTATCCATTAACACTGGCCGGTAACACTAGAATGCCAGTGTTATCCATTAACACTGGCCGGTAACACTAGGATGTCTGTGTTATCCATTAACACTGGCCGGTAACACTAGGATGTCTGTGTTATCCATTAACACTGGCCGGTAACACTAGGATGTCTGTGTTATCCATTAACACTGGCCGGTAACACTAGGATGTCTGTGTTATCCATTAACACTGGCCGGTAACACTAGGATGTATGTGTTATTATGCCTGTGTTATCCATTAACACTGGCCGGTAACACTAGGATGTCTGTGTTATTCATTAACACTGGCCGGTAACACTAGGATGTCTGTGTTATCCATTAACACTGGCCGGTAACACTAGGATGTCTGTGTTATCCATTAACACTGGGCGGTAACACTAGGATGTCTGTGTTATCCATTAACACTGGCCGGTAACACTAGGATGCCTGTGTTATCCATTAACACGAGATGTTAACACCAGTATGCCATGTGTTATTTCATTAACGCTGGATTGTAACACTAGTGTGTCGTGTATAAACAAATTACACTTATCTTGTTGAAGAATACTGAGAATATCTCTATAATAACTGTAAATGAAGCTAAATAAAAGCATTTACCAAACTGAAAATGCACTCGTTTGTGTTTGTTGTTTGGGTTATTTGTATTATTATTTATATTTATTTATTCATTTTATCGGGTCAAACAGCAATAGTATTGATTGGCATTATAGAAATACCTGAATTACTGTAACCAGGACTACCGGACGTAACCGTCCACTGGCGATGAAGAATTATTGTTATGAATAACATTGTGTATGTTCAAATTGTTCTCATCCTGGAAATGTTTTGAAGAAATAACAACGGTTATTTTAAGAATGAATTAAAGTGCTTTCGATGGTTAAAGACAGTATACAACTATTTTCACATTATTTACAAAGTTACGGTTTCCTTAATTTCCCAGAAGACATATTCCCAGTAATAGTTTCTATTTATTAAGTCAAGGTGTTCTATATCTATGCAAAGGAGGTCCCTGTTTTGAATTAGAGATAAGCTTCAAACATTTTGGGCTCATTTAATAACATGGTAATAGTTAGTATATATTTCTTAGATAAGATGGCAGATATCGTACGTGCGTGTGATAAATAAATCAATAATCAAAATCAAGGTAAATTATAGCAGTACTTATAACAAATAGTAACCGAGTTATTCAGTAATGGCAAGCCCTGAAAGGGTACCATCTGACTTCTTCGTAAATCCTTTTTCAACCGAAACACAAAGGCTTAGGTACTATTTCAAGAAAACAACCTCTCATGAACCGGGAAGTAAAATTCTAATCAATACACAAGTACGTCTGACACTATACCTATGTAGCTTTATAAACAAGTGAGATAACCTTATCGATCATGGCTCATGTTTACAGATAACAAATACTCAATCAAGACGTCCACGCTCGTCTTAATATCGGAGAATATCGGGAATCTCGGACGAACTCCATGAGCTTTAGAAGACATGATGCGTTTTCAGTCATTACTCGGCTTATTCTGTTCCTGTAACATATACTTTGTACTGGAAGGTGCCATTTACTGGTATATCATGTTAATAGTTTATCAGGTCACACAGCAGTAGTAATGGAACACACGACAGAAATACCTAAACAATTAAGACCAGGACTATCGAATTTAACCGTTCTTTGGCAATGAGGAATCGTGATATGAACAGCATTGCATATCTTAATACTGTACTCTCCACGAAAATATAGTGAAGAAATAGCAATGTTCATTTACAAAATAGAGAGACTATTTTCAGTGGTTAAAAAGGGAAACAAAGGTACGGGGCAAGTTATTATTGTAAGGCATTCACCACAAAAACCATTTAAATGTGGCATTTAATTAATTATTTTATTATTATCCCATCTTCCGAGAGCAAAGTACACACAAATTACAAAAATGTAACATTTAGTGTGTTAGACAATGGGTCACAACTTTCAAATTTTCATGAATAGGGATCATCACATTTCTAGTCCTAATAACCTTATTCACAGGGGCATCGGAATGTGTTAGAGTTACAGGACTTGTGTTAAAATATGACGTTGTTAAAGGAGGTAAAAATAGTTCTTAATCAGACTATTTAAAACGCCAAAAAATCCGTGAAGTAGTGATTAAGAATTCGAAAAGCAAAGGTAATTTACGTCGCGCGACGACAGGCGAAATATATTGATATTAGTCATACAGAGAGAACAGAGAACCTTGTTAATAAACCTGTGATTTCGTCCCTGTCAGTTACAGCCTTATGGTAAAGGTTGACATTACTTTTTTTACGTCATATACAAAAAAAAAAGTTTCATAACTATTCAAGAGACAAATATTATCCCAAAAAACACCATTAGACCAGATTTAAAACTTCAGGTATTATAAATCAAAACGTAAAATCTTACACGCCATGAAAATACGTATACTAAAACAAAATTCAAAATTTCATTAGCCCAAACAAACATTATACAGTGATTAAAACATCTTCAATTTAAAAATTGATCTATCTATAGTTAACTTTAACTTGATTTTTATTTTGTTCAGATATAAAGGTTAATAGATTGTAATGTAGCACATGTATTAGCAATTATACGGTAAAATAAACGGCTTGTAAATATTATGTCAATCTCTTACTAAGTAATAAAGTTTATCTATGTAAACGCAGCTCATCGACATCGTGACCAGTGGTAGGTGGGTCACAGGATAGACGATATACCGCGAGCAATATAGATATGTATATACATATATTAATATAGGTATATATCTATATATAAACATGTTTATTCCTCAGAGAAAAGCATTGTTTATTTCATCGTGTACCGTAACATTCTTTACATAACAAAACAATATAGACGTGGCTGTCTCATAGTGTGCCTTCCGGCCACACGAACATTCATGTATCAATCAAACTTGTGGCCTATGTAGAAGTGCAAAACATCTGTTCACATTATTTTAACATAATACAAAATAGCAACAATATAAATTCTTAACAATACTTATGATAATAGTTACGGTCCAAATAATAAACCATGGATAATAATTTGTTATCGAGTTACCAGACGTGTCCCCTGAAAGTTTGGCAAGTAGTTTTAACTTTCCTGAATTGATTTAACATTGTCTTCAATAAACAGAAACAAAATCAGTAAACGTATGTACACTTACCTGATAACCAGGTGTATAATCTATCTTTCGATAAAGCAATCTGCGGATGTTGCTGGTCAAAATACTAGCAGATAAAACGCAGCTTGTTACGTCAATTGATGGGAAGGGTTTTTGTCACTCCTTGTGTACTCATCCGTGACTGACAGGTAGACAGCACATGTAAATGTAAGTGATGCTTTGGCATATGAAAAATAAGACTTCACTAGTAGGAGTCGTACAATAACAATAAGGCCGTATTGCTTATTCTCAGTCACGATCACCTGATGTTAAGAGACTTTGTAGTCAATGTCTTATTATATAAACCGTATTTTGGAGAGGATGAAGAAAGACAAAAGGTGGTCAGCCTGCAAAATTGCTATTTATATTTTAAGACAATTAAATGTACTCTATTTATCCTGTAACATATATTGAAAACTCAAACTATCGAAACTTTGTTGTTCGATCTTTGTATATCTGCCGCTGACGTTACCCTGAGTTATGCCTGATGACGTATGTAAAATTAATATCTCCGCGCCTTATTACAGTTCCGAACTTTGACGGATATAACAACAATTATAAGAATTTTTGTAAATAAGGTGGGGTTTTTATTATTTATTTAGATAAATACAGAATACAAAATAATAACACGAAAATACCAACATGTCAACATAATCATAATCAAATTCAATAAAACCAGGGCCAGATAAGAACGAAAGACTCCTAAAAATGTGCATCAAAATAACACTAAGTATTCCGGAAGAGTAAGCGTCCTCTGCTTCGTCGACGAAGTAAGTAATGCCACGTTTTCAAATGAGAAAAATGTATACAACAGTCGAGCCAACAGGCAAACTAACGCGCATCAAACACGTACAGCTTCATATCGCAAAATGAAATAGAATATTTCTCAGTGAGATCTTATGACGACCGTAGTAAAACTGACACATAATTTCCATCAACCTGCATTATTTGAAACCTCGAGTTACGAGGTTGTCCTTAAGTTGACGATAACGTGATAATGAGGAACAGGTCTTGAATATTGAATCAAATGCGACATGTAAATACCATAGGTTGGAAACGCATTGAAGCTGCTATCAAGAAATGGAAAATTCACAATAGAGAAATCGAAAACATCACGCTTAAAGCTTGGTGGAAAGCTCTCCATGTTTGGTTACGTTGTAGGAAAATATCGAGATAAGCGGCTGATGTAGATGAGTCTGGCGTGTTCTTGATTTCTAATTCTGGAATGTGTATACGATGGACGTGGTCAAGAAATGTCATGTTACCTACAGACAAGATATCTGAAAGTGAAATTAAACGACTTATTAAGGTCATTGTGGCCTGCTTTCATTAGCACTTCCATGAATTCAGTCGTGTATTAAAACAAAAACTAATAAGCAAACTAAAGAATCAAAGAATGTATTTTATGTAAGAGATTCTACACAAGACACACGAGTGAAAAGCATCTGTTAATGAGTCAGATACAGTACAATGAATTTAACTGCATCATACAGCTGTTTCGTCCTTCTAGGACTCGTCAGTGATGTTACATCATACAGCTGTTTCGTCCTTCTAGGACTCGTCAGTGATGCTAATGCCCTAAATTTTGAAACCTCGGAGGCGACAAAGGAAAATCTAAAGTGATCGAAAGAAATGTCAAAATCTAGACAGGAAGGTGAAGCAGTCCCATAATTAACATTTCGTAATATCCATACATCATATAATTTTAGAACAGCGTCCGGTAGGCCTACATGTGTATATTCCGAACCTTGCCAGTATTCGAGTGAATAAAAACATGAGATGCAGGTTACGGCAAACCTCGGGGCCTTAAAGTAAACAGCAGTGTCTACCACCTGCTATTTTAAAGATTGTACAAAAGACAAGTTGACTCCTTATCGGATGCAGGGTTAAAGGGTTGTTTGGGTATTAAGGCAACAAAGCGCTCCTCATACTTGAACTCTTATGGTCTAGCCTATTTGATGTTAATGTGTCTGTGCGGCATTGCTGGTTTTTAAGTGTGTTTTATAATATGTTCATGCATATCATCATTCGAATATTGGCACGTGTACTTGTTCGAAACTGATCAGATATATGGATAATTTTGAAATGTATTTAATGGTGAGGCCAGTGAATCTCTTTTCTTGGTTTCTACTTTGCTTTCAATCACTTAAGCCTTTGACGAAACCAGTACAGTTTGATTAATGGTTAGACTCTAAATTTGTTGTAAACGGTGCAAGTCAATTGTGTGTCTTTTTGTATAATATTTCAGAAGTACATCTGACGGGATGACGAAGCTATAACATACATCAAACATATCTAACACATGCATAAATTTCTGTAGACGAGCCCGATTGTATCCCTTACAGTGCCTCAGGTATGAGCCCGAGACATCACACCTAAGTATTTTCAGTGAGTTGTATTTGTAATTTTCAAACATATAGATACATATATATATTATGCAAATTTCTTAGTGCACCTGGCGAGGTGACGACGCAGCACATACACACATATACAGTGTAGCTATAGTTGGTTGGTTGAACCCATTGGGATTTGATCGTTTATTCAATTCTTGATATGGTTCTGTCCCGGATGTTACACAGAACTCGCAGTGTGCTGACGTAATTCTCATCATAACATTCAAGTCAGTATCTTATTCTATTTTACAATTGTTAAGCTCAGACGTTATATGGTTTTGAAACTTTGATATCAAAATTTTGTCTAAATCGAATTACTTTAGTAAATTAACTAGCGGATCATCGTAAGAAGTTTTCTTGTGTACTATTGGAAATGTTGATTCCGGGGGGTAGTTCACTATAAAAAATCAAAACAGTTGATTTGAATGTTCAGTGTGCTTATCACCTAACTCTACATCTTTTTAAATGTCCTATGAAATCACATTGCTACCATTTTTTTTTTCCTCTTGCGACTTAAAAACGACCTGGTTATTTGTCTTGAATCTTGAATTATATTTGACGTTTTCCGGATATTATCACTATTATTTGTAATGAATTTCTTTGTACTTCATATACCGATATCATCTGCAAATTGCTCCATATGAGTTTTTTATATCACTATTGGTCAAGATGTTTTAACAGAGTAGGGGAGATAACACAACCTCGAGGCACCCGTTATCTAGTGGTTTGTACTCGAACTGTACTGATGTTACTCAGATATTAAATTGATTTTCTTTTCCTGACTTGAATTATCTTAGGATGTTACGAGAGATAACAATATTTTAATTTTCTGAGGTCTAGAAACATGGCCGCAACATGTTGGATTTTGCCTTTTTTTTTTTTTTTATTTATTTATTTATTTTTATTTTTTTGTCGGAAGCGATTCTAACTAGCAAATCGAATGTAAATTTATTCATAAAACCACTCTGATATTCATCCATTATGTTGCGTTTTTTTTTTTTTTTTCCAGTAGTGTCTTTTGGGGGAGCGGTTGTTGCGTTTTACATTGGTATGAGGCTAGGGAGTAGTTATTAGATGCCATTACTCCAAGACTGTGAGTAGAAACTTCCCATGCATATCTTTTAAACAGCATTAACGTTTTCCGGACAGTGTGTTTCTTTGGATTTGAGAGTTCCTAAGCATTTCTATTCTGAAAATGGGCTGTACTTTCTTTACCAGCGTCCCCAAGCATTTTTTTGGTATTGTGTCTTATTGTTTTACTTTCTAACCTTTCCCTAGAAGTTGTCCAACCTATTTGGATTTAGAAATCTGTGGTTGTTGGTTTTGTTCTGTTTGTGATGAGATCCCTTAAATATGAATTGTTTATGAATGATTTCACATATAGAAACTATGGCCCTGTATCGTATCATTCTCAGAACTGTTGATTCAGAAAACGAAAGAATTACCGATGTTGTTAGTCTCCGTTCAAAGTTAATTAATATAGTGACTCTAAGTATAGAGTTGCTGATAAAAGTAGCGATTTTCGAGGTAATACTTAAGGGAAGGGATCTCGGGATAACTTTACACTTGATGTCATATCTCGACATCATTTTGAGCTACACTCGGGCGCCTGCCTGAGAGCTCTTTAAGAAGATTCATCAGTAACACAGTCATCGATAGACTTTGTCTTCCAGTTAACTCTATAGGTCGTATTTTTACTCTCGTTAGTTTGTCTGTTGTTTCCGTTGTTGTATACCTTGATCTAATTTGAGAACGTGATGTTTCTGACTCTGATAGACCAAGATTTGCACGGCGGATGTCATAAATGAAGCAGAAGACGCCGAATCTTCCGCAACACCTGGTCTTATTTTCCTTGCACTTTCTTAGGAACCTCCGTGTAAATATTTCCTTTGTTGGTGTTTTGCCCTAGTTGTATTGAATGTGAATTCGGATTATGATTATGTTGACATGTTGGTAATTTCTTGTTGTTTTAGGAGTACGTTATCATCAACACATAGACCGGGTGAAAACGGTCGCTGTTTGTAAGAAAAGTGAAAATTTCTCCAAAATATCTATACTTTTGAATCTCTTTCTTCAGATAGTAGACGACTAAACAAACCGTGACTCTTCGTCATGTTTTGTTATCACACTTTGTGTACTGTTGGGAGAACAATGAACTGCAACCGATAGTAATATAATACAAGCTTGCAATTACCTATTTACAATCACAAATAATAATTGTATATAAATTCTCTTCTTTTGAACCAGGATACACATCACAATAATATCTACAGTCGGTATACATTCGTAAACAATGCGTCAGATATAGCTCATGTGTACGATTTAGAAGTATGCCCCCTATCTGTAGCTATAAATCGACAAATATAAAACAGGAGTCAGGAATAAGCATCAATAACTTGTTGACAAGCTTTTTTCTCTAAACTAGAGTGAAAATCTACCTTTATACAAACTTATTACAGTGAAGACTACAGCAAATATATACCTTAGTCTTCCTGCTTACAATCTTCGATTTCGCGCTAAGTTTAGACTGTGTGAAAATTACCTAAAAATACTTAATGATCGATTAGAAAAAACATTCCCAGAATTCTAAGGCTATGTACAACAACCTGTAATTGTATCCTACACGAATATCCTCATTTAGACATGTTTATTCTTAAATAGTCATCATAACTTAAGACGACTGGTCTGTACCAGTCTGATTTAGTACTCTATGGTTCAGTAACCTTTATATAAGTAAATATATGTATACATTGTTTTGTTATTTTCATGTGATTGGTGTTCAGTCATCATGCATCAAATGTAAATAAGATAATATTTTAAGTGGATTTGTACTGAAAAATTCAGACCTGGACTCTAAACAATCTGAACTATTTTCAGTGGAGATCATTCATATGTTGCCATACCTTTCTATTACATCCATTTTCACAAGATAACCTCCCTTTGGAAACGATATCCAAGTTATTTACACATTTATTGACAAAGTCAACAATCGTAAATACTGTACATTAAAGCATCTAATGATGAACTGCCGTATTGTAAGACGGTTATATATACAATATAGACTGTGTTTAAAACAGCAGATCGTGTCGGAAAGATAGCCTTACGCTACCACCTGTTGTTTTTTAAATTCCATATTATTGATTTTAAATCATTTGTCAAACATTTTTAACAGTTCAGTGGCATGAAGGATGGAATCAATATAACGATGATAAATTGTATTCCATAAAACCTATCATCGGTGAATGATCTCCGTTCTATAGAGACAACCACCGAGACGAAGTTGTCCTTGCCCGCTTACCTTAAATATGCATATACAAAATATATGTTGAAATGCGAAGATAATCCTCGGTGCATAGGATGTGATGAGCCATTCACCGTTAAACAGTTTAATATTGGACTGCATTGACCTTGTGTCTACTCAAGGTTTTTTTTATCGTAACGTTACAAGTCTAAAGACCATTTTTGAAACTGTTAAGATTTATAAAATTTTAGCTGTCTGTCATATTAATGTGTCTACATTATAAAATATGACTTACCATTTTAATCCTTTGTGATGATATAACCATTTATGATTTTTACCATTTGTCTTTTACCTTTTGGTTTGTTTAATGTAATTTCCTTTTGGATCGCTGAGTGTTTAACCGATTGATGGCCCTAATGATTTTTCATGTGTTGACGGGCCGTTAAGTTTGTAATAATAATTTGCAATGACGTAAAAAAACGTATTCTTCGGTATCCACTGAGAAATTTGGCGAGGATTCTGAGTATCCACGGTCTCTCCATCATCTTAGTATCTGTTTTTGGCAATATTCCGTTTCTGATTTCTATTGTAAATACCATAGACATTTTATAATACCGCTTACAATGTCTAACACGCTCATTTTTTTTTTTTTTTTTTACGCGAAACAAAGTGCCTGATATTTTTCGAGCCGGTCAGTTTTCCAACATGTTAGTGTAGCCGCTATCTTGAACAACACATTTTAAACTTCTTTTCCAATACACCGGCTGTTGGTATCATTGAGCTGAAAATGATGAGGATATTTTTTATGAAATGATGCCGACAAAGTGCTGGTATTTTTTAACGGTGAAAAGGTTTAACATGACGGTCAATTTTTAACATGATGCATTTTTTTTCAACAGCACCTATTTTAGACTTCTTTCAAAATTACAACTGTGGAATTTCGCCAAAATTTATTTTTGATATACCAAGATGATCCAAACCAGCTGTTAATTTTCTTAAATCCAAGTTGGTCTCTACCGTAACCAAACTTCATCTCAAGTTCTTCTTGAATATAAGATGCTAGTCGAAGCCACAATAGGTGCAGTCTTGGAAAACTGCATTTAAAACTTCTCCAGACCCACTGTTGGTTGTGTATCATTGAGAAGACGTTTGTCTCACTTCTTATGTGGTTTAAAGAAATTTACGAAGAACAAATCCAACATACGCTGTTATCATTAGTATTCATATACCACTGTTAAGAAGTGTCCATCTGAAAAAGGATTCCAAGCTTAGAAATTGGGGACTATTCTGTACCCAGACACGACGACTAGTTCCACCGCGCGGGAGGGTACAATGTGGTTGATCAAGAGACAAAGGCTCAAAAGTCATTAGTGTCCGAAAGTGGTGACCGGAGAATTCAGGCGTTCCCTGTTTCATCGATGACACATGTCCTGCAAATCTCGGTCAATCCAATAATTAATATCACGTTCCCAAATGAGACCAAGTCAATAACAACGGACATGTCAGATACGCCATGGAGCACCAAACACGTCAAACTTCCATCTGATTGGTCAAACTCATGTGGAAGAACTGTGAACATTGTATATTCTACTATACATTGATCATGTATTGATTGCAACGATTGTTATGTAACATTACACAATAAATTGACCATGGCTTATATCACTCAACCTACTTAGTATCTCATTCATTGCATGGAAAGTCACGATTAAATACAGTCACGCGCAAAAAAAAAATGTCGCCTCGGTGTTTAGTCTCACCTGTATCCGCTTGATGTCTAGTAGTTTACATTGGGTCGGCGCAATTTAGTACTACGTAAACATGGCTGCGCCCTTCAGTTGAAGGTTTAGTGCAGATTTCTGATAAGCAAGGGATGCATAAGTTCTGTTCGAACTGTTTAAGAGCTACGAGGAATTTGAAAACGATCAAAAGGTAATACTAATTGTGAAATGCATTTCAAATTCCAGCGATGTCACCGATGATTGTGAATTAGAGACTTGTGTTCAGACGTTGAACTTGGAACTACATGTACATTGTAGTTACAAAGATGTAGCACTGACAACATTACAAGTGTATTCGATTGTTGTCGGCCGTGTTAGGAGAAGGCCGGATAATGATATAGATATTAATTGAGAACATCCTGGGATTACGATGAACCGGAACTCGCTTGAGCAACAGTGAAAAAAGCAACAAACTGAGAGTTGTGGACTATAACACGTTGGACACAACTCTTTGTATGTGTAATTTGAAAGTGCATTTAAAAATTTGGAGCAAGAAAGGTCGTCATCTTTTTCACATGGCCAAAATGTTAATGTGACAATGTATATAACTGCATAGGAAGTGCTCCTGTTTATTATCTATTTTTTTGTTAAAATGGCAATTTATCAGGACTTTGTTCATTATTGACTACAGTGTATAGCCAGTGACAACATTTAATGCAAATGTCATGAATTTACCTGTGTTCTCTTTTTAGCCACACTGTAAACAGTTGATAAACAATGGAGGCGATAAAGTTGGTGATTATGACAAAAGGCATGAACAACTTGATTGTCAGGTTTTTGTGTAAAAATGTACACGTTGCTCTGGTTGTTGGGTCTTGGCAAAAATATGACACCCTCTTTTCTTTATTGATTCAAATAATTTGATGTGTTTCTTTTTTTTAAAATGACCATGCAGTTGAATAACTCAATGATTTCACAACATGATAACTATCCCTGAAATACAGGATTAGTACCTATAGGCAGGGTTGTGCCCAACTTGTTTAAACTGTGTATTACCATGTTGTGTGCGTCCTTAGCTAATCCAAAAAATTAACAAATATGAAAGAACAGGGAAAACACACATTCCTGTCTAGTGCCTTGATCAAGAATCAAACCCAGGTCTCTGGTATGATAATTGACTGACTCTACCAACGGAGCCAAAGAAGCGTGCTCCATCATGATCAGTTGAATGACAGAGACCATATTTAGTGTTAGAGCCACACAGTCCTGTTCCTATTACATAGTAAGATACCTTTGACAGTATCAAACAACATGGGGAAGTCCAGTAATTAATCAACTCTTTAACATTATCTTGGGTGAATCTGTAATGTCTGGTCCACTTGTGATGTATAACAGGTTCTTAATCAATATTAACTGGTTCAATTTAAAGTCCATTTGATGGGATGGGTGATGGCATTGTTCCATCCTGTTCATAATTTATGTCGATAACATGCATCTTGTGAACTTCTCAAATCATGCTACACTTTAGGAGCCGCAACAGCTCATTTAGTTAAAATATGGACCTAGCCAGCTAACTTAATCTAAGTGGAAGATTGAAGGTATTTGGTTTTATGCTTATTACTCATGAGGAAGCTGAAAAATGGACTCATCTGTATGTACTGACATGGCCACGTTCTTGGGAAAGACACTTTACCCTAATCACTCTGGATGGCATATAACAGTCATGTCCCATGTTGTTTTGTGAAATAGCCACCATCCACAACAAGGCTCATGGTGATAAACTCAACCAACAAGCAAACAAACAAAATCTAATCTTATTGATTATTAAGATAGTCATCAGTCTGGGTTAACGGGTCATAGGTCACATTTTTTTTTTTACAACTTTTGCAACTTTATCAAGTCATGAGTCGTAAACATTCATATCAATCTTAATTTGATGATGTGTACTTGTAGGGGTATCTTGAGGTTAGCTGATAGTGTGACATCACTTTATCGATGCCTAAGTATTAACGAGACAGCTACAGCATTGCGTCCATTCTATTTTGTGGTCCATCCAGACCTGTTTGGCCAGCATCCAAGGGAAAGGGTAAATGGTGTTAATCGTTTTTATTATGTAAGCATATCAGTATAACCATAAAAAGCATTTTCAGTCTGAATATTTATGTTTTAGAATGACTTACAATAAATCTTTTTCTGTTGTCCGAGTGGTATAATTTCTAATTGGTTTTACCATTTATTTTCAGTTAAACAAGGCTTAGATTTTTGTACCAATTGATTGAGGAACAGCCATCTGTAATTTTAATTTATACATAGTATTACATATTTTCTAGGTCTTGCATTCAGAGTGTAAGGTCATGTAGATTGTTTGATTTAAAGGGACTACATGGTTAGATATTTATTTCACGACTGATAAAAAGCATTATGACATTTAAATATCTGTTAAAAATTGTGTACCCTCTGTTGAATATAATGTTTCAAAGTTTGCTTAACCAATTTGTTAACATTGTTAAAAAATCAAAATGAAATATGAGCGACCCAACACTTATTCATGTCATATCTTTCGGAGAGTGTAAACGATGTCTTTGCGCATGCAATTTTAGACTTAGATTAATTCATTTATTTCTCTTTGTCATGAGTATAGCATGAAATGAAAGGTCATTTTACAAACTAAGAATTGAAACATGGATGGCAAATTAAATTTTGATTAATTACATAATTGTACAAAGTAAGAAATCATATTAAAACAGCGTGTAAAAACGAGGCTCCAAAAGGTTTCGTTATGAATTTGGCTCTCTCTGATCTAAACAGCAGCAATGTTGGTAGACAATGTTGGATGGGAATCAAACGCATGGGGAAAAATAACAACACCTAACCATCTAGTCCCTTAAATGCTATTTTGTGCTAATTCATCAAAAAAGTAATTTGCTAGAAAAAGAACTTTGCTACATGAATATCATTGTTCAGTGTATATTTTCAGGAAATAAATGAAGAATCATTGAAGAAGTTGCATGAGTACTTGACGTCATTACAAAAGACAGGAAAGGCAACTCCAACAGAGCTTGTATTTTATGTACGACCACAAAAGAACAAAGGTAAATTTGCATAGTGAATGAACACTCCAGGGGATTTGTTTGGTTCTTATAATGATAAAATCAAGAGCATACTTGAAGCACTGTACTAATTTCTTACATAATGAGAATTTTGCTGTTGTTGAATTTTCAGATTTGCGCAGTGTCAAATTACACCTCAACTCGGAGAGTCTGAGGTCCACAGTCACCTCTGTTCTTTCCTCAGTTCATCTTCCTTTGGACTTTGTTCACAATATTCCTAAAAAGCGTTACCGACCTGTTGAAATTCGTTGGGATCCATCATACTACCATGTCACCGGCAAAAAGAACCCAGATAAGGAATACTATAAAAGGAGAAAAGACTGGACACTGCTGTGAGTTTTTGAGATACTCGTCTACATATCATCTGTTTTATGATTTACTTTATTGACACAGTGCATGTAACTTTTGTTAAGCTAATTTCATTAATGTCATGTAAAGAACAAGAAATGACCAGAAAGGTAATGAGGTAGAAATTTCAATTTCTGTGAATTTAGCAATTTTTAACTGAAGGTGATATCAATAGGAATTTTGCTGAACAAAATGACCATTGCATTTAATAGGGCGTTACTCAAAATAAAACAAAACCAAGCTACTCGTCTTAACTTTCTGCACTTTCAGTATTTTAATTACTTATTCAAGAAACTTTCTTTTGCTAGATTGACATATTCGTTAATTAAGGTTTTACTTTGTATGAAAGGGATTGGTTACATAAGCACTCAAACAAAGCTGTTGCTAAACGACTGTTGTGCCAGCAAATTCAACAGGAAATAGCTGTCCTGGAGCAGCTTGTTGTCTCAGAGATAGGACTCAAAGACCTCATTTGGAAGAATGACTGGGGCTTCATCCACTGTCTAGCTTCTCTGAAATCATTTCAGAGACTGCACCATGAACATCCAGGTGTAACTCGTCATGCCCTCAAAGGTCAGAGTTCATTAAATACTGTGATGAAATGAGGATTAATTCACAATTATTTTAGACTTGTCTTTTGAAATAACACGATAAAATTATCTGGGCTCATGTGACAAGAATGATATTACAGCTGCTACAATTTTTAACTAAACAGAATAGAAACATTGTCAAACACTCACTAATTTTTTGAAAGTAAATGCCAGTTTAGAAAAGTTGTCGACCCTATGTTGTTTTGATAGATAAAGTTTTCCTGTAGTAGGACTTAAAAATTGTTAAAACAGAGAGAATGAAACTTCTTGTGGACATAGGACCAAAGTGAAATAGCATGAATGTAGCCATACTCCACATGTTGTAATGTTTAAAGTGTCTTTTCCATGCGATCTTTGTGATGGATACCAACCAAGTTAGGGTAGAAAAATAGAAAAGTGAATGGGACTGACTGCCTAAGTGATAACAATAAGGCAAATGTACTGAAGATTTAAACAACTTGTCTTTGTGTATCTGATGGATTTAAGTCAGGTATATCTGATAGCATCCTAGGAGTATGGTGATAAAAAGATATATACAAACAGTTGTGCTGACATATTATATGCATTTAGTTAATACTGTTATATGTTTTTATGTTACAAAGCTGTTGGTATGCATGCAAGAAATGTGGTCTTTTCTGTAGATAAGACGCTAGTGTTCAGTAAGCAGACTGGAGTGAGTGCTGGTGGAGATATTGTGTTGAGTATTGAGGCAGTACCAACTGATTGGCTTAAGGTTTGTACATGGTACATGTAAATATGTTATCGGTTGTGTGAATACGACAACTAAATAATGGTTGTGTTTATCTGAGCAAAATTGTTTTTGTTGTGGCAAAGAATTTATTTTTTATCACCCTTTGCGATAACAAGTATTTAAGTATTTATTTCAACAACTTTTTACTATGAAGGTAGGTAATTGCTTGAATGACCTTTCATTGAAATATGTCTTAGATTTTTGTGAAATAAAGATCTCTCTGACAAGATTAAAAACACAAATTTTTTTTTTTTCATTTCTTTTGGGGTTTTAATTTTTCTGTAGAAGGTAATATCAACTTTGGCCATTTAATTTGTTATCATACTTCTACGGTTACGACCCTAAATGAGTCGCAGTACATGCCCTATGGACCTTTTGAATTTTTTAATCCTATTTCATCCTAGTCACTCAAGATGCTACAAATACCACCACTATTATTGAATTTTTGTGCAAAGGCAAAATTCCATTGTTCCTGAAAGAGATCCTTTGAATTCATCAGATTTGTTAGATCACTATCAGCATATTCTGTGGTTTTTCTATTGATTGTCAGATGACTGTTATGGGCCATGACTCTCTTGTATGAATATAACAGAAGATATATATCCAGATGGTTTTGATAAGTACAAAGCAGTTGTGAATATTATGGTAATATTCTGTCACATAGTGAAATTTGTGTGACATTTAACTTGCCACCATTCAAGTTTTTCTTTGTATTACATTTTTAAAGTAGAAGGTAGGGAAAGTAGCAAGAAGTTGACACAAACATAAAGCTAGTCTGTGTCTCTGCAGGAATCTTTAGAGCCTTATTTCTTGTTGGATAGTTATGGCATAACTTTGGCAACAAGACAGATCCATTTTGAATTAGATACTAAACACAGAACTCTACTATTTTATATTGACCTTTGCTTGGAATCACTACTTAACTTTAATCAGATATGAATTTTAAAGAAAATTAATTAGCAGTATACATAATAAAGAGCGATTTATTCAATCAACACTTCATTTGCCACCAAACAGAAAATGGACAATTTCCTATTTATATTATATTTTACTGGCAAAACTAGGAAAATTTTTCTGTATATTTTCGCAGATGCTGTCCCTGGTAGATGCCTACAAGAGTATGGTTAACAGATTACCATATATGGAAAGGAAATTGTCTGAACTTCTCGCCAACATCCATATCAGTCATCACGATAGACTTATAATGGCTGAAGAGTATGAACTTCTTTTAAACCAGATTCTGAACGTTCTACGTTGCAGTCAGGTAGATGTGGATCGTTACTTGCATGATGGAGATCTTTCACATCTACAGCTGATTGTAGAGGGGTAAGCTATTATTATAGATTATTGTTATAATAGAGAGAGACTGTTGATGAAAAAAGCATATTTATCCTTCAATATCCACTTTGATCAAATACAAATCATGACTCAAATTTAATGGATGGGCTTACTGAAGGCCAATATAGATATTTTTGTTTCTAACTTTAGATGTTGATGGGCTTATTAACAAGCATGGGTTTATTGCCAGACAAAAACATTACTAAAGCCAAACAGTATTAACTATCTGGCATTGAAACATAGTGTCATTTTCAGCGATTTTGTTTTAGCATTGAATTCCTGATATATCTAATCTTATTCATAACATTATAGAGGTGAAGCTCCCCTGACCTTGTCCACTAGTGGTCAGTTCATTGTGCCAGCTACAGTGCCCGGCTCCATGATTGTGAAGTTTATTGCAGAAAAAAAAGAAATCGCCTTCACACTGATTCAAGATATGGAACTGTGAGTTTTTACTGTTGTGTTTTAAAGAGATGGATTTAACATCTTATTCCAGTGCTTGTATTTATTTCCTCTCAGTTTCAAATGCATGTCAAAAAGACACACACCTGTTACTACAAATCTAGGAGTAGATAAAGCCTAACAATAAACTAAACGGCATTAAACCACTGTTTTGTCCTTGTAATTTTCATCATGGTTGCTAAGGGCCTTCAATGTTGAAACCTAGGCAACTGGAAAATCAAAATAAGTCACTGTGGCAAAAACCTAGGTTTATTTTTATAACTGAATGATTTCTAAACAGTTTGCATTAATAGATATATCATGAGTAATGCTAATATAAAGGCATGTTAAAACACAGCATGCAATTAACAGCAAACTTTGGAAAAAGAAGCTCCTACAATTATGAAAGACATTTCAGTTCTGGAAGGAAATGGTAAATATTTGATAGATTTACAACTGATTATTTCATATTTAACCTATGACCTTTGACCCTGATCCTAATCCTTTTACCACTTGAAACAGCAACTCTTTTCTGTAACAAACTGTTTTGATTTTGCTTGAAGGTTGATGAAGATGGAGTATGTTATTAGAGAACAATGCATGCACCGTCTGCAACTGACATCACTTGATCGGGACGAGAGCGTAACACCTAAACAAATGATCACCTGTTGTGAAAGACTGTTAGATGATGCAGTGTACCTATCAGAACTGTCAGGAGGCAGTGTCCGCGTGTCTAACTATTATGCTGTAATGAAGGATGGAGGAGTATCAATACCTTGGAACTGGAAAAGTGATATATCATAGCATGGACATAGATGTAACCAAGTCTGTGATCATTGTGTTGGTTAGTGTTAATAATGGGTTATATAAACAATAGTCACCCTTTCATCAGAATTGTGACCTTTAAAGAATATTTTGGTTACTTCATATGAATATATTGAAGTTTGTTCTGATCAGATTCTTGGTATATGACACTCTGTAATTCTAATGTTTTGTCTTTACCCCGTGCTGTGATAAGGGTTCTTCATCAGAGAGGAGTGCCTTTGGTAGTAGTCAAGTGTGGATCTTCATAGACTCTACTGTAGCCTTCCCGTATCAGATGGTGATCTGTTGTTGTGTCTCGTCAGTTCTTAAAAAGAGTCTTTTTATTGATATTTGTTGAGAAGTACTGGATGGATCTTACTCAGATTTCATATGTAAGTTCCCCTTGGTCCCTAGTTGTTCCCTTTCGATTTTGAGAACTGATCAGAAAAAAACTAAAAAATGGCTGTCAGGAAGTCATCTATGTTATGAAGATGAAAGTTTATTTACTTATCACAATATCATGTGATGGAGGATGGAACTTTCTCAGATTTCATATGTACTGTAGGTTCATTTTGTCCATAGTGGAGCAATGTCCATTTTCAGACTGATTGGAAAACAAGGGCTGACAAGTGGCTATATTTTGACATTTTTGTAATTGTAATTTCTTTAGAAGATTTTAAGTAATCATTCTCCATTTTCAAGGATCCCATTGGTTCCAAATTAGATTTACATAGTTGAATAAGGGCTGTATTGAAAATAAGGAAAAAGATCCAATTGTTATTAAACTAAGAAAAATCATAAAATAGTGAGTGCAATCTTTTGTTGACAGGTGTAAATGGTGCTAAATGTGAATACCTGTCAATACATACTGGTAATTTATAGTATACATATGTATACACAAAAATTAGAGGGATTATAATGATAAAAGCTGCTATCAGAAAATATTATCAAAGATTGTTTATTTACCTATAATGAAAAAGACACCAATCTATCTTGGTCAATATCTCAAAAAGAACACGATAAACAGATCCAGATATAATTAATATACATTGTATAATTACTTGCAAGCTGGACTGTATACATGCATTTGAAACAAGAAAAGAAACAACATGGCAGATAATGTCACATCTGTTGATAACTTCAGACAGACTTTCAATTTAGTGATATTTATTTGTGTGGAGAAAACTGTCATGTTTGTGTCAATTTCCTTTATGGTAGCAACAAAGAGACATTGTAGTGTTGAGTTGAGGCTCTAGATGGTATTATTTAGTACAATAGTTTGGTGGGTTAGAGATGTTTATTTAAAAACTTTATGATATACAGCTATATTGATATGACCATGTATAGGGCATTCAAAACATATCTTATAGTCAAATTGATTTATATAATTAGTGGTCAATAATGGCATGTCACCTATTATTGGCAGTTACAGTAGCAAGATTGTAAGTTTTTACATTGTTGAATATCAAAATCCTCAATCGTGAACATTTTTCACTCCAGCCTTCCAAAGTCATGTGTTGTCAGACTCACTACATGCAGCCAATGTGACTCCTTTTTCAACGTGGATTACTCACAGCTTCTGAACACATTGATGTTCTTGGGAGTTATCCAATGTTAGTAAGAACCAGAACAGAAAATAGCAAAAGATACATTGTAGATGTCACTTTATTTGGTGATCTTAAAATTGGCTGCTTCAGATTTTGGTGGTCTGGATGAAGAACTGACAAAGTTAATTAAAACTGACTAGCTTAAAAATTTCCCACCGCACAGTAGGCTGTACTCAGTACTCTGTATATGTCAGTAGTAGAAGGTGAGAATGAAATTTTTATGTGTGCTATTTATTGCTAAAGATTGTTTTGTTTGTTATTGATTGTTTTGTTTGTTAAATGCTATTTTGTTTCAAGATTTTCAGAAGAAGTTTTTTTGTTTGTTTTTGTCTCTTGAAGCAGGACATCAGTGTCAGTATTTGTGTTAAACTCTAAACTTTTCAATTTACATACCTGCTATTATGGTTATATTTAAGCAAGAGCATCTTAGTACATGTTTTATCAGTTAATAAGATTTCAACAAATGGTTGAAATTTAATTAATGCTTATTGATTTATTGTGCAATGTTAAAGACTTCTGTTTAGCTTTGTGTTGAACTTTATTTTTGTCAAAGTACATAAGCTACCTTAATGAAACCTGGGACATACTTACTTCTACACATAATCATCTTAGTGCACATTTCAGATTCTAATTTTCACTTACTGTTGCTGAGGAAACTAATTATGTCAGTTTTCTGCGAGACATGTAATTACATGCAATTCTTGTGATGTTTTTGTTTCCTAATACTATTTTTTCTATGTTATACACTCAATATTCTTCAAAGAGAATAGCCTATAGCTTCCGTCAATTTAGCTCAGATTCTACTGAAGAGTGACATGTTCATCAGAATATTCTTTATTTCTTAATAAATAACGATTGAATGATTTTTGTGTTTTATTAGGAAATCTTTCAATTTTCCTCCTGGGATTCTTACCTTGAAAAATATTCAATGTCCATCCAGTTGCATGAGAAAAGTATGCAAAATAGCAGTATGAGTGGGTGCGGAAGCATTTTACTGATTTTCTTAAATACGGATATGAAAAATGTAATTTTGTTGTGTGAAGTTGAAGAGTGATTAAATAAAGAAATGATTGAAGTTTTTTTATTGTTTTATTTAATGGTACTGAAATGAAATAACAAAATAAAATAAATGCTGATGATATTAAAGTCATTTGATAATGTTGTATGCTAATGATGTAAAATTAATAACTGCACACTCCACTACTTTTGAGCAACATGTATTTCACAGTTGCAAAAATAAATTATGTAATTAAGTAGCTTATATGATTCACCATCAGCAATTTATACAAAAAATATAATATTTACACATGGCATGAAAAAAACAAAAAGGTCAATTTGGGGGAGCTTGGCGAGATACAGAGGACAGCTGCATTAATGTTTCTGTGTAAGGAGAAAACGATAATGTATCTATCATATTAAGGTCTCTCACGAGAGCTCTATTAAAAAACTAATTTTGACAAAGCTTTGAAACCTAAGGGCATATGATAGAATACAATAAGTAATTATAGCTGACATGTATGTCATTTTATATCACAGACTGCTTATACAGGGTCACTACAGTCAATCATGTCGCTAAAAATCAGTTGATCATGTCGCTAAAACAACAGGGTCAATTGTATCACGAAAACAAAAGGGTCCATCATGTCACGAAAAGAACAGTTGATTGTGTCACTAAAACAACAAGGTTGGTCATGTCACTAAAACAACAGGGTCGATCATGTCACTAAAACAACAGGGTTGATCATGTCAAAAAACAACAGGGTCGAAAAGTCACTAAAACAACAGGGTCGATCATGTCAGTAAAACAACAAGGTCGATTATGTCGCTTAAACAACAGCGAGGATAAATCATGTCATTATAACAATGTCCATGAACTGTAACTTGTAAAAACTTTGCAATGCATTCTGTTGCCTTGAAATTAGTGCTACTATTTTCTACTACACTTGTTAATTGCAGACCATTTAAATTCTCCTTTCAGGTTTTTACTGTGTATTATTTTTAGTTGTTCTATGACAAGTCTCCTTTTACATTACACCACAGCTTGATTTAGAAAATATCTGGTGTCATGATTGACCTATCAAGAGTATCTAGTATGGTCACTTTTGAAGCTGAAAATGTCCATATTTGATCCTGGTAATGGATTACATATAGTTCAATCTATCACCACATGTGGAACATTGTTCTTATCCATCCAACAGGTCACGAACTGTTGAGTCAAACGTCTTCAACATCAACTCAGTTCTGAAGAAACAGTTCACTGTTCATAACTGATGATATGTTTCCATTGATGGCTTATCAAGGAAAGGCAACTCCATAGTATTGATGACCAGCAGAGTTAAAACATTTGTAAGAACACAGCAGAGCTCTGATAGGTACAAGTCCTGTGATATTGGTCAAGTGAAGGTCCTAAAAAGAAAAAAAGTGGCAAATCAGTTTTCTCATGTTTTTTTGCAAATATGGTTAAATTTCCAGATTTCTTTATGAACAGTTTATTGGTCTTTCATTGTATTTTTGATTGTTTTGGATCCTATCATGTCGAAAAATACTGCAATGCAAAAGCATTAGATTGTAAGATGAAGTATGAATCACATCTCAGAATATTGAAATGAACATAAACATCACATACATAGTTCTTGTGTTCCATTTCATATAGAGGCAGCTTTTATAATATTATCTAGCATTGATTATCACCTTTCAAAAAGAAATTTGTAACATATGTTCATAACCCTTGTAAGACCAGTAATCACTAAATTCCAAAAATATTATGATATAGAATCATGAGGGACGAGGAAAATAAGTTTAACATAAAAAAGTGGTTTTCTACCACATAATTAATTGTTTCTCAGGTAGTAAGGACATAGACATGCAGTAATCATATTTCAGTTGGAAGGAAGTTGCATGATGTATGTCTGTTGAGATTCTATCAGTTGTCAATGGCACCTATGATAATGCTATCACTTATCATCAGTAAGATGTTATCTCAATGGAGAATGCTACAGTGCTACAGGTCTGTCCTGGTTAAGATTCTCAGTTAATCTTCATTCATACCTTATTCTATATTACCTGATTTTATAAGATGCTGAAATAATCACACAAGAATGTCGGTTCCTTAGCAATAAAAGAATGAAAGAAAAATTTCCAATGGTTTGACCAATAAAATTTCTCATGAAACCCCTCCTGATATACTAGTAGTACAGATTATATACTGGTATATATAGCAAATAGCAAATTTCAAAGTCAGACAGCCCCATTCAATAAGTACCCTGTATTGACAGCAGTGATAGAGACAGTATTTTCTGAACATTGCACATAGTATATGACAGCATAAACTTCATTCAGTAAAAGTATTTCAGCATTAAAAATGTTTTCATTTCACTCTCATAATTTCCCCCTTTACAATACACACTAACTTACTCAACAACTGATTTATTGGAGCACAAGGTGTTTCCTTATTCATTTGTTTAAAATCCTCTCGTTGTAATCCTTTGATTATAGCACTGTATGGCACCTCATGGCTTTGTAACTAATGAAATAATGGGTTTTCTTTGCCATTGTTTCACGCAGGACTCTAGATTATTTACAATAAAAAAGTTCTTCGACATGTGCACTGTCAATTCCTTCTCAGCTTTGAATTGGAAAGTCTGGTTACAAGTGTTCAAAAATTGGTTCTCATGTTACTTAGTTAACTATTAATTGTTTAGTATATTTTTAAGCAAATTCTGACTCCATTTTCCATTTAGGGACCTTGAAAAGTTGTTAAAATATTGATACATTTGACTCCTGTGACATTGGAAGAGTGTTCAGGTCATTCATTTGTTGTTCATGTTATAGTGCTACTGGCCAAATATTATGACCTTGGGCATTTTAGTAAATGGCTGTAATAGATTAGTCAGGCCAAGTGTTGACCTTTGCAACTTCAGGGGATTTAAGGTACATGGTTCAAAGTTCACTAACTGTGGTGGTTTGTTTTTCTCAGAGAGTTGAGAACCAGAGCAGTTTGCTGACATCAAATGTGTCCTTTCACAAGACCCTTTACTCTTATTGCTCTAGATGGCTTGAGACAGGCCTCCTGTATGTTGTTCAGTGAAGTAGCCACCAGCTACTACAAGGAGATCCTGCCTCAAAATCATCCTCACTGTTCATGAAGAGATAAATCCAACAAGCAATCCTGGTATTATGAGAAGTTTGTTAAAGGCTTTCAAATTATTTGACCTCAGGGAACTTTAAAGTTGACCAAGGTCATTTGTTTGAATGAACAGGATAGCTCTCCATCCCAGCATGCCACTTGCCCAAAATTATGACTGTGAACCTCTTGGTTTTTGAGAAGTACTTTAAAGGCAAAACTAGAAGTCAGATAACAGACAGAAGATGGATGACATGGCATAAAGTACACATGATTTTCTGAAAGTGGAAATGATAATGAATGCATCAAATGTAATTGGACTAAATCCTGTCTGATGAATAGACAAAAAAACGGATTTCACTGTAAGATTATACTCACTGATTTGGCATCTACAAAGCGTACACATTCCAGCCATGTATTTAGAAAAGACTCGCCACACACAGAACACTTGCTGGCTTGGGCTAACATGTCCTTTATTTGTGGGTAATGGCGGATCGCACGGCGTAGGTAGGACCACCTGTTTTGGTGAAATAAGAGCAGAGTAATTACACTGTAGAAATGTGTGAGATGGCAGTATTCCTTTTCACAACATCACATCAATTATTTTTTAAGCAAGGCTTGAAGGGTAATTAAGAGAAAGATAATCATTCATCCCCTTTGTTGATGTGAAAGGGGACTCTCAACCCTTTTGGGAGATTGTTAAGCACAAAATGCACAGTAAGCCTCCTATTTGTCAACTTGACAATTTCATCCCTCTGGTTGAGGTCCCCTGGAGAGTGAAAGTTCCTATTAATCTTTACAAATGCTCACAGAGAAGGAGTGTTAAGGTACCACACATCAGTTCTGGTGCTAGTGGAAGGAATTTACAGCAGATCTCGAGTGATACATGTAAATATATATACATAGAATATAGTGCAAGGGATTATCCAGACACCTAAATTTATACCACCACTATTGATTTAGATTTATAACTTTGTATTTGTTTTATGTTCTATGTATGTGATGTAATTTATGTGATATTTGTGTCTTGATAAAGGGACAGGTTGCCTCGAAAATTTGACAGTTCAATTCTCTGTACTGTCGTTAATACATCATTGATCATATATATATATATTCATATATGTATATATCCATGATTATAGATATATCTTCTAGAAAAATGTATTAATGAAATATCTGAAAAATAAAACAATCCAAATTGAGAAAATAAAAATTATTTGAGGCAGAGACCTGTTACTTACCTGGATATGTAATATTCAGATCTATTTGAATTTATTGAAAATAAACTTCCTATGTCAAATGAAACATGTTTATAAGATATCCCCTAATGATAAAGTTATCATTTTCTTTCTGCAAATTACAGAGTTACAACTACAAAAAACATACACTTATATACATAATTTTCATTTTTAATTATATCATGATTTTTAACATTTTTTTTTTTTTTTAATTTTTTTGTAAATCACATATTGTGAGAGATAGAAGGTACAATATATTTGCTTGTGTTTCAAAGAGTAACTAGATAAAAATCATTTTTTTAAGTTCAAAACAAAAGTATTAAATCTATACAAATATCATGCAAATTTTCTTGTGTCACACTGGTGAAATTACACTACACAGTAATCTGTAAAAATATTGCGTATCATGTGAAATTCAATCCATGCATATTAGGTACAGAAGATTTTTAGGCTTTTAAAGTCTTACAACTGACTACAATATATATTTACTATCAACAAACCCTTAACATCTAGCTCTAGCAGTTCTCTAAATTCAGATGCATTTCCACACCACACAGAAAGCAACTGAAGAGTTGTAAAGAAAGGGAGATAACACACTTCAGGACAGGTCAAGTATAATAAACTACATATACATTTACACTGTATTTTGTATCCAACAATACTCATTCTTCAACATTGAAAAAAAATATTCATAGACTTATCTCTATAGGTCTGTTATAAACACAGATGTCAGAATCTAAACTCTCAGATGTCAGAATCTAAACTATCAGATGTCAGAATCTAAACTCTCAGATGTCAGAATCTAAACTCTCAGATGTCAAAATCTAAACTCTCAGATGTCAGAATCTAAACTCTCAGATGTCTGAATCTAAACTCTCAGATGTCAAAATCTAAACTCTCAGATGTCAGAATCTAAACTCTCAGATGTCAAAATGCAAACTCTCGGATGTCAAAATCTAAACTATCAGATGTCAGAATCTAAACTCTCAGATGCCAATCAGATGTCAGAATCTAAACTTTCTGATGTCAGAATCTAAACTCTCAGATGTCAAAAACCAAACTCTCTGATGTCAAAATCTAAACTCTCAGATGTCAGAATCTAGAAATCTAAACTCTCAGATGTCAAAATCTAAACTCTCATATGTCAGAATCTTAACTTTCTGATATCAGAATCTAAACTCTCAGATGTCAAAATGTAAACTCTCAGATGTCAAAATGTAAACTCTCAGATGTCAGAATCTAAACTCTCAGATGTCAGAATCTAAACTCTCAGATGTCAGGATCTAAACTCTCAGATGCCAATCAGATGTCAGAATCTAAACTCTCAGATGCCAATCAGATGTCAGAATCTAAACTCTCAGATGTCAGAATCTAAACTCTCAGATGTCAAAATGCAAACTCTCGGATGTCAAAATCTAAACTATCAGATGTCAGAATCTAAACTCTCAGATGCCAATCAGATGTCAGAATCTTAACTTTCTGATGTCAAAATCTAAACTCTCAGATGTCAGAATCTAGAAATCTAAACTCTCAGATGTCAAAATCTAAACTCTCAGATGTCAGAATCTAAACTCTCAGATGTCAGAATCTAAACTCTCAGATGTCAAAATCTAAACTCTCAGATGTCAAAAACAAAACTCTCAGATGTCAAAACTCTCAGATGTCAAAATCTTAACTCTCAGATGTCAAAATCTAAACTCTCAGATGTCAAAATCTAAACTCTCAGATGTCAAAATCTTAACTCTCAGATGTCAAAATCTAAACTCTCAGATGTCAAAATCTAAACTCTCAGATGTCAAAATCTAAACTCTCAGATGTCAAAATCTAAACTCTCAGATGTCAAAATCTAAACTCTCAGATGTCAAACTCAAAATCTTAACTTCTCAGATGTCAAAATCTAAACTCTCTCATATCAAAATGTCTCTCAGATGTCAGAATCTGAAAAAACTCTAAACTCTCTCAGATCTCTCAGATGTCTGAATCTAAACTCTCAGATGTCAAAATCTTAACTCTCAGATGTCAAAATCTAAACTCTCTGATGTCAAAATCTAAACTCTCTGATGTCAGAATCTAAACTCTCAGATGTCAAAATCTAAACTCTCAGATGTCAAAATCTAAACTCTCTGATGTCAGAATCTAAACTCTCAAATGTCAGAATCTAAACTCTCAGATGTTTGAATCTAAACTCTCAGATGTCAAAATCTAAACTCTCAGATGTCAAAAACCAAACTCTCAGATGTCAAAATGTAAACTCTCAGATGTCTGAATCTTAAATCTCAGATGTCAGAATCTAAACTCTCAGATGTCAGGATCTAAACTCTCAGATGTCAGAATCTAAACTCTCAGATGTCAGAATCTAAACTCTCAGATGTCTGAATCTAAACTATCAGATGTCTGAATCTAAACTCTCAGATGTCAGAATCTAAACTCTCAGATGTCTGAATCTAAACTCTCAGATGTCAGAATCTAAACTCTCAGATGTCTGAATCTAAACTCTCAGATGTCAGAATCTAAACTCTCAGATGTCAGAATCTAAACTCTCAGATGTCAAAATCTAAACTCTCAGATGTCAGAATCTAAACTCTCAGATGTCAAAATCTAAACTCTCAGATGTCAGAATCTAAACTCTCAGATGTCAAAATCTAAACTCTCAGATGTCAGAATCTAAACTCTCAGATGTCAAAAACCAAACTCTCAGATGTCAGAATCTAAACTCTCCGATGTCAAAATCTTAACTCTCAGATGTCAGAATCTAAACTCTCAGATGTCAAAATCTAAACTCTCAGATGTCAAAATCTAAACTCTCAGATCTAAACTCTCAGATGTCAAAATCTAAACTCTCAGATGTCAGAATCTAAACTCTCAGATGTCAAAATCTAAACTCTCAGATGTCAAAATCTAAAAATCTAAACTCTCAGATGTCAGAATCTAAACTCTCAGATGTCAAAATCTAAAAATCTAAACTCTCAGATGTCAGAATCTAAACTCTCAGATGTCTGAATCTAAATCTCTCTCAGATGTCAGATGTCAAAATCTAAATCTCAGAAATCTAAACTCTCAGATGTCAAAATCTAAACTCTCAGATGTCAAAATCTAAACTCTCAGATGTCAAAATCTAAAAATCTAAACTCTCAGATGTCAAAATCTAAACTCTTAGATGTCAGAATCTAAACTCTCAGATGTCAAAATCTTAACTCTCAGATGTCAGAATCTAAACTCTCAGATGTCTGAATCTAAACTCTCAGATGTCAGAATCTAAACTCTCAGATGTCAAAATCTAAACTCTCAGATGTTTGAATCTAAACTCTCAGATGTCAAAATCTAAACTCTCAGATGTCAAAATCCAAACTCTCAGATGTCAAAATCTTAACTCTCAGATGTCAGAATCGTAACTCTCAGATGTCAACTCTCAATGTCTTAACTCTCAGATGTCAGAATCTAAACTCTCAGATGTCAAAATCTAAACTCTCAGATGTCAAAATCTAAACTCTCAGATGTCTGAATCTAAACTCTCAGATGTCAGAATCTAAACTCTCAGATGTCAGAATCTAAACTCTCAGATGTTTGAATCTAAACTCTCAGATGTCAAAATCTAAACTCTCAGATGTCTGAATCTAAACTCTCAGATGTCAGAATCTAAACTCTCAGATGTCAAAATCTAAACTCTCATCTTAACTCTCAGATGTCAAAATCTAAACTCTCAGATATCAGAATCTAAACTCTCAGATGTCAAAATCGTAACTCTCAGATGTCAAAATCTAAACTCTCAGATGTCAGAATCTAAAAATCTAAACTCTCAGATGTCAAAATCTAAACTCTCAGATGTCAAAATCTAAACTCTCAGATGTCAAAATCTAAACTCTCAGATGTCAAAATCTTAACTTTCAGATGTCAAAATCAAAATCTAAACTCTCAGATCTCAGAAACCAAACTCAAAATCTAAACTCTCAGATGTCAAAATGTAAACTCTCAGATGTCAAAATGTAAACTCTCAGATGTCAGAATCTAAACTCTCAGATGTCAAAATCTAAACTCTCAGATGTCAAAATCTAAACTCTCAGATGTCAAAATCTTAACTCTCAGATGTCAAAATCTAAACTCTCAGATGTCAAAATCTAAAATCTAAACTCTCAGATGTCAAAATGTCTAAACTCTCAGATGTCAAAATCTAAACTCTCAGATCAAAATCTAAACTCTCAGAAATCTAAACTCTCAGATGTCAAAATCTAAACTCTCAGATGTCAAGAATCTAAACTCAGATGTCATGTCAAAGAAATCTAAACTCTCTAAACTCTCAGATGTCAGAATCTAAACTCTCAGATGTCAGAATCTAAACTCTCAGATGTCAAAATCTAAACTCTCATCTTAACTCTCAGATGTCAGAATCTAAACTCTCATCTTAAACTCTCAGATGTCAAAATCTAAACTCTCAGATGTCAAAATCTAAACTCTCAGATGTCAAAATCTTAACTCTCAGATGTCAGAATCTAAACTCTCAGATGTCAAAAACCAAACTCTCAGATGTCAAAATCGTAACTCTCAGATGTCAAAATCTTAACTCTCAGATGTCAAAATCTAAACTCTCAGATGTCAAAATCTAAACTCTCAGATGTCAGAATCTAAACTCTCAGATGTCAGAATCTAAACTCTCAGATGTCAGAATCTAAACTCTCAGATGTCAAAATCTAAACTCTCAGATGTCAAAATCTAAACTCTCAGATGTCAGAAACTCTCTCAAAAAACTCTCAGATGTCAATCTAAAAAACTCTCAGATGTCAAAAATGTCAAAACTCTCAGATGTCAGAATCTTAAACTCTCAGATGTCAGAATCTAAACTCTCAGATGTCAAAATCTAAACTCTCAGATGTCAGAAAATCTAAACTCTCAGATGTCACTGTCAAATCTAAACTCTCAGATGTGTCTAAACTCTCAGATGTTTGAATCTAAACTCTCAGATGCCAAAATCTAAAAATCTAAACTCTCAGATGTCTGAATCTAAACTCTCAGATGTCAAAATCTAAACTCTCAGATGTCAGAATCTAAACTCTCAGATGTCAAAATCTAAACTCTCAGATGTCAAAATCTAAACTCTCAGATGTCAGAATCTAAACTCTCAGATGTCAGAATCTAAACTCTCAGATGTCAAAAACCAAACTCTCCGATGTCAAAATCTAAACTCTCAGATGTCAGAATCTAAACTCTCAGATGTCAAAATCTAAACTCTCAGATGCCAAAATGTAAAAATCTAAACTCTCAGATGTCAAAATCTAAACTCTCAGATGTCAAAATCTAAACTCTCAGATGTCAAAATTTAAACTCTCAGATGTCAGAATCTAAACTCTCAGATGCCAAAATGTAAAAATCTAAACTCTCAGATGTCAAAATCTAAACTCTCTGATGTCAGAATCTAAACTCTCTGATGTCAAAATCTAAACTCTCTGATGTTAAAATCTAAACTCTCAGATGTCAGAATCTAAACTCTCAGATGTCAAAATCTAAAAATCTAAACTCTCAGATGTCAGAATCTAAACTCTCAGATGTCTGAATCTAAACTCTCAGATGTCAGAATCTAAACTCTCAGATGTCAGAATCTAAACTCTCAGATGTCTGAATCTAAACTCTCAGATGTCAGAATCTAAAGATTATTTTTAGCGATTTCTTTAAATATTTAGATTGGTTGGTAGGTTACATGTACTAGATTTATTCTAACAATATTAGTGAGATCTATCTATATACTAATACCACTGACCTCTAAACATGATTGTCATGTAATACATAATGAATAGACTGTAAACCATCTATTTTTGCATGCTATTTATTTCAATGTATATTTGCAAATTTCATGATAAAAACAAGTTTGAAAAGTCAATTGTCATGAACAAATAAAAAAGACGATAAATGATATTAGTTTCTGGAAAGTTAATATCCACAATATTGTTATGATACAACAAAAATTAAAAGCCATAGAAGACAGCTGGCTTACAGTAGGTTTATGTTGAATGAACTGAAGCTGACAATCTGTGAAACATGCTATTCAGGAACAAAGTGTTGATAATAGAATTTCCTAACACAAAACTTGGTTCCATAATGTCACAAGCATTCTTGGTCAAGATAATTAAAACACACTGGTTTTACAATGATATAAAGTTAATCATCTATTGTTTTATTTAGTTTCATATCTTAGACAATAAACACACTACTTATGATTGTAACATTCAAATGTAAGTTTTAACATTCAGTGTTACTAGAGTATATTATTGTATGGTTACATATGTACTACTTATTTAACAGAAACAAGTCTTTTTATTTCAGATTTTTTTTTTCTTTTTTTTTCAAATATGTTTCAACTAAGTTGAAAATTAAAACATCATACAAGAATTCAAAATGATCACTCAGAAGAAATGCTTTGAAGTTTTAAAAATACATAAATGCCAGGTGATTGTCAATTTGAAGACAGAAATTAAAAGATGGGTGTTTTATTCTAGGTTATATTCAGTAAGCTTTGGACAATCATTGGCACTGAAGGTAAAGTGTATGTTATCTTGCGAACAACATGCTTGTGGTAAAATAAGGATCCAAGTTAGATGTATACCTCTTTTCTGGTCGCCTAATTTCCATATGAAATTGTATAATAAAATATACATTTTTGTATATGACTGACTTGAATGAATTCTAAAAGAATTACAGCAAATTAAAAAAAAAAACAATTTCATAATAACATAACCTGGTTAACTTGCAAGAATGCATATTTGCATGCTTCCCAGAATATTAAAATTTTAAGATTGTTTGTTTTTGTCTATGCATAAAGTTCAAGTGATATCACACTACACAGCAATTCTGTTCAATTACACTGCAAATTGCAAATTAGATAATAAAGATAATGATACACTTGACATTTACTTGGAATGTCATTAACGGTGAATTGATGTACATACCTGTCTTTTAATTCTCTCATGACATATCTGGCTGTGATCTCCTGTGAATTAAGATAGATGCATATATAATATGGGAAGTTAATTTCACATAAAGAAAATAATTTAAAATTCCTACCGATGACAAAATCAGCATGTTTAGACATGTTTATATGTTAAGGTCAGTTTTTAATGTTTATGTACTGGTAACCCCCCCTGTAAAACATCTCGCTTTATAATATTGTAAATACAATAGGTAAGAAATTTACATACTTAGATATAACTATTACATGTATAAATGCAAGGATAGACTAACTAATGCATACATACTAATGTCATTCTTTTACTTCCATAAACAAAAATCATTTCTACAGGGATAGTGTTCCTTGTGAAAACAACTCCAGAACCATTACTTAAATCATTAAATCTAATAATTAGTCCTTAAATTATCAATTTTCATTGTCATTCAAACATTCAAGCTTCATAAAAGTACTTTATTGATGTTTTTTTTATACAAAATCAGAATTGAAAACTGAGTGTGTTTTTAAGTGAATAATAATTCCTTTAGTTATCAATTATATGAACCAGTATATAAAGACACTTTGCAGATGATTGTTTTTTCTTAAATCTTTTATGAGTCTCCGTTCAGAATTGGAGGACATAGCAGGAATTACATGTTGTGATAAATGCTGACTGTGATATATTGTAGCTGCAAACCTTGAGTGAGAGGACTTCTTCCTCCTGTACAGAATGTACAGGGATGTGTTGTAATAATGGATTCTCTTCACAGTACATTTCCTTCAAGGGCAAATCACCAAGCTACAAAAACAGTTTGAATACATGGAGTGAAAAAAGAAAATTCTGATTTCAATAATTTCTAATATTAAACAGACAATGGAAATGAAAATGAAGTTCTTGTTTTCAAAAATAACTTAAGAAAAAACCATTTTCCCATATCATCATTCATCAGATCACTTGGTTATAATTCTTCAATAATTTTACAGAAATCTATTCTGTAGCATATGGGATGTATAAATATCTTTATTCTATATTCTTTATATAAACAATAGTTCATATGGACATACATAGACACATAACACATGATTAAGAATGAAAGACATTTTTTTTGTCTATTAAACTTTTAGGTATTATTTGTAATTGCAAATCTGAATAAATGAATAAACCATGTAATATATCAGTTTAAATTACATTTTCAGAAATCCCCACTAAAGCAATAATGAACTAGATTTATAGTTAACGTAAGCTACAACCCTGATAAAATAACTGATGTTATTACCTCAGTAGGAAAAATCCTCAGCTCATTGGCTGCAATGTCTATTATTCTTAATTTGTAGCATTTACCAAGACTCTGGAAAGAAAGGCATATTTGTATGGAGATTATTGACTTTTAAACAAATGAAGTTGTTTCAGTGATTAAAAAATCAATTCAGTCAAGTTATTTCATTGTCTGAGCCAAGAGACATCATTATACAAAAACAAGACCTTTTAATAGAAGTGAAAAGACAAACATTTCCCTTTTTATAATACAATTTGATTGAAGATGATGGCTAGTCTACCTCCTTCACTCTTCACTTCAACAACACTCCCTTCATTGTACTATACACATTGTGTATAATAAAGACTCTCGTAGAGCTATGACAAGATTTTAAACAATTCGTAGCAAAATCAATGTCTCTCATGCTACAATATATGTAAACTGTATATATGGAAGATCATCAATTCCACTTATATTCACTCTAATCTTGTCACCCTTTTATCACCCTATTTTCCAGTTTATTGTACATGGAATTATAGTACATGTATAGCTTAAAAGCTCAGTCAATTCATAACCATCTCCTATACTTTTTATCTCAATGCTTCATACTGGTCATTTGTCTGATGAAGGTGATATTGTAGTCACCAAAATGTCACATATAAATTCTTTTGCGGGTTGTGATATAAGAATTTCTTTTCTTTATATATTTACCGATCTGAAGAAAATGTTTTAGAATATTATAAGCTATCTTTTGACATTTGAGCAATATGGGGAAATTCAACTAAAATAGGAACAAAAACTAAGATATAATACCACCAGTAAATATTTTGTCTATGTTATTGTCTTTCTTATTGCTCATTTATGAAAAGGATGATTTCATTTTTTTAAAATGTATGTTGAATGCTATAAATTTAGTAGTAATTTTAGTACTAGAAACTTAAAGCATGGTTGGCCTTTTTACATATACCTACATCTCATCTCCATAGTTAGAAAAAAAATAGAGATTAATCATGAGGCTCCTAACAAAATTTAAGTCCAACTTAATTTTTAAAAAATGTTAATGCAAAGCAATTGTAATATCTATTGAACACAGTACCTCTGGTAGCTCCCTGATTTTATTTTTCTGTAAATAAAGTTTTTCCAAATTCACCAGGAATCCAAACTCCAAGGGAAGACTTGTGAGCTGATTACCAGCAGCTCTGAACTCTTCAAGACGTAGTAAGGCACATATCTCCACTGGTAACTCTGTTAACTTGTTATAGTCTACACTCAGATGCTGTAGACTTGTGAGTCTAAAATTAAACAAGGAGAATTTATCTGTTAACAATATATTCTAAATTATGATGTGATTGTAATGAATATTAAGGAGAAATATTCTTCCGATTACTGTGTTTGAATACCCATATTTATTTGGTATTAAATCTCATACCAGGTACAAGTATATTTGTTAAGCCTACCCTCATGTTGTCGTTCAGTCAATTTATAAACCCATGCTATTTCATGATTCTGTAATAATACTATGCCCCAGCCTTGAGTCAGAAATAACTGTATTTGTCCCCGAGGGGTTCCTTATAGGATAGATATGGTAATACAACCATACCAATAACATTAATAACACTGTAGAGAAAAGTTGAAATCCTAATGATTACTAGTCAATATCAGAAATCTTACCTGCATATTTCTGGAGGAAAAGTTTTCAACTGATTTGAATTCAAATTCAGAAATGTGAGATTCCGCATACTAGCTAAAAATAATAAAACAACAGTCATTACAAAGTGTTACTTAAAGCAGCAAAACAAATTAAAATTTTTAATGCAGCATAGTTTTCAAACTTGTATGATTACAAGAAACAGCTGGACTCTATGACACACAAAAACAACTTTTCAACAAATCCTAAAAATATGGCAAGTATTTCAATTGCACTCAGATACTTACTTAAAACTTTAGGAGACAATTGCTGTATTTGGTTGTTAAATAAATGAAGTTTCTCCAGCATAGTGAGATATTCCAGAACTTCTGGTAAATCTTCTAACTCGTTGTTGCCTAAATTCAAGATCTGCAACTGGAGAAAAATTTAGTTATATATTAATAAACATTGTACAGATATCTGTGTTCTTTTTCATGTAATTCCAACGTATAATCTTTTTTATTTTCTTTTTAAAATGTAAATGTTCATGTATTGACAGTAATCAAAATGATACATGAACAAATAGTAACAATTTACAAATTTCTAAAATATCCATGGGTATAAATCAATTACTAGGTTCTTTGAAGACAGGTTGCTAATTTTCTGGGAATCTGGTTATGAAATACACCCATTATACTTCCAGATAACTAATGTATGGCAATTTGTTTTTTAATTGCTTGTACTTAAAATCACAATGAATTTAATTATTACCTTATGTATCATAATTCATGTACCAATTAAATTAAAAGACAGAATTAATTAATCACTATATTCATAAAATGTTAAAGGTTTACCAAGCAAAAAGGGGAAATTGTAATTTTTTTGTTTTAAAAGGCTGAAAGATTTTTACCAGACATGTCAGTTGGTCGGACAGTTTAACACACAAGTAATTTACATATAAAAATAATCATAAATTACAATACTCTTTTCCTATTCAAATTTATGATTTATGATGAGTATCACAGGGCCTTATTAGATAATAATTATTTCACTGAAATAATCAGATGCTTAAAGCCTGTCAATTAGATATATTGAACTTATACCAGGTACCTCACCACACAGTTTTCAATACACTGCAGGTCATGATCACTTTCACTTGATCACTGCATCCCTGGAACATTTTCAGGGAAAATTGAAGACACAAACGAAGTAATTTGATTGGTCCAGAGTAGGTTTTAAAAGAAAAAAAATAGATCAATCACAGACTGATACACTCCTTGGAATATTACAAAGGAGTGACATCCAACTTCACAGCTTGTATAAATGATACCATTATGTGATCTAGAGATTCATTTAATGTATATCAAAGGATCAAACTATTCTTCTTGTCTTATCCATAAGGTGTCGCTCGTGAAACTTCAATTTTGCCATGAACATTCTAAGGGTGTAGAGAACGACAATAAGTTTAACTTCTGCTGTATCAAGGACACACCACTAGGTGTTTGTCACAAATGAAATTTGAAATATGTTAGAGCATATACATTGTATTGTAATTGACAATACATTCCTATCATGTTCACATACAACACCAACAGATTACTGATTGTAACAGCTGAATTACGCGATTTTGTGTTAATACGAATATTAAATTCGACAAGAAAACGTTTTAGTTGTAGCTTGAGAGATGTCATTAGCGTAGGCCTAGTATTACCCAGAGGTCACAGTATCGATCACTAGCACACGCAATGACATAAATAATTATCACTTATACGTAATCACTTCTGGGAGGACGTTGTGAGTGCAAGTATGCCAATTGTGTGTTCCAATGTATAAAATTACCTGAAAGAGGTGACTTAATTCATTTGGAAGATCCTTCAATTTATTTCCACGTAGCTGAAGATGTAAAACACAATCCAATTTCCCTATAGCCCGTGGCACTTTGTTTAACTTTTTGTTACAGAGGTTCAAAGTCTTTGGTTTTCCTTTCAGTGCTCGCACTAGCAAGGTGTCCGCCATTTTGACGCTTTTGTTGCTACACACATGCTGAGCTAGCATTCACAGAAAAAAATATTTTAAATGTCTACCATCAATTTGATTTTTCATTCTAATTTATTTCAAAAGTTAGTTTATTAGTTTAAATTTTTAAGTATTATGTACTAGAATGTCTTTTTTAAAATTTGAATCATTTTTTACGAAACTGTGGCAATGTTAATATACAGCAAAAGTAAGGTGCTTCCGGTTAATGGACGAGGGAAATACGTTTCAAAACAGCACAAATGTCGTGACAATTTTTTAGGCTTTACCGGCTTTTTACGATCGAGTTTATTTTTGATCCATAGAGTTTTTTCGTATGGTTCTTATGAAGTTCTGGAAATATCAATCTTTGCTGAGTTGGATAGAAATTATGTTGTGCAACAAATGATGTTTGGAATTCGTCTGCTTTCACATTAAAGAAATCGGGACTTTATTCTCTATTCGGCATCTGCTGAATCATGTAAATGGAGTAAACTCACCTACATTGTTATGTCTAAATTCGTTGAACCCGATGACGACCCTTCGTTGCATAGATTGGAAGGGTCATCAGGAAGAGAGAAAGGTGGACTGATTATAAAAAAGAAATCAAATCACGAATTCACAAAACCACAAGTAGCGAGTCCAAGAGTTTCTCTGTTAGGGTTGGATAGGTTAGCCGCTGCTAAACGTCAAGGGGATTCATCAGATGATGCTTTGAGGAAAAAGTCGAAAATATTGTCCTATCAAGATGACGATGACAGTGAGAGTGGCGATGAAGAAGATGATGAAAACAATGACAGGTCTAAGAAGGATAAGCACAAAGGCCATAAAGACAGGTATATACAGTGTAGTGGACTCTGTGTAGGAATATGCCAGTTTTGGCAACTGCGTAAAATATTTATCAATATAAATTTAATGTGTCATCTCAGTGTTGTACTATCATGGGTATGATGGGACATGTGTATTGCAATAGAGTGATTCAGTATGAATTGTATTTAATAATAGATGGTGTTTCTTAGTTAATAAAGATGTGAATTATATATAAAGTCATATGCATAGGACCTGGTTTGATTCCTGATGCTAAGTGCATGGAATGTGTGTAAATATAGATGATGTGTTAAATACCATACTGTGACATAATGTTTAATAACATTTTAGAGTAAATTTCTATCTATCAGCCAATAGCCAACTTCATTAGGTCAATTAGTAAAAATGGAAACCTGTAGGTTCATTTAGCAGGAATATGTGTGTCTTTTTCTTTTCTTTCTTTTTTTGTTTTTGTGTTTTTGTTTTGTTTTTTGCTTTATTATTCATTAATTAATTATATTTTAACATAAGCAATACCAATGTATGCACCCCAATCCTCCCTTTTTGACAACAAATCAATAATCTGTAACTAGCAGTATATAAGAGAAATCGAAATATGTACATAGATACTGTGTACATGTATATGTTTATCTTGTGTCGAAAATTTGATAAAGAACTAATTATATTACCAGTTTTGTATACTTAATCCAGAATTGCAGAAATGCATGTTTCAGTCCAAAAAATCCAGTGTTGTTAGAAAATGATAGACACATTTCAGGTTTTATGATGAAAACATTTTAAGCATTTAGTAGAAAAGGGGAAATATTGCAAGAACAATCTTTCAAATATAACAGATTTTAAGCTATAGCTTCACAGCAGACTGAAAGACAAACCTTTTAACAATCAAATTTTTATTGTTTTACAATTTTAGGATTTTGACCTCTATTGTTTACTTTGTTTTCTATATGTATCAGCAGAACAAAGAAACAACATTGTACATTTACTTGTATACTTATAACTATCGATGACATTCTAGGATCTCTTTCCTTATGATTGAGTCGTTTTATGCGTGTGACAACCCTGTTGTTGTTTCTTGAATGTTTTTTAGTTCAAGGTTGACTTTCACTGTCTTAGCTTTCTGCAAGTGACTTTTTATGTTGTTTTATGTTTTATACCGTATGTTTCTTACAGAAATTACCGTCAGTCAAGAACTGAGACACCATCCCATCCAGGTGGTGTGAGCAGGGAGGCAAGAGATAGGCAAAAACAACGACACCGTGATCGTGGAGTGTATGCATCTAGTTCTTCAAAAGACAAAGATAGAAGAGAGCGGAGGGAGGACAGGCATAGTAGAGATAGGGATCGTCACAGACAAAGGGACAAAGGTAGACACAACAGAGCAATCAAATCATTAATGATCATAATAGGAATTTGTTTTATCTGTCTGGCATGAAAAAATCATTTACTTAAATGAATGTTCTCTTTACTTCTTTATACAGAGGTATGATATATATACAAAATGTAGTAATGTACCCATTTACATTCATGATTTCAAACATTTTGTCAAATACATAATGAGGTACTATTGTCTGAGAATAACTACTGATACATTTTTTGCTCACATGAGCCTGTACATTCATTTTTGGGAAATTTAAAAAAAAATTAAATATGAAATTCAAAATGACCACCATTACCAACAACATTAGAATCTATTTTGAAATAATAACTCAAACACTGTGAGAATGATATTGATAATTTTAGTATGAATGATCAGTAGATACTTCAGGATGAAAGGTGCTGGTTTTATATTCATCAGATATACGATATGGCCTACATAGCTGTAATCATTTGATAAGTTATGGATAATTGCATTCAGTTCTGTTTGTTAACAAAATAACTGGAGACTGTTACATATCTATGATTGTTCTTTAGGCAGTATGTTATTATTATGGATGTGAAGAGACTGATAAAATATGGGATCGTTACAATGAGCAGTTGAATTTTAATAATTTAATTTCAATTTAAAGATGACTGTATTTGTGTTCAGAACAAGAAAAAAAGAAGCTATTACAGTTTTATTAAGTAAAAAACTTAATTTTGATGAGTTACCATAAGCTTTATACAGTAAAAAAAATGTTGTATTCAAATAGATCGACGACAAAGAAGGGATGAGAGATCTGAACGAGGTGACAGAAGTCGTCGGAGTGATAGAGATTCAGAGAGGAGTCGACGTAGTTATCGTGACTGGGAGGAAACTCCAGAGAGATTCAGGGATGCTCCTCCAACTCCTGACTTTGGCGTTAAAGGTAATATAAATTGCATAGAAGGAGGGATATTTATTATAGGTAAACTGCTTAGTAGGAGGGATATTAAAAGTAAATTGCTTAGAATGAGGAATAATATAGGTAAACTGCTAAGCAGGAGGGATATTAAAAGTAAACTGCTAAATATGAGGGATGTAGGTAAACAGCCTAGTAAAAATGACATTCAGTTTTCTTATATCCAGATAAATAAGGATATTTCTACTATCTGGTTCAAATCTCATACTTAGTCATACCATAGCTTTAATTAACACTCTTGTCACATTGTTATAGCAAACAAAATATGTGAAATATATGATGTTGAAAGATATCTCAGATTTACTTCTTTTCATAAAGTGTAAAATAAGTGAAAGTTATGGCCATTTATATGGAACAGTGGTATAATTTATAATTTGGACATTCTGTTTGGCAGACACACCATCTGAGTATGGTTGGGATGATGATGATGTGACACCCTTAAAGAGATCCTCTTGGGATCTACCAACACCCAGGGTCAGCAGTGGTAGTGATGGTGAGAGTAGTGTCAGAAGCAATCGGTCATCTTATGACAAAAGGTTAGTATGATTATTCCTTTTCTATCATAACTGATTAAACTCAGTTGGTTAGATATGTGTTATATTGAATATGAAAAATATTAAGTCTAAAAACTACTGGATAAAGAAAACTTACCGGAGATGAATATTTTATCATAAGATCAGAACTACGCTTCCACACTAGGATTTTTACAGGCTTATGAATACATGTATAGAGTAAACAGGGAAGCAGTTACTTGTGTTATTGGTTGCGTATGAATGACACAGAGCAAAATGGATGTGAGTTATTTTAAATCACCCTAAGGAGTGGTACCAAGTGGTGTTGTGTGTGATATGATAAACCTCAACAATTTTAATCTGTAGAAATTTTCTGCATAGTTTTTGGTATACATGTTTATGATATATGTATTACAGGAGCAAACGGGGTCCTAAAGAGACTCCTCTACCAACCCCGAGTTACAAGTACAATGAATGGATGGACAACAAGAAGAAGATACAGTATACACCCAAGGATGGTGGTAGTAGACGAGGTACAGCTTAGTCATATATTGTCAAGAGATTTAAATTAATTTATCAAGCAGTTCAAAGAGTCCCTCGAACAGTTTTGCATTTCAGTTCACCTGAGCAATGCCAGAATGGCTAATTTGTAGATATTTAAGAAAAAATCTTTTTTCTGCAAGACAGAGAAACTGTAAAATCGAAATCTCTCCATGGTTGAAAAGTCCCAAGGTGCTTCATTAACATTGTAAATTTCAGAAGCATTAGATCCCTTGTTTTCCTGCAAGGGAGCGAGTAAATTTTATTATATTGGATATTGGAAAGTAATAATTTTGGCCATACATGTATTTTGTTTATTTTCAATGAAAAATATTTCACTGTTATCGTAGATTTTTTGTCATCAGTTGAAAATTTGTTCATATAAAAATAAGATGTGGACCTCAGCCATTGGGCCGGAAGGGCAGGGTTCAAGGTGGGAAATATTGCTGATATACTTAAAAACTATTCTTTTCCAGAGTGAAATACTTGGAGTTATTTTTGTTTATTTTTGATAAAGGTAATTCTATATTGCTTGGAAGTATTGTACTCGGGTAACAGCTTAATAATATGAAAAATAAGACCCAACTCACAGCAAACTTAAACAACTATGATTATATTTGAACTAGGGTGATTATTAAGGCCCATGGGCATCTTGTTTTGAGTGCAACATGTAATATCATTTACACATACACACCCTAGCTGAAGATGGATGTGGACTATCAAATTGAATGTTTCATATCTTGGCACATGAAATTAAGAATATGAACACCTTTGAAAAATTGAAAATTCAAAAAGCAAAACATTAAGTTTCGTATAAAATCTTTGCACAGCATAATACACATTTTTAGATAGTGGGTAAAACAAATGTCAACAATTTGCTATAGAAAATTTCACTTCAATTCCATAGAAAATTGTGGTGACCTTGAATTTGAGTCAGAAGAAGCGAGGTTAGATTGGGAAAATGAGCAGAAAAGGCTTGATCGTGAATGGTACGGTATGGACGAAGGATACGACGATAACCATAATCCATTCTCAGGCACGTCGGAGGAGTACACACGCAAAAAGGAAGAGGAGATGGAAAAAAAGAAGAAGAAGAGAATGACTGCCAGACAAAGACAGATCAATAAGGTTTATCCTTGGTTGTTAATTTGATCAATTCTGTTTGAACATTAGATTGGCCATAATTTTTTTTTTCCCAAACAAGAATGATTTTCAAACACAAAATCTTTCGGAGCTTACGACACAAATAGATCTGCAAATTGTTGCTTGGCAAAACCCATATTCCTATTTGTATCTAAATAATTCAAAATAAGGCAAATCACAGGCTCTCTAACTATCCTATCATAATGATGTAAATATTGAGGATCCCTAAAATCTTTCTTCCTGTCTAACGATAAAAAGAATTGTGTCATTTGAAGTACATAAAATTACTGTGTAATGCAAAATGTCTGAATTAAAACCATAGCTGCCTGAAACCATATGTAGATAATACACATATTCAGCAATGCACATATGTTCAGCAATGTATATTTTAAAAATATTGACGGATGATCAATATTTAATTATTTCCTCTGTTTTGATCAGGATATAGAGCTATGGGAGACCAACAGGATGCTCAGAAGTGGAGTTGTTACTAAGACTGATTATGATGAAGATTTTGATGATGAAAATGAAGCAAAAGTGCATCTTCTAGTCCATAATATTGTGCCACCATTTCTTGATGGTCGCATTGTATTTACCAAACAACCAGAGCCAGTTGTTCCAGTTAAGGTAGAGAAAATTGAGATCAATTATCAAATTGTTTAGAAAAATGTAATGTTTTGTATATATTTACATATATTGCAGTCTTGCCAGTATCTGGGAAAATCATGTTGTAACTTTACCAACAATTTTCTTCTGGTTAAAGAAATTTAGATGCATCTGTATCAACCTTATTTAGAAATACTTAAAAACAAAAACATATTAAGCCATTAAAATAATGTTCCAGTAAGTCTATCTTATCTTAGACTAACTAAATCATGATTTAAAAAGACCTTTGCTGACATGTGATTATCTTCCATTCATTTATTTAGATTATATTTTCTCTATCATGATGATTGAATTTTTATCAGGATCCAACATCAGATCTGGCTCAAGTGGCCAGAAAGGGAAGCTTGGTTGTTAGAAAATTCAGAGAACAAAAGGAAAAACGTAAAGCTCAACAGAAACACTGGGAAGTGGCAGGAACAAAGATTGGAGACATTATGGGGATAAAGAAGAAAGAGGAGGAGGTCAGTTATTCCTTTGTCAGAGAGTAGCTATTTTTAGCAGCCATGATATTAATTTCATTTTGAATGTATTTAGAAATTTCAGCTTGTGTTGAGCTTGTGCAGTTTATTTTTATCTTCAATTAACTTAATTTCAAGTCATTGAATGTCAGTAGTGAATATCTTTTAAATAATTATTAATGTTAAAATCTCTAAAATTGTTAAATTATGAATAAAAATGATATTGAGATTATCAACGATAATTCATGAATGAAAAATCATAACTTCCATTTGATTTTTGTCATTTACCTGTACTACTTACATGAAAATTCATGGACAGTTTTTTGATAGGATCTCTTCTCATCTCTGTTGTTTATTATCACAAGATTTTACCCTTGTTCTTTAAATATCTCCAGTAAAATTCTTAAAGTTTTCGATATGCTAAGACTCAAGTTTGAACAAGTTATCAAGAATCTTTGTAAATGGTATTAATTGTCCCAATTTCTTTCCTAGTTATCAATCAGATATACTGTCTGCTTAACTTTACACCTAATAATATACAAAACAAATCACAGCTATGTGTTATCTGATAAACATAATTTGTTTGTCTTTAGGAAGACAAGGTAGATGATAAAGGTGAACTGGACTATAAGGCTGACCACAAGTTTGCAGATCTTTTACAAGAGAAAACTACAGCAGTGAGTGAATTTGCGAAGGCAAAATCTCTGTCCGACCAGAGAAAATACTTGCCTATATATGCAGTCAGAAATGAGGTAAGAAATCTTGTGAACTTCATGTTATATAGAAGGATACATTTTAAAGCATTCCCAATTTTTTCCCACCTAGGCAATTTGCTAAAGTTTCAGTAAAGCTATGCTTTCATTTTGTAAATTAAATGTACAGTGCTTCAGAGGCAAATTTTCATCAAGAGAGGGTTTTCTATAATATAATATTGCTGATAAAACTACTTGTGATGTCATCTGTGTCCAATGAATTATAATTTTGTCTGCCTATTAATGTGTTGAAGCTTAACATGCAGGTTGTCATAATAACAATTCATTGTACATGTTGCAATAAATTTAGTGATCAAATTCTTAATTAATATCATTAAGTTAATTGATTAGATTGTAGCAGTTGGAATCTTGATTTGTTTAAAAACATTTCCAGCTGAAATAGATGCTATGTAATCAGGAAAATGTTAATGATTTAGAGATTTATTCCAGCATAACATGTGTCCTATCCCAGGACTTCACCTTTGATTTACTCAGAATTAACAAATACGAAAGCAAATGAAGTTTTATACTTCAATATAATGAAACACTGACAGTAGTATTAACATATATGGAAGTAGTGTTTGTTTAAGTGTCCTGAATCATTCAAATAAATTTGAATCTTTGTGAGGAAGTGAGCTTAGGTGCAGAATGAGCTTAGGTGCAGAATGAGCTTAGGTGCAGAATGAGCTTATGTGCAGAATCTTATTTAAAGCATGACATCATGTGTACAAATTAAATAATTTAACCTTTGATTGGGGGTTGCCAAGTGGTTGAGGCATCGGATCATCTCTATCACTAGCCTCCACCTCTGATTCATGGGTTTAAGACCTACTATAGGCTGTCACCTGTTACTAGCATTATCCACTATCAAAGCCTGGCACATCCTTAAATGACCCTGGCTGTTCATAACATGTAAAACAAAAATAAACGAAGTCAATTTTGACTCAAATCATTAAAATGTGTCCTGTGTTAGTCAAAATAAGACAAAAAATTAGGACATTTCTATTGTAATTCTGAAAATGTAATTTTAAATCTGGACAATTGTTTCTTGTAGTTACTGAATGTGATTCGTGATAACAGCATCATCATCATCGTTGGAGAAACAGGATCTGGAAAAACCACTCAGCTGACACAAGTATGACCAAATTTCTATCACTGATTCTGTATAACTCTATCCTATAGAACTTGTATTACTTCTTTCTTAAGATTGAAAACAAGAAATCTTCATTGTTTTGTTCATAGTACTGGTAGCGCAAAAATTTATCATGCTAGTATGAATTCAAAGATTAAAAACTGGTGATTCAACAGTGAAAATGGTTATTGGGAAATGTTTTTGAAAATAGTATGTAAATAATTTCATACCATTCTCTGTTGAATTGCCTTCTCTATGTCAGTAAACATATCAGCTGGAATGCTTTGTACATTAATAAGTGCCAAGCATTTAAACTCATTCATTTCAACTGAATTATATACCATATTTAGCAATCAATAAGACAAACAGAAGCATTTCCAACATGCACTTGCATTGTCCTGTAATAAGCCCCCCCCAAACCCCCCAACCTCAACTTTGAGTAAGAGGAAATGTGTTGGTTCTTATAGTTTATTGTAGAATAAATGTGGTAGAGCAAATAAAAGTAAAAACAAAAAAGAATTCTAAGAAATTGAAGCTATAAATTGGTAATTAAGTTGTTTTCTTTTTAAAAAAAAAACAAAAATTAAAGTGTAGATTTCACAGCTTAAACTATTATTCAGTGACTTTAGCAGTCCTGTCAGTAACTTTATATTTTAATACAGTACTTACATGAGGATGGCTACACCAACTATGGTATGGTTGGCTGCACACAGCCACGTAGGGTAGCTGCCATGTCTGTAGCCAAGCGAGTGTCAGAGGAGATGAAGGCCAAGCTAGGTGAAGAGGTGGGATATGCCATACGATTTGAAGACTGTACTACTGAGGTAGGTGTTTACTTTAGTGTACTGTCATTATCATGTTAAGTTTGCTGTTTTAACATTTTTTTATTTTTCCAAAAGTGTGAAGCAAAGAGAATGCATTCTTCATGGAATGGCCATGAAACATGCTACAATATTACAGGGGTCAACATTTCCCTTTAAACTACTTCTCAATAACCAAAAGGCTCTGTGTACTGATATTGGGCATGAAGTATGCAAGGATGAAAGGGTATCAAGTTTGTTCAATAAAATAACTTTGACCAACTTTCGTGGTAACAGTGGTTACATGTGTTAATACTGTAATCAAGGATCTGATGTTTGGGATGAGTTATCTGAATAAACTTTTGACATCACGTCCTATCATAAGCTTTAAATCAGGTTAGTGATGCAGGCCCATTGTTTCTCTTGTTTGTAATTTTAGGCCATCCTCAAAAAAAGTTTTTTTTTAAAAAAGTAAGATTTATATTCTCAAGGCTTTTTCCTCTCATTTGTGAATGGGCATTTTTATGTCATTTCAGGCAAAAATCATCTGAAAAATATATTTTGGGAATTTGGAGATATTAAGAAATAAGTCCTATTGGGAATGGGGACAATATTAGGTCCCACTGAGCCCCTGAAAAAGACCTGTGTATTACCCTTACTTCTCCCATTTTATGGAGAAAACAGTATTTTTACATTGAGTTAATAATAATGTTAGGACACTGATAGCAGGTAGTTACTTTTATCATTAATCTTTACAATGTGTTCTGTTATAGAAAACCATTATAAAGTACATGACAGATGGTATTCTGCTTCGAGAGTCTCTCCGTGAATCGGATTTGGACCATTACAGTGCCATTATCATGGACGAAGCTCATGAGAGATCACTCAACACAGATGTTCTGTTTGGTTTGTTACGAGAGGTAGGTTATATCACTTTAAAGGTGATGGTTCAGTTATTCAAAATTTAACTGTTTTTCATGATGTTAATCACGTTGCACCTTCCAGCATCCATTCAGTTTAGAGGACTCTCAGACATGATGTATTTGATTTGGTGAATTCTTATTTGATGATGTTACTAACTTGGGAATAAATCTTAATGAAATTATCATTGGTAAAATGGTATATATTACTTTCAGTTGATAGCAAAATGTGAAGTAATGATGAAAGGTGACAGAAAGTGCAGGAAGTTTATTATCCTGCATTGATTCCTAATATTTAAAACATTGTTTTATGTCAAGTTCAGAATTTCCTTTCTTGCTGTCTTTCAGGTGATTTCTAGACGTCATGATTTGAAATTGATTGTTACCTCTGCCACTATGGATTCAAGCAAGTTTTCTAAATTCTTTGGTAATGTGCCTGTGTTTGAGATCCCTGGTAGGACATTTCCTGTAGAACTGTTCTTCAGTAAGAACACAGTGGAGGATTATGTGGACTCAGCGGTCAAGCAGGCATTACAGGTCCATCTTCAGGGGATGGATGGGGATATACTGATCTTCATGCCTGGACAAGAAGATATTGAAGTGACCTGTGAATTAATCACAGGTAAACCTTACACTGTTAATCTATATTCTCTGATAAATCTAAATGAGATAGGAATTAAAGGAGTACTGTTCTTTTATGTCACTATCACCTGAATTATTGTAAATATGTAAGTTATCTGTTGGATTCATTGCTGTTTGTAGTGTATCTGTTAAGGTGTTGCAATGAAACCCACTCATTATGATATTCTATTGAACAGAAAAGAATATAATAATTGGTATACTATAAATGTGGAAAGTTATTCTGAAGGAAATTTACACTAAATATGTTAAATATTTTGTTTAGTCATGTAAATTTCACCCTTTGCCTATGTTTTTGTTATGTATAACCTATATAGTGAAATAAACTTTTGATATGTGAACATTGATTGAGGAAATAGCCCCCATCAGTACAGTTTGCTTATCGACACTGGGAAATTAACCACCTGCAGAAGTAACCACGTTTGATTTTGAAAATATTGATTATTGCAAGTAAATCACTACACAATTGTAAATATGACACTGGTGTGAACATCAAGCTATTTCTGGCACCATACTGTTGTGTCTAGATAACGAAATGTTAAACTGAACTCTAGCAGATTAATGGATGTTGTGTGGTTATTAAAAATACAACACTTGTTAAATAGGAGAATTTTCTGATCTAACAATCATTGCTTATATCAGTATCTTTGCACTGTACCAATTTGATACTAAATAGCTGTTAGAAAAAATTGATAGCCAGTTTATACTTCCCAATATCTATTTCTGTTTGAATGTTTTGACTTATTTATCTAATCTGTAGAGTCTATGAATTACAAAGGTAGGCAACTTAATCTATTGTTTACTGACAGCGAGGGGTTAAACTTACTGTGAACAAGTGGGACAGGCTACCTTGGGGTGCTTGGGGTGATAATTAGTGGATAATTAGTGTCTACAAGGAACAGCCCAGGTGTCAGATACGGACACTTTTAATAGCCTAGGGTTACAGCTTATGAAAGAACAGAAAAATATATAATAACCAATATATCATGCTGTACTTTATCGTAATATCTATATCATAATTATAACATTTTATCTTAAATTTTTGATAAAGGGAATATTTGGTACTTGGAAAAAATATGATAAGAGGTATAATATAACATCAGATGTTATAATGATGAGTAGGTTCCACTGTACAACCACCAAACTTGATAGGGAGTTATGTAAGGAAATGATTAAAGTGCTGCATGTGTTGATGGACCATTTCTTTTCTATTTTTCTATGACCTTAACGAGCAGTAAAAGGACAAACTTATGACATCTACCATGATAAATTTCAGATGATGAACCAGCAATTTGGTGTTACAATATTATTATATTAATACAGGCAACTATTTGGTATTTTTAATGACACTGAGTAACTTAAAATTTTGAGATTCAGACTTGAAAAGAAGAAATTGGGGAAGATCAGAATATTTGTCCATTTATTTCTAGCAGAAATATTTGTGAAAAAAAGTTCGCCAAAATTTGTAAATTCATGGTCAAACTTGTAAGAACCTGAAATTTTTTCTGAATATATGAAAGATACAAGAAAAAGTTAAACTTTTTAAAGTAAGGAATGTTTCAGTCACTCGGTACGTTTGAAGTTTATACATTCAATGAGTGAGCAATCTTGCTAAGGACTAGATTGTGCCTATGCCGGCCAATGTTTTATTGTATTAACCTGTTGTAGAACGCCTCGGTGAGCTGGATGATGCTCCTCCACTTGCCATCCTGCCCATCTACTCCCAACTTCCCAGTGACCTTCAAGCTAAGATATTCCAAAAGGCTCCAGATGGTGTGAGAAAGTGTGTGGTGGCTACTAATATAGCAGAGACCTCACTTACAGGTAGGTACAAAAATCAAAATACTTTAGCAAATAATGAAGCATTTCATTAAAGGATTAAAATAATTGACGACTAGCTTCTCTTCAAGATGGTTAGAATAGCTGTTATCTGTTATGCTATATTTGTGAAGTATTTCTCTATTATTTATTCTTAAGTTTTGCTGTTTTAGTGTGATTGATGGGTTTAATATGGTGTGTGAAACAATTGCCAGGACACTTCAATCAAATTCGATGATAATTTACATGTGAGTTTTGTAACACAATTTTTTTTTCTCTCTCTCTTTTTCCTAATATTATGGTTAAATTCTGGTTTTATTTATTTAGTTGATGGTATTATGTTTGTGGTGGATGCTGGATACTGTAAACTAAAAGTATTCAACCCAAAGATTGGTATGGATGCTCTGTCAATCTACCCCATAAGTCAGGTAATTATACATACATATATAGGACATTTAAATCCTGTCATTCATGATATAGAAACAACATCTGATTAGTTTTAGAAGCCACAGTTTGTCTGTTCTTACTATATGTTCATCATGCATGGAAAGCCATATTTCAGTTTGTGTATGTGGCAATGTTTTTTAATAATTGACCATTGTTATAATCTGATTATGAATCAGGATCTTTTACTTTATTCAGACTTATGCATGGTTACAACTGCCACATATTTGTTTTATCTGGTACACCCAGTTTTGAGTAAAGACTTTTCTACTTAGCTGTTTACTGATTCTGCTTGTAGGCCAATGCCAACCAGAGATCAGGAAGGGCAGGAAGGACAGGTCCAGGGTATGTACAACACTGAACATAGAAATCATCCTCCTTTTAACATAACAGTTATACCTTTTACTAAAGAAAAATGTTGTTGAATTAGAATGATAAGTTTACACTACGTGTAGACACTGCTAATGCTTATCATACATATTGATATTAAAAATCTATACATGTACACCCAGAGACAGTATATTATGTGTCGTATTACATTCACTGCTATCGTCTGTACACACAGAGACAGTATATTATGTGTTGTTTACAGTCACTGCTATCGTCTGTACACCCAGAGACAGTATATTATGTGTTGTTTACAGACACTGCTATCGTCTGTACACCCAGAGACAGTATATTATGTGTTGTTTACAGACACTGCTATCGTCTGTACACCCAGAGACAGTATATTATGTGTTGTAGTACAGTCACTGCTATCGTCTGTACACCCAGAGACAGTATATTATGTGTTGTTTACAGTCACTGCTATTGTCTGTACACCCAGAGACAGTAAATTATGTGTTGTTTACAGTCACTGCTATCGTCTGTACACCCAGAGACAGTATATTATGTGTTGTAGTACAGTCACTGCTATCGTCTGTACACACAGAGACAGTATATTATGTGTTGTAGTACAGTCACTGCTATTGTCTGTACACCCAGAGACAGTATATTATGTGTTGTTTACAGTCACTGCTATCGCCTGTACACCCAGAGACAGTACAAGAATGAGATGCTCACCTCTACAGTTCCGGAGATACAGAGGACTAACCTAGCTAATGTTGTTCTTCTCCTGAAGTCTCTCGGAGTACAGAATCTGCTTCAGTTCCATTTTATGGATCCCCCTCCTCAGGTGTGTGTTTATACTATTCCTCTTCAATATGTGTTCAAATTTTTGGTAGCCTAAAGTCTTTTCCCCCCAAGAGCTCCAATGTTTATGTCCTCGCCATTATGCTGGGGTTGTAAGGAAGGTGTTATATGTTATATATCTCTGTCCTTTCTTACTTTATACTTATCCAACAATTAATTATAAAGGTGATCATCATTCAGCTTGAAAGGGTCAAAGGTTGCATTTTGTAACATCTGCAAATTCGTCTAGCAATGAAACTTTACATGGGTAGGAACAATTTTGCACACATTTATTTCATATTTACTAATGTTTTTACATGACAGTGAGAACTGTCAAAACTAGATTTCTTATAAATAAGAGCTTTTTTAGATCATTCTATGATTGACATTGTTATGCATCAAACAATAAGATCCCCTACTCTGCTCCATCTGGGCCAAAAAGTGGTGTATATCTTGTTTTGCAATTGTTTTAAAATAAATAAAATTTCATATTTATATAGTTGATGTTGAACCATGGACAAAGTACCATCTGTTCAGATTTGAAATTTATATTACTGTTTCTGAGATTGTTTTCTGAGATTGGTTAGCTAAACATCTACATCATACAGACTAACTGATGAGAGAGAGTGTGGAAATATGTTTTCTGAGATTACTTAGCTAATCATCTACATCATACAGACTAACTGATGAGAGAGAGTGTGGAAATATGTTTTCTGAGATTACTTAGCTAATCATCTACATCATACAGACTAACTGATGAGAGAGAGTGTGGAAATATGTTTTCTGAGATTAGTTAGCTAATCATCTACATCATACAGACTAACTGATGAGAGAGAGTGTGGAAATATGTTTTCTGAGATTACTTAGCTAATCATTTACATCATACAGACTAACTGATGAGAGAGAGCGTGGAAATATGTTTTCTGAGATTAGTTAGCTAATCATCTACATCATACAGACTAACTGATGAGAGAGAGTGTGGAAATATGTTTTCTGAGATTAGTTAGCTAATCATTTACATCATACAGACTAACTGATGAGAGAGAGTGTGGAAATATGTTTTCTGAGATTACTTAGCTAATCATTTACATCATACAGACTAACTGATGAGAGAGAGCGTGGAAATATGTTTTCTGAGATTGGTTAGCTAATCATCTACATCATACAGACTAACTGATGAGAAAGAGCGTGGGAATATTATAAATACTCCCTGATCTATTTGTACTACACCTGCCCAACATATATTGAAACACATATTGATCAGTTACAAAGACATTGACAAGTTACAATGAACATGATAGGGTTCCAGAGTGTTTGTGAATCAAAGAATTCCCACAATGCTCTTTGTGTCTCTGCATCAGATACTTATTTAACACTTGTTTGAAATCAATATTTTTACAGGACAACATCCTGAATTCCATGTATCAGTTATGGATCCTTGGTGCTTTAGACAACACAGGATCTCTGACACCACTTGGTCGACAAATGGTCGAGTTTCCACTTGATCCAGCTCTATCTAAGATGTTGATTATCTCCCTTGAGATGTGCTGCAGTGCAGAAATTTTAGTGAGTAGTCTTTATAATTTGTCCTGTATTTACCCTACACGGGGCTCAAATAGAAATTCCGGTCAGGTAAATGGTGTTTGTAGGTAATTCTGCTGAATGGTAATAGATATGCAAGGGCTTATTACCAGGCATGGGCTTATTACCAGACATGGGCTTATTGCTGATAAACATAATAGAACACAGAACAAATAGTAATGTGTATCTTAAATATGGGAGGAATTTATATTATTTTCTTTTTCTTCACAACTTGTCTAGCCTTATGCGTCTTGATAATGTATGCTGAGTTATGATTGTAGTAAAATTGATATTTCTACATAGTAAATGGTTAGATGTTACAGTAACTACAACAAAAAAAGAGATGTTCCTTTGACTTTTCCTTTGAATTTAACGTAAGTTTGTAGATTGAAAATAGATTTGTTGTGTTCTTGTGTGTGTAAGATTCCTGCTTCATTACAGTCTCTCCAAGTGTGAAAGTGGGTCTCTCATAATATTTGTAAATGACAAATCTTAGAAGCAGTTACAAATTGCAGTAGTAAGTTATTTGTAGTCATCAATATAGGAGTTTAAAAACATTACTGATAATCACATATCTTTATCTTGACCATTCTGTTACTAAAAACTTAATTTTTTATTATTATTTCTTGAGGGGATGGAGTGGGGGAGGGGTAGAGGTTGTATTTTGTTTTTCCAATTCCGCCATATTTATCAGTGTATGGATTTCTATGAAACTTTGCAAGGCAGTTGTCAGCTACACTTGTTATTAATAGTTTAATTTGATAAGTTGTCAAATCAATATTTACAACTATAGTATTAGTTTGAAAATAACCCTTACCCACCTCCAATGTTCCCCAATGCCCTATATATTCTGGATTATAATGCAAATAATGATTATGTTTGGCATTTATCAAAATAGGAAATATTCATTGCATTAGAAAAAAAAAGAAGAAAAAACACATATTATCCAAAGGTTTCTTATTTTGGTGATGGAAAGAGGTCGTAATATGTCCAAAATTTTCAATGTTCTTGAAATGCATAAAATATGCATAAACTATCAATTCTTCATGAACCAAAGCCGTACTGTACCTGTATTTGTTCTAACTTCAAAATCAAATTTATTCAAGCATTTTCTACACACTCCAGTAAATACCTTCTCCCTGACATTATTGTTCTACATAAATTACATATGTATACTGTAAAATTATTAATATTTGTGAGGGATTTATTTTTGTTGGTCTGGGAGTATTCACACAAATTCATCATGTCACAAACTGTTAAATCAAGTATAAGTGGATTTATTGAGCTATACTTATTCACAAAACCAAGTGTATATAAAAAAGTGTTTATTAAAAAAACCATGAAGATTGAGCTCCACAAAAACGTTTAAAGTATATACAAAGTATTAAAACATTTAATACTATACAAGTATTGTCAATTGTTCAATCTTTGAATACCAAATCAATGGAGGAGAAAAATCATCAAATATGGAAAGAAATTTCTTGATTAATTTAAGTCCTGTAGTAATATTATAAAATGTACAATGAAATCTCTTAATAAGTCTAACATACAATGTAATTCAAAGTGGACAGTCTGACATTGCAACAGATTAGAAAACTTTTATTTTATGTGTATATAAAGGTAACAGCATCATTTTGATATTTTTAAAATTGTAGCCTGACAAAACCTTAATATCTTTTTTAGCTGCACTATGACAATGCTTATAAAAATACACAGAATGTGACAAGAAAATCTTTTCAATACAAGTATGTTGTATGTCAATTTTGAAAGATTACATTCCAACAAAGTGCTCCCACAGGATTTGACCCAAGAGCCTTGCCATGATAATCCACAGCTCTACCAACTGAGCCAAAAAAGCATGTACTAGAAGCTGAATGACAGAAACTATATCTAGCACCATGTACAAGCCGTGCTGGTCCACTCCTTTAACACAAATAATCATTTAAAAAGACCCAACTTGAAAATAAATATGTTTGTATCAAAATACAAGTTCAATTTTTCATTTTTCCAATACACAAGAATGGCATTTAGAATTTGACTGTTATGAAAATCCTGAGTATATGACAAAACATACAACTACTAAGAGAAAAAAAGTTGTTCATACTGCAATACTCTATCAAAGAAGCTTAGTGAAACCACACAAGAAGTGACTCTTCCTTAGCCAAAATAGCCTTTGTTATAAGATCTTGTATAGACCAATAGCAGAATGGCTTAGATTAATGTGATGAGATGGCACCATACTTTGGATCATGTGTTACAGGTATTTTAGTTATGTATATGGTAGATTCAGGCTCCTTAGCTGTAATTTTCTCCCCATCTACAAAGCTTGGGTTAAGCGTTCCCGACTCTGCTGCTGCAGGCTCTGACGCCGTACTTGTCACTGGGGGTAATGTCTTTGAGGGTGCGAAGGAAAGGGTCGAGTTGGTGGTTGACTTTTTCTCATCAGTTTGACGACTGTCCTTTTCAGCTTTGGTTCCAGACTCAGCATCAGTTTTATTTGCATCAAAATTAAGTTCTTCTTGTATATGTAAATATTGGTTGATGTTTCTGCGATCAAGTCGTATGATACAGAACAGTATGGCCATGAATGGTACAATGAAGACAACTCCAGCCAGTATCCCAACTATAATCTGTGAGGAGAAGATATGAATTGTCTTGCAGTCTTCCTTACCGACTATGGTATCATTATACAGTAAAACCTGTACACAGACCTTAAAGTTACCCGACTTCACATCAGACCCTTGTACAGAGTGAGATAATGTATCTGGGTGCAGAATGGCAGACTTGTACAATGGCTCATCATCAGAGCTGACTATCACAACAAATCCATACAAAATTGTTGTGTTTGGCGAGTCCCATTCCAGGACAATGTTCTCACTTTCAGCTGATGTGATGATTACCCTAAATTCGGAGATGATAGGCAGTTGAACTGGTTGGATTTCTGCACACATGTTTGTTGTTAATAAAATGCTGGTAATGTTACACATTCGAGCTCCGAAATCTGATAAATTGACAGTCATGCCATTTTCTAGACAGTCCCAGTTTGGTTTTGTCCCATGCACCTCATGCACTAAGCCATCATCGCGATTTGCCTCCACCCAGAAAGATAGGCTGAAGAAATCACAGGTACACTCCAAATCATTGTCATTAAGATTCAGGCTTTCAAGGTCATTCAGAAGCTGGAATTTACAAACATCAATTGTCTTTATCCTATTGGATTCCAATCTCATGGCAGACATGTGTTCTGGAAACTCTACATCACTGATGGCTTCAAAGTTTGGGTTTTTTGACATGATCAGATTTCTCAGATTTGGAAAAGTTAGAAGAGATCTTGAGTCAAAGTTTGTTATATTGTTAGAATTCAGGTTAATTTCCCTAAGTGTTGGCATGGTTACACCCGGTGTTGTCAAAACTACATCAGTTATGCTATTGTTTGAAAGATCTAATTTCCTTAGACTTTTAAAACCTGATAAATCCAAAATGTTGAGAGAGACCAGCCGGTTCAATGATAGATTTATCTCTGTGGTTTTAGATAATTGATTCAAGGCCTTTGGTATAGAGGTAAAATGGTTACTGCTGACATCTAAAACGGATATTGTGTGAAAGCCGTCAAAGTAATCATCAGGTAGATCTATCAAGCTGTTGTTTGGTATTCCAAAATATTGAATGATCCATGATGGTTGTAACTTGTCCAATGGTGTGGACAATATCTTTGTAACATTGAAAGGATCAGGATACAGGCATGAGATGTAGACTTGGTTGGATTGGGTTGTACATTCACAATATGCCGACAGATCATTTGGACAGATTGAATTGGATGCTACAATGTTGCTTCCAAGCAGGATTATAAATGCTTCCACTGATAACCACCTCATGACTTATCTAAAAAACAAAACAAATCAAAAAATCAGAACAAGGTTTTTGCTGTGTTGATATTTTGTTAATGAAAAAAATCCATGGTGTGATTTTTGTCAAAGACAGAATTTGATGTTCAAATAGTTTACAATGATCTAGCTGTGAAACCCTCTGTTTTTTTTTTTTTTTTTTTTGTGTGATTTGAAGTTAAATGTGTTAAATGCTCTTTAGTTTGTCTGGTGGTTCCAGTGTTCTTGACCTTGTTCTCATCGGGGAACATGACGTTATTCACTTGAATACACATGTGGCATCAATAGCAATGTTTATGTTTGGTAATGTGCAAAGGTTTGGTAAATGTGATATCAATAACATTATTTCTGTACTGTGAGGTGTAAAGTCTTTGTGACACCAATAGCATTATTTCTGTAATATGAGGTGTAAAGTCTTTGTGACACCAATAGCATTATTTCTGTATTGTTGGATGTAAAGTCTTTGTGACACCAATAGCATTATTTCTGTATTGTTGGGTGTAAAGTCTTTGTGACACCAATAGCATTATTTCTGTATTGTTGGGTGTAAAGTCTTTGTGACACCAATAACATTATTTCTGTACTGTGAGGTGTAAAGTCTTTGTGACACCAATAGCATTATTTCTGTACTGTGAGATGTAAAGTCTTTGTGACACCAATAGCATTATTTCTGTACTGTGAGATGTAAAGTCTTTGTGACACCAATAACATTATTTCTGTACTGTGAGGTGTAAAGTCTTTGTGACACCAATAGCATTATTTCTGTACTGTGAGATGTAAAGTCTTTGTGACACCAATAGCATTATTTCTGTACTGTGAGATGTAAAGTCTTTGTGACACCAATAGCATTATTTCTGTACTGTGAGATGTAAAGTCTTTGTGACACCAATAACATTATTTCTGTACTGTTTGGTGTAAAGTCTTTGTGACACCAATAGCATTATTTCTGTACTATGAGGTGTAAAGTCTTTGTGACACCAATAGCATTATTTCTGTACTGTGAGGTGTAAAGTCTTTGTGACACCAATAGCATTATTTCTGTACTGTGAGATGTAAAATCTTTGTGACACCAATAGCATTATATCTGTACTGTGAGGTGTAAAGTCTTTGTGACACCAATAGCATTATTTCTGTACTGTGAGATGTAAAGTCTTTGTGACACCAATAACATTATTTCTGTACTATGAGGTGTAAAGTCTTTGTGACACCAATAGCATTATTTCTGTACTGTGAGGTGTAAAGTCTTTGTGACACCAATAACATTATTTCTGTACTGTGAGGTGTTAAGTCTTTGTGACACCAATAACATTATTTCTGTATTGTTGGGTGTAAAGTCTTTGTGACACCAATAACATTATTTCTGTACTGTGAGATGTAAAGTCTTTGTGACACCAATAGCATTATATCTGTACTGTGAGGTGTAAAGTCTTTGTGACACCAATAGCATTATTTCTGTACTGTGAGATGTAAAGTCTTTGTGACACCAATAGCATTATTTCTGTACTGTGAGATGTAAAGTCTTTGTGACACCAATAGCATTATTTCTGTATTGTTGGGTGTAAAGTCTTTGTGACACCAATAACATTATTTCTGTACTGTGAGGTGTAAAGTCTTTGTGACACCAATAACATTATTTCTGTACTGTGAGGTGTAAAGTCTTTGTGACACCAATAGCATTATTTCTGTACTGTGAGGTCTTTTGTTATGAATGTTTTGACCTCTCTGTACTACCCAAGTATAAAAAACCTTTTAATATATGAAGATCTTAATACCTATCTGACCACTCTTCCCCACAGGATATTTCTGTAATTAGGTCATTTTAAATTCTTGTCCTCCGATTCAACACATCCTACATCTTATTATAGGGCACAGGTGATAGGGTTATGCATGAATGAGGACAACAGGTTTTAGCATTTATGCATGTTTATCTCATTTTGTAGGTCAAATTAGTGCCGTGTGTTGGGTAGTTAAGGGTGGTGTTCAAAGCTAAGGTCAATGGTTCCTGGGTGTGCATACTGTCTGAAGGACATTGTAAAACAATATAGGCTCATTTCATGTATTCTTTAGAAAATGTTGGAAGTTTTTCCTTTAGGTCATGATTCATCAAAAATTTGTAGAGTTATTATAAATATTAGTAACTAATATCATTTCAAAGTGTTTTAATTTACTAGCAGTAATTCATCACTCAAATTTCAAATTAGTCTTTATCTTACATATAGTATTGAACAGAATGTTACATTGTAGTGATTATCAAAGATTTTGATCTAAAATACTTCCTGCAGTCATCGCCTTGACAATTTTTTTGTTTATTTGAATTGTGTTTAGAAAATAAATACTTTTTTTCATGTTTATGTGATGATGCAGAGTGTATAAGTACACTTACCGCTAACACTGGTGGGCTTGATTCCCAGTATTACTGTAATGATTTACATATATAGATTCCCAAAAGGCAAGCTTTCCATTCAACCGTTTCATTTACTTTTGAGACTAAATGTATAAGTATGTGGATCTAAATAACGCTAAGGGTGGTGTTCACAGCTGAAGGCCAAGGTGGTGTGCAAAACATATCAACATCCATTTGTATGTGTACGGAAAGAAACCTCTTTGTTTATCATTCACTTGTAGTACTGAGGTCAGAGGTATATCAGCTGATGGTATCAGATGAAGCTGTTTCACCCACAGGCGATCATTTCTCCTAGATTATCTGAATGGTTTCACAAGCCTGCACCCTTATTCAATACTTGAAATAAACCTATTTTAGATAATTTCATAAGGATTTTAGATTTCATTTTTAAGTTCCAAAAATATTCAGGTCAATGTATAGTTGTTATTGAAAAAGTGCTTGCATGGGATGGTTTTTCAGCTTCAGAGGTCAAAGGTCAAAGTCACTGTTACTATAAATAGATAATCAGTTTCTCTGTGAAAGCTAGAGTTTGCTTTGGCCAATCTAACCTGAACTTCATACAGTATTTTCTTACTGAATTTGTTTGCATAGGATTGCTTTACAGTTTTGAAGGTCAAAGTCAAGGTCACTGTTACTGTAAATAGAAAATCAATTTCTGTGAGAAAAACTAGAGTTTGCTTTGGCCAATCTAGCCTGAACTTCTTACAGTACTTCCTTACTTAAATTGTTTGCTTAAGATTGCTTAATAGTTTTGAAAGTCAAAGGACAAGGTCACTATTACTATGAATAGGAAAAATCAGTTTCCGAGCAATAACTGGGGGAGGAAAAATTTCCAGCCACATAGCAAGGCCTTGTTGACCTGTCTGTGTTCTACAAAGGAGTAATAATCTTTATTTGTTACATGTACCTTCATTTTCTTCATAGAAACATTTTTAAATATTTCCAAACTGAAACGACAGACAAGGAGATATAACATCTTTGTCTCACACCTGAAATTTACAAATATCTATCTAGTTAACTCATTTTAAATTGGATCATATTCACAACATAGTATCACCCTACACAGGTCTACTCCTGATTATATTTTGATAGTCACTGGTCAAGGTTGAAGGTCAAAGGTCATCCTTGACCATTTTTTAAATGAAAAGCTTGTATACAAGATATTATCTCATGAAACAATGTACAGATTTAATCCATATTCACAACACAGCATCACCCCCACCAAGGTCTACATCTGGTCTGATTTTGATGATCTTCAGTCAGTGTTAAAGGTCAAAGGTCACCAATGACTATTTCTCAAATCAAAATCTTTTTCATTATATCTCATAAAAGCCCTTGACTGTTTTACTTTGCATTAACACCATAGCTTCAACTTGCCAAGGTCTACACTTGCTAATCTTTTATTGGTCATCAGTCAAGGTCAAAGGTCATCCTTAACAACTTTTGAAATAAAAAGCTATGTGCAAAATTTCTCCAGAATACTTTAAGATTAACCCATCAATAGATTTAGATCAGAAGAAGAAGATGATATGGTAGAGATGTGGACTCAGTGTGCCTATGCTCATTTTTTTAATTGGTCTTTTTTTCCCCCTGTAATAAGGAATTTAAATGAGGGGAAGGTAGTGGTAGGGATGCACATGATTATTAATTAATAAGAAAATGATTGATGTACCAAAGAAAAGTGAATGTTTGTCCACTGGTATGCAAATTGAAATATTTTCATTTATTTTGCATGCCCAGGAGACAAGGAAACAATCTCTAAATAAGGAATCTAGGAGATTTTCCTGTTAAGAGTACATATGTGATATATTCTGGTTAAGTATGACCAGTATTATTACAATCTTTTTTTCATATTGTTCTTGCCTTCTGGTGATAAAATCCTTACCTGTCCTATATGTTTGAGGTGATGTTGAGTTTGCTAATTGATATGTGAGGTCATAAAACTATACGTGTACTGAACGTTTATTTCTGGTATTCCTTATTACCTGAATGTTTGTATAGGGAAACACTTTAAGCATCCACTGTGGTACTTAAACATTGCTGATGACGGTCAATATATGACAGGACACAAACAGTGACACGGAACCACTTTCCAGTCCCTCAGTCCATATATGAATGTATTATACTTGGATAAATAAGTTCAACAAAACAACTATTGTTTTCCCTACCATTTTCAGGTCTAACGTCCGTCTTCAAGTCTAACGGTCATCTTCAGGCGATTATTTTACAACATCTTGAGCACCTATATGTCGCACATGTCGATGTGATGACACTGATTTTGTGGATGTTTTGTGTACATTTAGGTTGGTTAATTATACTCTTTCAATTATACATGTATATCACTTTGCAAAAAAGTAGCATGTCTTCAGTGAATGTATGTAGTAGTACTTGTTCCCTGAAAAATTTGTCATTGAAACTCCAGGATAATTCTTACCCCCGGTAATGTATATACATTTATCTCATGAATACGTAATTTACACTGGAGTCATGTTCATCAGCCTCCAACGTTAGGCTAGCATTATCTCCCTGAAATATGATAGATTGTCCTGACATTTAAATAATAGTTGGGTAGTTTAAGAGTAATATCTTTACAGTCAAGAATGTTATATGATAACTTACTTGTCTAAGGTTACTGCATTTTGTTACCCTGGTTCAAGATCATTTCCATTTGTTAAGCTGGCTGAGATTACAGCTGTTTGATGGTCCAAGATAACTATAGTTTGATAAACTGGTCCAAGATTACTCTAGTTTGTCAAACTGGTCCAAGATTACTCTAGTTTCTCAAACTGGTCCAAGATTACTCTAGTTTGTCAAACTGGTCCAAGATTACTCTAGTTTGTCAAACTGGTCCAAGATTACTCTAGTTTGTCAAACTGGTCCAAGATTACTCTAGTTTGATAAACTGGTCCAAGATTACTCTAGTTTCTCAAACTGGTCCAAGATTACTATAGTTTGTCAAACTGGTCCAAGATTACTCTAATTTCTCAAACTGGTCCAAGATTACTCTAGTTTCTCAAACTGGTCCAAGATTACTCTAGTTTGATAAACTGGTCCAAGATTGTTATAGTTTGATAAACTGGTCCAAGATTACTATAGTTTGATAAACTGGTCCAAGATTACTATAGTTTGATAAACTGGTCCAAGATTGTTATAGTTTCATAAACTGGTCCAAGATTACTCTAGTTTGTCAAACTGGTCCAAGATTACTCTAGTTTGTCAAACTGGTCCAAGATTACTATAGTTTGATAAACTGGTCCAAGATTACTATAGTTTGATAAACTGGTCCAAGATTACTCTAGTTTGTCAAACTGGTCCAAGATTACTATAGTTTGATAAACTGGTCCAAGATTGTTATAGTTTCATAAACTGGTCCAAGATAACTATAGTTTGTCAAACTGGTCCAAGATTACTCTAGTTTGTCAAACTGGTCCAAGATTACTCTAGTTTGTCAAACTGGTCCAAGATTACTCTAGTATGACAAACTGGTCCAGAGTTAAAGCTGTTTGTTAACTGGGTTCCAAGATTACTGCCATTCATCACATATTGTAATAATATTTATTTGCAACATATGGTATGGTTATAACAAGGTTAACACCTACCAGTAATTAGATTTTAATCAAGTGATAGGCAAAAGTCTCAAAGCTATCACTGATGGATGAGTTGTGTGCAATTTTCAATAATCAAAGGAAGTAATATACCAGAAACTATATATCTAATTCAGTCTTAATTCTGTCCTCATGTTTTTATTTTCATCTTTTTCAAAACAATATTATATTAAGTCGCTCTTTCATAATGGCTGATGAAATTGCAGGCCCACTATAGTACAGATCAAGGCCTGGCAAAATTTCATTTACCTGTCACTTTGAAAGCAGAAATTACTTTTTCCATGTAAAATACCAGCAGGAAGCAGTCACAGAACAAGTGGTGGGTAAAGATTAAATCCTGATAACTTGATATAAACCAATTAGATAGAGGTTCAGGTACTGTAGTAGTGTGTAAGCATATAATTACAATATTTGCTTGAGTCACATGAACTGTTTGCTTTATCTGGGTGCACCCTCTTGTGTTCCTGATCTTGCATATAAAGTGGATTGTCTTGCTGAAAATGTTCATCTACTAAACATACACCAACTCTACAGGTCTCAACTAAACAAGCTCCTCTAAACAGGCCTCACAGAAACAGGTCCATAATAAACAAGCTGCTACCAAACAGGCCTCACAGAAACAGACCCCTAATAAACAAGCTCCTAGGAACAAAACAGGCCTCTCAGAAACAGACCCCTAATAAACAAGCTCCTACAAAACAGGTTTCTATTAAACAGGTCCCTGCTGAACAGGCCTCTCAGAAACAGGCCCTTGATAAACAAGCTCCTACAAAACAGGTTTCTATTAAACAGGTCCCTGCTGAACAGGCCTCTCAGAAACAGGCCCTTGATAAACAAGCTCCTACAAAACAGGTTTCTATTAAACAGGTCCCTGCTGAACAGGCCTCTCAGAAACAGGCCCTTAATAAACAAGCTCCGACCAAACAGGTTTCTATTAAACAGGTCCCTGCTGAACAGGCCTCTCAGAAACAGGCCCTTGATAAACAAGCTCCTACAAAACAGGTTTCTATTAAACAGGTCCCTGCTGAACAGGCCTCTCAGAAACAGGCCCTTAATAAACAAGCTCCTACCAAACAGGTCTCTATGAAACCGGTTCCTACAAAACAAGCTACTCAGAAACAGACCTCTAATAAACACGCTCCTCTAAACAGGCCTCTCAGAAATAGGCTCCTAATAAACAAGCTGCCCAACAGGCTTCTCAGAAACAAGCCCATAATAAACAAGCTCCGACCAAACAGGCCTCTCAGAAACAGACCCCTTATAAACAAGCTCCTAGGAACAAAACAGGCCTCTCAGAAACAGACCCCTTATAAACAAGCTCCTAGGAACAAAACAGGCCTCTCAGAAACAGACCCCTTATAAACAAGCTCCGACCAAACAGGCCTCTCAGAAACAGACCCCTTATAAACAAGCTCCTAGGAACAAAACAGGCCTCTCAGAAACAGACCCCTTATAAACAATCTCCTAGGAACAAAACAGGCCTCTCAGAAACAGATCCCCTATAAACAATCTCCTGGGAACAAATCAGGCCTCTCAGTAACAGGTCACTATTAGACAGGTTACTGCTGCTAAATATGCCCCTGCAAAACAGGTACCTACTGAACAGGCTCTTTCAAAAGAGGTTTTACTGAACAAGCTCCTGTTAACAGGTGCCTGCTAAACACGCTTTACTGATGAGGTTCCAACTAAACAGGTTCCTGCTAACCAGTCTTCTAATGAAACAGACTTCTACTGAAGAGGTCCCTGCTAACCAGTTTTCTACTGGTACAGACTTCTACTGAAGAGGTTCCTGCTGAACAGGCCCCTGCTAAATGAATGAGGCTTCTAATGAACAATTTCCTGCTAACCAGTTTTCTACTGAAACAGACTTCTACTGAAGAGGTTCCTGCTGAACAGGCCCCTGCTAAATGAATGAGGCTTCTAATGAACAATTTCCTGCTAACCAGTTTTCTACTGGAACAGGCCTCCTCTAAAGATATCCTTATATCAAGGTCATAAAAGTCTTGAACTTGAAACCATTTTTGAAAGAATTTAAATTATATTTTATTTACATTAATAAGGAATTTACGTTTCAGGATGAACATGATTTTTATAGCATTATGTTAATTACTATCTTGTACTGTAAACTTAACTAGGACTTTAATGACAGTTTGTGTAATTCTATTGTCGTTTGCTAACTACAGTTTCTAAACTTATGTTTACTTAGTTTCAACTCACTGTATCACTGTCTATATATGGAAAGCTTAGGTTTTCGACTTCACTGGTTTGAATGATGTGAGCAGAAGTAAACAACCCATCTTATAAAAAGAGATGGTAGTATGTAATTTATATGAATATTTGTGAACCATCTTGACATTAAACTGTTTCTGTCTTTCTGTGATCTTGGGACATCTTTTTTAGTATTTTGATTACAGCACCCACAAAACAAGAATTTGAAATCATGACATTGTAGTATAAATCCTCCACTTATGATGTTCTGGCTATTTTGTATTTTTCTTCACACTTCTTCACATTCTGTAGGTAAACTGTGGCGAGGAGCACGATACTCGATAGCTGTCAGTTTATTTTTATGTTTGTCATGATAATAGCTCTTCTGAGCTAATGTTACATTTTTTATTGTATACGACAGAAAATTTCTTGTATCTTGTATCAGGAGAGCATTAGCCTTAAGATTCACAACCACAGGTGGAGATGCAAGGTGTATGTGTGTGTGTGTGTGATTTGACACTCCATACCCGCGACATTTTATTATATACCCCCTACCCACCACATCGAAGTAAGGGAGATATATGCTGCTTGGAGGAATTGTTTTTAGCAGAAATTTGGGTTGCCATGGTAACCAGATCACTGTAGACAAGTTTTGATGTAATGGCTGTAACTCATCTATCCTGTCATCAGTTTTATTGAAACTTGGTCAAGTGATGTAACTTATCATTGTTTGTAATTTGAAATATCAGGTGTTTCCAGAAACGTTGCAATGGAAACATGGTGAAGGCTACTGATTGGTCGAAATTGGGAAATTGTCCAATTGTGCTGAAAAGGGAAGCCATTTACAATGGTACCATTTTCAGAATCATTGTCATTTGGTTGCTATGGTAACCTTATCAGTCCAATGATTAGACATATCTTTTCCAAACTTCCCCTAATGTTGTTTACTGATTTCATTGAAACTATACAGGGATGTTAGGGACTGTGTAGATATGTAGCCTACATTTGACATGCTAGGTGTTCCAAAACCATTACCATGGAAACACATTTGCGACTCCTGATTGGTCAAAATTGAAATGTTATCTGAATAAGTTAAAAGTTGGTATAAAAAGGTTTAGGGGGTTAACAAATTCAATGAAAAAAATATGGTTGCCATGGTGACCAAATGAAGGCCTCTTCGAGGATTCGTGTTCGGACAACCCCACCTAAGCTGAGAAATTGACTGCTAAATGCTACGTTGGTAATGTCCAAGGGAAAGACTCTTTACCCCAATTAGTCTGGCTGCATATGGTGGGCTTCCTGGAAATTGTTCATTGATGTAGTCACCAGCATGGTGCCCCACACCTCATAATGATTAAAGGGGCCTGTAACAGTGTTTCTAAGGATGAAGGATTGTACAGTAGTATATTGTTGTAGTATGACAGCATACCCTAAAAGCCCTTATCCCTGAGAAACATTGTTACAAGCTACTGTAATAACCATTCTTTAGTATTAGTTAGATCTCACTGACTTTATATTTAATACAGATATCAATAAAGTATTGTGTTGATCATTTCAGATCATTGTATCCATGTTGTCAGTGCCTGCCATTTTCTACCGTCCTAAGGGTAGGGAAGAGGATTCAGATGCTGCGAGAGAAAAGTTTCAGGTTCCAGAGAGTGACCATCTGACCTTCCTCAACGTCTACGAACAGTGGAAACGAAATTCGTAAGTAAACATTAGAATCATTATGTCAATAATGTGTTGTATGTATGGTGTTGCAGACCACACATACAAGATAAAATGAAGCGTCTTTGATGTGTCTTCGTTTATTCTTCAATATCCACAGCTAATTCACAAAAAATATAAGAATATCTGTATTAGTTAATGTATAATAAAATGTGATTGTATCTGAAACAAAATTAAGTATCCAAATACTAATTCTTTAGAGGTACACAATAACTTCATAGCATATTCATTTCTCTGTGGTGTTTTTGACGATTCACTTCAGTCATTAACTGATGCATAAAGTTTATTACTACCTTGAATGGGTTCATATCTAAGTGTTGGAAGGTAAATTCATGGTAATTTATTTATCAAAAATTTTAAAAAAAGAAATAGAAAAAAATTTATTCACAGAAAAAAAATTATTCACAGAATCCTGTGTCTATGGTAGGTGTACAGGGAAACATTCACTCAGGGTATTTTTCTTCCAGTATTAAATTTGCTCTATATAGCAGTAGGTTTATGTACATACTTGACTAGCAAACATTTGTGACTTTTATAAGTGACTTGATGTGTTTTTAGCATACCAACATTAGGTAAGCTATTCAAATCACCCTGTGTTCATGGTCCACAGTCTATTCTTAAATCATTCTTGTTAATTCTTGAGAAGTACTAGCTGGGATCTTTCTTAAATTTCATGTAAAGTTTCCCATTGGTCCCAGTTACAGCCTTTGGATTTTGTGAGTGATCAGATATACAAAATAAAATAAATAACAAGAAATTGAAGTAGATTTGCTAATTCTTTTTCAGGTATTCAGCCTCCTGGTGCAATGAGCACTTCATTCATATCAAAGCCATGAGAAAGGTATGCAATAGTGTTTGGTTTGACTTAAAAATAATTAGGGGTTAAAATTCATCAGCTATTCTTCAGTTTAAAGGTACAAAATTATATATTATGTAGATCCTTGTTACCTGAAGTTTTGATGATCAGTATATAGTGAGTTTCATTTCACACCTCTAGATGACTAGATTTTTGCGTTAGTGTGGATTCCACCATTTTTTACATTTTGTCAATCTGTCAGTTTGAAATAATAAGAAATGTCTTGATTAATTTGCAGTACCTTGGTATACTTTTATACAGGTGTATAGGGCACTATTCAGTGTATTCTCAGTATACCACAACCTTTCTTCCATTGTGATTTTGTACAAGTTTTTTGAGTCCTGTGAATGTTGTTGGATCAATGTTAATAATGCCAAAAATTTACATATTTTTATACATTAATTAGTAAATAAACAGCACATATATTTCTTCATCAGCATTCAATCCAGTAAAGGACATTTTGACATGCCTTATCCTGTGGGCTAGACTTGAGGATTTACCTGTTACATCTAAGCATGCACATAAGCAACACAACTTGCAATATGAAAAAAACATAAGATCATCAGCTGCTTCATAATGAAGTCAGGAAACTTTAACAAAAATTGTGTGTAATAGGTGTCACCCTCTTATATATAAATACACATTCAAATGTAGTAGTGTACAGATTGTACAGTTATAAATTCAATAACCATATCGCAGTTACATTTGGTGACTTTGTGGCTGTGTTATTCAGTTAACACAAAGGGATATTTATAAAACTGTTGTGGCAATTAGTAGTATGTGAGTTTGATGTTACAACTAGTGCATTTAAGTGTAGGGAAATCTGTTCTGATAACATTGATGGAAATACCGGTGTTTGGTAGTAAAACCTGTGGCAATACAACCAAGTTGTCCTGTAATTAGCATATTTTTGTCTTCAACTTAAAGTCAAAGGTCATATAAGTGACATGTTTTCATCTTTCTACTGATTATTTAAGAGTCCACTTCATGATTTCTAAATGGCAAAGTGAAGAGCCCAACAGCTTACATATGTGATTAGCCATGAACAGCTGGATCTCTGGACTTCCTATTGCTGAACAGACTGAGAACTTCCCAATTTTTTATTGGTTAAAAAATTATCTTGACCTGCAAAAGATTATTTTAAGCGTTTATGTGGAAATACAAGTCTGAAATATTTAAAATGGTTTGAAAGTTGTATCATGGGAAATTTTTGGAATAATAAAAACATAAAAATTCCTTCTTCATTTGATAACGATATCCAGTTTAAGGCGTACAAGAACATTCTACATTTTTTGTAATAAAAGAAATGTCTTGATATCAACATTCTATTGTGCATTAAGATGAAGAGTTGATATCAACATTCTATTGTACATTAAGATGAAGATTTAATGTCAGACATTCTATCGTACATTAAGATGAAGACTTGATGTCTGACATTCTATCGTACATTAAGATGAACACTTGATGTCTGACATTCTTTTGTACATCAAGATTTAGAGCTAATGTCAGACATTCTAGTTTACATCAAGATGAAGTGTTAATGTATGATATTCTATCGAAATTATACACCGAGTTGTGCAGTTGATGTTTCTGTACATTAAGGTACGTGAAGTGCGCCAGCAGTTGAAGGAGATCATGGACCAGCAGAAAATGGAGCTCATCTCAACAGGCAATGATTGGGACATCGTAAGAAAGTGTATCTGTTCTTCCTACTTCCATCAGGCTGCTCGGCTTAAGGTTAGTTATCGGCCAACACTTTCCAGTAAAAAAACACTACATACAACGTTCAAACTATCTCTAACACACCTGATTCATAACTTTTCTATTGGTTTTCCAAGAATTCTAGATCAACAGGATTCTTTATTGTTGCTTTATTTACTTGAAATAATGATAATTAGATCAGAAAAATAAAATGTTACAAAGGTAAGCGTAAAACATACATATACAATATCTTGTCTGTTTCTTTTCATGTTTCAGTTTGAAAAATTATTGAAAATATGTCTCACACCCGTTAAAAGTTTTCTGGGACTTCATAAAGTACAGCATTGTATTTTTTTCACAATATATTTGTCAGAAAACTGTGTTATTTCACTACACACAAATATAGTGATAAATGATATTAAGATTACCAGTATATTGTAGGTCACTTTGATAAGCTCATCTGTCAGAGGATATGTGTGTCTTGAGTTTCTTGTAGGGTAAAACATGATGAGGCTTAACAATGTTGTTTTTACAGGGTATTGGAGAATACGTAAATGTGCGGACAGGGATGCCTTGTCACCTCCATCCAACCAGTGCCTTATTTGGTATGGGTTATACCCCAGACTATATTGTCTATCATGAACTCGTCATGACAGCCAAGGTATGTCGATTAGAGCTGAAATACCACATACCTTCTCTTAGGGTTATTTCTGCAGATTAAAGCAAAGGCTTAGGTCAAAATATTCTTGGTTAATTTTCCTTATCTCTGATCTAAATAGCTTCAACTTAACAAATCTCTTGTCAAAAATTCATGAAAACCTGAAAATGGCATTCAGTTATTTTCAGGATTGAAGAAATTATGAAGATTTTGCTTTGCTACTTCTGTACAATTATATCTCATCATTTCTTCCTATATATAATGTTTAAATCCTGATGGATATGATCATGGATTCAAACATTCTGTGCAGCATTTCAGTGTAAAGAACATAGGTTATAGAAATATTCAGGAAGCCGATGTCTTGCAGTACTGTAAGTTATATCATTTGTGTTTAATACAGGAATATATGCAGTGTGTGACGTCAGTAGATGGTCAGTGGTTAGCTGAGTTAGGACCAATGTTTTACAGTATCAAGGATCCTTCCAAAACTAGACAGGTATATAGAAATTTACACAATATCACCTTCCCACAATAGGTACACCAACTCAGACTGTATCACCTTCCCACCACAGGCAAACCTTCTCAAACAAAGTAACCATTCTCATACATGTAAACTAACTCAAACAATATCACCATTCTGTAACAGGCATACCAAATCAAAAAATATCACCTGCCTTTCACCTAAGTGTTTGATTCCTTGAATGGTTGTGAAAAGGTATGGGGTCACCTCCCCAACCACATGGGATTTCCCCATGTCCTCCAGTTTCCTCCAACAGTAACACCCCTTGCACAGTGCCATCCAGGCCAGCAAGAGTGAATATTTTAAGTTGGATTATTTTGTTTCACAATTGTAATAAGATAAATAAAGTTTGATTTCAAAGTTTAAGTACTCCTGCAATACCATCCTTGTACAATGGATACACAGACTGAAATATTATTACCATTATGAAGTAGGTACACAAACTCAAAATTGCTGTAAATAAATAAAGTTTAATCTTATAAACTGGTGTACTGACTCAATTATTATCAACCTTATGCAACAAGTTGATATTTTCAAAGAATATACGGTGTGTGAATTTACACAACTATTACCATTTCAAGACTGGTACATTATCTATATTCAACTAAACAAAATTTTCCTTTCAAAAGTAGTATATCAAGTTGAGTGAATTTTATTGTGTTTGTCAGGAAAGAAAAACAATAGTACATTATACATTGAATTGTAACTGACCTCTTTTATGTAAAGGGAGGAAATTGATACTATTTGTTATATAGTAATTAAGGAAATATTTTATAGGAAAGAAAGAAAGTTGCGGTTGAGGAAATGAATGCCATGGAGGAGGAAATGAGACGTGCTGAAGAATTGATTCGTGCTCGGAAAGAACACCAAGATGCTAAGAACCTGACTGGCAAAGGGTAAAGTATTTTTATAAGGCTATGATATCTGTTTTGACCATTTAAGATAAGGTCAGACATATTCTGTAAGACACTGGGTATTGATATTGTTTCTCCAAGCTTAAACAGATTTGAGACAATGTTATTTCAAAATAATGAAATATAATGTGTAATGTCCTCTCTCTCGGGAGAAAATCTCCCATGATGATATATTCTAGTGATGAATCGAGATTGTGGAAATTTAAGTGTAAGAAGTTGATTACTGTACATCAAGACCTTTTTTGTAATGATGGTTCCATTATTTCAGTACTAACATAGCTACACCCGGCCTGAGAGATCCTGGCACTCCTGCATACACGCCACGACGCACTCCAGCCAAGTTTGGTATTTGACATATCCAAACCTATTGTTCATGGAAACCCATCAGGTGTGCTTTTCAGGAATGCAGCATTACTAAAGTGACTAAAGTGATACATAGTGAAGAAGTGACTGCAAGCCTTCACTTGTATATAGGTGTAAAATGTCAAAGTCTGTATAGATGCTTTCAAATGTACAATAAAGGACTGACCATATCCTTTAGTATAAGAAAGTGTATCCTTTGGCCTTATGGAATTACTTCAAGGACACTTATTTTGATTTTGATGCTCCAGAAGACTGAATAGGGTCGATTGCAATGTACAACATTTCTGTTCAAAATAAAAATTGGCCGGATGAGTTTTTCTGGGCATGGGGACAATTTTGGATATTTTTATTTCTGAGAGAACAATTAATGTTCCCAGAATATTTTTCAGTAAACTACATGTAAATTAAGAATGCTACTAGAACCAAAGAAGTGAATTCATTCCAAGGGTAATTAATGTGCTACCTTTAATCATCTACCTGTGATGTTATGTGAAAATAAATCATCATTAATAGACTTCTAAATGAATCTTTTAATTGGCGTAAAAACTGATACTAGAACAATGTTTTAAGGTTCAGTATGGTATTACTAAATGTAATACTGGTAAATAACGCTATTGCTTATGAGACTAGGCTTATATAATTGTATAATGATTGTGTTGATTATAATGTGTTTCTCTGATTGACAATGATTTTTACCCATTTCATCCAGTTCTTCAGTAAAGAGTAATGCATCCAGCACATAGCTATATATTGTATTCCAAGACAGCTGGGTATCTTGAGCAGATTTCTGTACAAAATAGGGTTGACGTTTTCTCTCTAAACCCTGTCAGTTTGGATGGATTACAACACCATTTGCTACAGTATACTTTACCTAAACACCATTCTGTGTGGGAAATTTGCTACAGTAAATTCTATGTAAACACCATTCTGTGTGGGAAATTTGCTACAGTAAATTCTATGTAAACACCATTCTGTGTGTAAAGTGTGCTACAGTATACTCTGTGTAAACACCATTCTGTGTGGGAAATTTGCTACAGTAAATTCTATGTAAACACCATTCTGTGTGTAAAGTGTGCTACAGTATACTCTGTGTAAACACCATTCTGTGTGGGAAATTTGCTACAGTAAATTCTATGTAAACACCATTCTGTGTGGGAAATTTGCTACAGTAAATTCTATGTAAACACCATTCTGTGTGGGAAATTTGCTACAGTAAATTCTATGTAAACACCATTCTGTGTGTAAAGTGTGCTACAGTAAATTCTATGTAAACACCATTCTGTGTGTAAAGTGTGCTACAGTATACTCTGTGTAAACACCATTCTGAGTGTAAAGTTTCCTACTGTATACTCTGTGTAAACACCATTCTGTGTGTAAAATTTGCTACAGTACACTCTATGTAAACACCATTCTGTGTGTAAAGTTTTCTACAGTATACTCTATGTAAACACCATTCTGTGTGTAAAGTTTTCTACAGTATACATTATGTAAACACCATTCTGTGTGTAAAATTTGCTATTGAGCATACTTTAGGTAAACATCATTTTGTATGTTAAGGTTGTCAAGTTGTATATTTACAACATTTTGTATTTTGGTCAGAATGAAAATGTCAGAAAGGAATGATTGATTGTGTACCTAAACAAAGCTTATATTTTGTATTTCATTCCTTCTCTAGAAATTTTCTTTATACATAATAGTAGTTTCCTAGGGTGCCTATTTGTCAGATGTTGCCTGGTGCACAGTTTAGAAAGCAGGCAATAGTTCCATGTCTGTGGATATTTCTATTCTTTATTAATTGTCATATGATGTTGATCTTAAATCTGGAGTCTGGCAGTCATATTATGCTCCTGGTATAAAGAAGATATACATTATTCATATCATTGTGTGTAGAATCACTATTACAAATAATTTTATTTTCTGAAATGTGAAATAACTGGTTTTAGTTATATATTTTCACTAATGTTATCAAATCGTTCAGAATTACCCCAACAATTTTGATGTTTTTGTTTACGTTTGAAATGTGACATAAATGATTTGGATATATTGAAATTATTGTGCTCAATAAAGCACAGAATGACTACAATCAAAGTTTGTTGTATACATTTCTAATTTAACAATATCTATTTAAATAGCCTGTAGAGGATGATTCTCACACAAATGGTAGGTATATGTTATAACATATCTGTCATGTCACGGTTCACTATTTTTGTCGTTCTACCAAAAGCTGAAAACAAAAAGGATGTATTTTTCACACAAATCTTTAAAATACTCCGCAGTTCTGCCATCAGATTTGATTTTCAAATATCTCTTTTCCTTCCTTCCATCCTTAAATTGGCTGAAACTATAAAAAGACAGATCAACCATATGTACCACATCATTAAGAGCAGCATTCACTTCCTTATACATCACTTCCTGGGTAAATGTTAATAGCACTTGTTCATTCCTAAACTTAATGGTATAACATTGTGTAACAAAGTGAAATACACAGTATGATAAAACAGAAGTTGACTTACTTTGGACATTTCCTTCTCACTATTTGCTGGAATGCTGACATACTCACAAAATGTTGAGTGTTCTACATATTCCAGAAATAATTGTCTTGAAGTCAATCTATACATACAGACATTTAGTAGATGTATCAAAATTAGTCTTCTACTCGTAATATAACATGTCGAGAGAGACAATGGCTGGACCTGTGTGCTTGTCAGTATGAGTGGGATTTTAATATCAAATAAACAAATATTGGAAACATTACTGATTTGTTTTATATAATGATAGCTTTTCCTAAGTTCAATGTATTTGATCAGTACTAAAGGCTCATGCTGAAAAATAACTGCATGTAAAAAATAAAAAATGAAATTGTTGATCAGTATAAACATTATTAAATGATAATGGCTATTGATAACGGGTAAATGTTCCAGATTATCAAATCACAATATATCTGGGTTCTTTGCCCTTAATAATTCTTGTTATCGCTATTTCTTTAAAAGTATTGATTAATTTTTTTTCTCAAATTTTATATGAAGGTTTCATTTGGTCTAAATTTGTGCCGTGTTCATTTTGTGCTAATCAGCTAAACAAAATGGCTGACAGATGGCCATCTAGGATTTTCACAAAGTTTGTTATCGCTATTTTTAGAAATAATAGGTGAACCCAAATTTCTACTTCTACATGAGGGATTAAATAAGAGAATCTCAAACTAACGTGGTGGGGTGATTATTAAGATGTAAAAAATCTGTCTTTATCTTAAATTGAGTTAAATCGAACTATCTTTTCCCACTCAAAAACGAGACCGCGCTGAAATGTATGGGGAATAGTTGTCCATGCTGAGAACCATGTGGAAATCGTTCAAATCCACCAACGAAAAACAGGGAATCACAATAGAGTATTTGATTTAACATTGTACTCAATTCCTTCGCTGATGTCTTGTCCTTCAATTTTACAAATGACTGTTAAATATGCTTATTCAATATCCCATTTGATTCTTTTTCATTTAGTTACTCAATATTCTCACAAAATTTCCGCTCAGCTCAATGCATCGGTAGGGCATGAGATTAGTTTGTTAGAAAATGTGTTTTGCCGGGTAGCGGTCGTAATGACCGTATATGATTTCTAACCAATCCGAAAAATATCAACATCAGGTGAGAACCAAAGAGAGGCTCCAATTTTACTTGTGAGGGGTTTTGTGTTGACAAAACGCGGTCATGTTACGTCTATTTCTGAGGATGAAATGCCAGTCAGACGAGGGGCTTTAAAGTATTTCACATGAACGTTGTCTGGTATCTCTGCTGTACTGGTGCCAATGATAAAGGATCTGTCGAATCTAAAATTTAAGTTTAATAAAGTAACACAACATGATCAAACGTCACAATTCAGTTAATTCTAAAATTAAAAATTCACAAAAGTTCCGGAACTATTCCAGCTTAACGTTTGGGAATGGTTAACTAATGATCAAACATGTCCCAGTAAATGTGGTAACACAAGTCTCTCGTGATCTAAATAAACCACTTAAATTACAAACCACATTTTTTATGTCTCTTTTAACGGAAGAATTGGACGGACCTGGTCAAGATGTAAATTGTATGAAAATAAAACTGTTATAACTAGTTTAAAATTAATTACATTCGTGTTTAATATAATTGTCAGAATGACAATAACCTGCGGTGTTATTTCCTATAATACATTTAATACATTTCAAATACGTCGACATAGCAGACGGAAAATGATTCAGCAGAAATGTTGCAATATATTGAGAGAGAAATTGACAACGGTGAATCTGATAATTAAAATGGTTTAGACTTCCTTGTTTTAAATCATACATCGAGCAACTGCCGTCTTTCGGCATACCTTGTCTGACGTATTATTATCAACTCGTCAGACGAGCTGTTTGAATGGACATACCAGTGTTTGTTTATACCGTGGATACATTAAGGGGGAGACATGCAAATATTTGCAAAGGAATAGAAATTTATTCATTTTTTTACAACGACGAACAACAACGATAGAAGATTGTACTTGTAAACATGGGCTGAACATGTACACTACCCCGCCACGTTCTGTTTTAATAAATGTCATGGGGACTTTTCTTTACTAACGTGTAGTTCTCTGCTTTTAATAGAAGTCACATATGTTTACCTGGACTGAGTGGCTATGTCTACCGTTGTTATTTTTAAACGATCCTCAACTTTGGAAAGACTTCAAGATCACATATCTATTTCTTGTATGTTTCGCGGATTTTAACTAGTATAGCTTTTCGCAAGGCTTACTGATATGGTTCGACACGCTGACTGATGGAAACTACAGCAAATAAAGAGACAGAGACACCGTATATAGTAGAATATTGGTACTCTTTAACTTATTCATTTGTATTATATGACTTTCATTACTATTTTTATCGCCATTAAATTTGTGTTCAACACTGCTTTTCATTTGTATAGTATATTTGAATTTGGAAACGATATTATTAAAAATCGTAGAAAACGTTTTTTTGTTATATAAATGAACCAATATTAAAATACAAAAGGAGCTAGAACATAAATGGAAAATTTACAACATGACTCCCAAATATACAATACAAATGATTTTTTAACAATACAGATAAATTCTCGAATGTAAATGTGAAATACAAAATTTAGATGGAAAAAAGTAAAATAAATAAACACAAATTGATTATGAATACTAAAGTATATGAAAAAAAAACAAAATCTATATGCAATACAAATATACAGTTGTGGAATACAAATACACAGTTGTGGAATACATGTAATCACTGTCTTTTTCGCGGCTAACTTCAGGTATAAGTTAATGTTCAGTCTACACCGGAAAGTATCGCGGCTAACTTCAGATATACGTTTGATGTTCAATCTACACCGGAAAGTATCGCGGCTAACTTCAGGTATACGTTTGATGTTCAATCTACACCGGAAAGTATCGCGGCTAACTTCAGGTATAAATTGATGTTCAGTCTACACCGGAAAGTATCGCGGCTAACTTCAGGTATAAGTTGATGTTCAGTCTACACCGGAAAGTATCGCGGCTAACTTCAGGTATAAGTTAATGTTCAGTCTACACCGGGCGGTATCGCGGCTAACTTCAGGTACAAGTTAATGTTCAGTCTACACCGGAAAGTATCGCGGCTAACTTCAGGTATACGTTTGATGTTTAATCTACACCGGGAAGTATCGCGGCTAACTTCAGGTATAAGTTGATGTTCAGTCTACACCGGGAAGCATCGCGGCTAACTTCAGATTATCAGTTTGATGTTCAGTCTACACCGGGCGGTATCGCTGCTAACTTCAGATACAAGTTAATGTTCAGTCTACACCGGAAAGTATCGCGGCTAACATCAGGTATAAGTTGATGTTCAGTCTACATCGGAAAGTATCGCGGCTAATTTCAGGTATAAGTTGATGTTCAGTCTACACCGGAAAGTATCGCGGCTAACTTCAGGTATAAGTTGATGTTCAGTCTACACCGGGAAGTATCGCGGCTAACATCAGGTATAAGTTGATGTTCAGTCTACACCAGGAAGTATCGCGGCTTAACATAAGGTATAAGTTTGATGTTCAGTCTACACCGGGCAGCATCGCGGCTAACTTCAGGTATAAGTTGATGTTCAGTCTACAAAGGGCAGTATCGCGGCTAACTTCAGGTATAAGTTGATGTTCAGTCTACACCGGGAAGTATCGCGGCTAACGTCAGGTATAAGTTGATGTACAGTCAACACTGGAAAGTATCGCGGCTAACTTCAGGTATAAGTTGATGTTCAGTCAACACTGGAAAGTATCGCGGCTAACTTCAGGTATAAGTTTGATGTTGAGTCTACACCGGGCAGTATCTCGGCTAACATCAGGTATAAGTTTGATGTTCAGTCTACACCGGGCAGCATCGCGGCTAACTTCAGGTATAAGTTTTATGTTCAGTAGTAAGAGTATAAAGTCCACGGTAAAGTTGACGTATGTTTCCAGGTATAAATTATAAACAATTACTTATAGTTTGATATCTGGATACATCAGTTTATCTCCTTGTAGTTTTGTATTTTGTTCGTCACAATCATATGCCGTTGAATCCTTTTTTGTGATTTATGGTTTTGATAATGACGATATATGTAATATGTATTTTGCATCGTATATGTGATTTATGTGTATACTTTATAATTCCAACAAATTGTAAAAATTAAGGAAAAAAAAATTTCTTAACTCTGGTAGATCTATCGGTGTCGTTGTCGTTATTGGTTATGTTTTCTCAGCACCTAACTGATTTCAATTTCGTTACTTAGCAGATATATGTGTTTATTTATTGTTATTATCATTCAGTTAATTTTTTTACTCCATTCTTTGGAACTGCAATGTTTCCATTTTCATCACAGAGAGAAACAGTTTAGCAATACTTCATTTTGAACGCTTAACCAACAAAAGATAATATCTTGTAAAGGAAATCAAGGCCTGTATTCATGAAACCATTCTTATACTCGAGCATAGATTTTGTGCTCAAGCAAACTTTTTTTTATTATTCTCTTAAATCATATGAAATAATATAAATGTCAAATATAAACATTGATTATAACTTTGACTTGAAGTCTTTTCAAAATTTAACTTAAACAAGACATAAGGCTTGAACACAAAATTCATGCTTGAGCACGAGAACGGTTTCGTGAATACAGGTCCAGGTCTTTCTAAACATACTTATAATCCATGTAGAAGGAATTGGGGAAAACAAATCTAGAATTTTACACGTGGTGTTAATCCTTTTGCAGAAAACAAATTATTAAACAAAATTAAACTAGCAAAAATAAGTATCATGAAATGTAGAGAAATTATTAAGAATGTAGTTCTGTGTTTCCTGGGACATGAAAGAATTAAGGAACAAAAAGGAATAATTATATCTGAGAAATGTATCCGTTTCTTGAGTCAGGTATTAAATGCATAGTAAAGGACCCTGTCTTACTACTTACACATGACTGAAATTATATAACATAAATGCTGGAAATATTTCATACAATTTTGTAAAACTTTTTTTCAATGATCAATTATGACCAGATCATGCAGTTAATTTAGCAGATTCATGCGTGATTCAATATATGTGAAGTAGCAAGGAACCTTCATATTTATCGAGAAAAAAAAACAGCGTGAAACGGTTATATATACATTAGTTTACAGAAGCATTTGAGGAAAGTAGGCGAGGATCTATTTCTTTTGCAAAACAAACATATAAAACGATTATATCACACGTTATAGAGAGGTATTTTGGAAACCTCTTCTTTCCTGAAAACCAACTTCTGACAGTATTAAACGTGATATAGTAAAGAGAGAAATGGCGATTTCGGTTCTCATTATACTAACGTGAAATGTTTACTATGTATGAAATAAATAATTTCATAACATAAACAGAACGCATATTCCTTTATCAATACAAAATTAGTTAGGTAACAAATCCCCTTCTCAAGTCACTGACATAATACAATTTTTATCTCGCATGTAACGTAGTAATGAACGAGACAAATCGGCAGCGCCGGCGGCGGCAACTGTTGTGTGTAAAATTCAATACTGTTCAAGAAATACACGCACTATTTATGTATGATTGCCTCAATTGTTTTAATTATGATCTTTGTTGGTAAATTGAACTTAACTTTTAGACCAAAATTAGTGTTGAGTTTAATTCGTATTACGGAGCCCGTTAACTGACATGCTCCATATTTATTTTATTTCGTTATTTCGAAATATTATTTCGTTTATTAGAAATATTATTTCGTTTTTTCGAAATAATAATTCGTTTAAACGAAATATTATTTCGTTTTTTCGAAATATTTATTCGTTTTTTCGAAGTATTATTTCGTTTTATCGAAATAATAATTCGTTTTTTCGAAATATTAATTCGTTTAAACGAAATAATTATTTCGAAAAAACGAAATAATATTTCGTTTAAACGAATTATTATTTCGAAAAAACGAAATAAAATAAGTATGGAGCATGTCATTTAACGGGCTCCGTATCAGATATAATTATATCTACACATGGATATCCTTACACACATTCCAGATTCATCTACCAACAATTTGTCGTTAATTGGATTTTTGATAATTAATGGCACAGTATCCCAATTCTGCGTAAAGTTCGGTATTGATATTAGTCTCTCTCTAAAAAAAAAAAAAAGAATTAAACCCGGAATATACGTTCTAAAACTATACATGGCCATCCCAACATATATATAAGATTTTGAATTCTATCTATAAATTACAGTTAACTGGGCTTTGTTCAGAAATTGTACAGTATGCACGTTTTCTCATTTAGTTCTATTTCGGATATAGTAAAAGTGATCGTTTCATGCTGATGTCAATCAACACTTTTCAGCCACAGAACCTTTCAACATGTCAATTGATAAGAACGACATAGAATGGCGTTAGGATGATAATTCGTGTGAGAATTTTCTTCTTGTCTCTAATTAATTACAACGACTATACATTTAATTAATATTTCTATCGTTGCCATGTTGGCATGGATCTAACGTAAATATATTACATAAGGTATTTACGTTGATACTGGTTTAAAATAACGTGCTTTTAAGTAAAAGGTTATTTGATTGTGTGTTTCCTGTTCAATCCTAGACGTACTTATATGAGAAATGAAGAAATATTAGCATAAAGGTAAAACAGAACATATGTTATTTTGATTTAATGTATTGTAAAACCTTAGGAATATTTCTGGCACGAAGGAAACATATTCGAAACAAAAACCAATATGTATAACAAAAAAACAAAACAAAAAAATGTGTAAAATGCGTTTACATCGCAATAGGTAACTAGAATTTGACGGGACGACATACGGTACTCACAGTCGAGTGGACATGGCGTCCTGTCTGCCTCTGTTTAGAGTCTCTCCTTTCTTGTTGTTCGTCCATTATGAATTCGTTACGTTTTTTATAAATGCTCCTTTCGATATCAGTATTTCTTGAGGATCTTGTCGCGGAGGAGTCACGGATTTAAAAGTTATAATATAGAAACGACAATACCCAAATGACATTAAATAGAGGTCCGGTCAACATCTCGATTATTACCTTCGTTCGGAAATGTTTTTGAAGATCATCAATAAAATGTTAAAAAGACTAAATTACTAAACCTATTTCTAGCAAACATACAGAACTTAAAAAATGAACTTCAATAATGAATTATTTCGCCGATCCTGCGTTTGAAGACGAAGGAATTCTCATGAATCTGCCCTAGAAGTCAAATGCAAAAAGAAAAAAAAAGAAGTAAATGAAAAACGCGAAAAAAATAATAATGAGAGACCAGCAGCTTGTTCACATGAAGGGTGCGATGAGAAAGCTTGCTGGTTATGTAAATGCTGACTCCAGCAATAAATGTTCATTTGCTGTTACTTAAATGGTTTACATAAAAATCCAGGAAGTATGCTGCACTTTATGTAAATTAAAATTTTCGCCCCCGCTTCCTAGGATCCCTTATCTCTGTTTACCGGATGAGATATCCGTGACTCCTGAGCTTAGTGATAAAATTGTCTAGTTTCATAATGGAACAATACTGTAGATAAACGTACACATAAAATAGGTGGAAACACAGCAAACTTTGACTTTTCCGTAAATAAAATACATTTGTTCAGATCACGCTTCGTTGAGCAACAAGCTTGTTTAATTCGCAAAACCATAAGAAGACATGAAAAAAGAAAAAAAAACCAACAGATTACTGCAGTATCATGTCGATACCAAACGACATAATCACGACAGCAGCAACAAACCGAAATATTTAATTAGTGGAATATGTATAAGATTTATGGTTAAACATTGTTTACATGTTTAATAGAAGTACAATATAACATATTTATACACATTGTTCACTGTTCGTTGTGTTTTGATTAGATACTTGATCAATTCAGTCTACCATGAAAACAAATACATGTCGGCCAAAAGAGGGACAGAGATAGTTCCCATAGATATGCTAATAGTGAGGATGCTGCTATACAGAAATGTAAATTTTACAAATAGAGTATTCATGATTTGTCTGTTGTATGTAAATTCATGATTTGTCTCTGTTGTATGTAAATTCATGATTTGTCTCTGTTGTATGTAGATTCATGATTTGTCTCTGCTGTATGTAAATTCATGATTTGTCTCTGTTGTATGTAAATTCATGATTTGCCTCTGTTGTATGTAAATTCATGATTTGTCTCTGTTGTATGTAAATTCATGATTTGTCTCTGTTGTATGTAAATTCATGATTTGCCTCTGTTGTATGTAAATTCATGATTTGTCTCTGAGAGTAAATTCATCATTTTCTCTCCTGCTTGTAAATTCATTATTTGTCTCTGCTGTATGTAAATTCATGATTTGCCTCTGTTGTATGTAAATTCATGATTTGTCTCTGTTGTATGTAAATTCATCATTTTCTCTCCTGCTTGTAAATTCATGATTTGTCTCTGTTGTATGTAAATTCATGATTTGTCTCTGTTGTATGTAAATTCATCATTTTCTCTCCTGCTTGTAAATTCATGATTTGTCTCTGCTGTATGTAAATTCATGATTTGTCTCTGCTGTATGTAAATTCATGATTTGCCTCTGTTGTATGTAAATTCATGATTTGTCTCTGCTGTATGTAAATTCATCATTTTCTCTCCTGCTTGTAAATTCATTATTTGTCTCTGCTGTATGTAAATTCATGATTTGCCTCTGTTGTATGTAAATTCATGATTTGCCTCTGTTGTATGTAAATTCATGATTTGTCTCTGTTGTATGTAAATTCATGATTTGTCTCTGTTGTATGTAAATTCATGATTTGTCTCTACTGTATGTAAATTCATCATTTTCTCTCCTGCTTGTAAATTCATTATTTGTCTCTGCTGCAAGTAATTCATGATTTGTCTCTGTTGTATGTAAATTCATGATTTGCCTCTGTTGTATGTAAATTCATGATTTGTCTCTGCTGTATGTAAATTCATCATTTTCTCTCCTGCTTGTAAATTCATTATTTGTCTCTGCTGCAAGTAATTCATGATTTGTCTCTGTTGTATGTAAATTCATGATTTGTCTCTGTTGTATGTAAATTCATGATTTGTCTCTGCTGTATGTAACTTCATGATTTGTCTCTGTTGTATGTAAATTCATGATTTGTCTCTTTTGTATGTAAATTCATGATTTGTCTCTGCTGTATGTAACTTCATGATTTGTCTCTGCTGTATGTAAATTTATAAAAAAAAAATGATTTGTCTCTGCTGTATGTAAATTCATCATTTTCTCTCCTGCTTGTAAATTCATTATTTGTCTCTGCTGCAAGTAATTCATGATTTGTCTCTGTTGTATGTAATATTATTTATTTTAGTTCTATTGTGTAATTTAAGTCTTTATATTAGCTCTGTTGTATGTAGTTTAAGTCTTTATTTTAACTCGATTTTATGCAGTTAAGCTCATCACTAGGGTTTACTCTAAGTAGTTAAACTCATTATTTTGGTTTACTCTATGTAGTTAAACTCATCACTTGGGTTTACTCTATGTAGTTAAACTCATCACTTGGGTTTACTCTATGTAGTTAAACTCATCACTTGGGTTTACTCTATGTGGTTAAACTCATCACTTGGGTTTACTCTATGTATATAAACTCATCACTAGGGTTTACTATATGTATATAAACTCATCACTTGGGTTTACTCTATGTATATAAACTCATCACTTGGGTTTACTCTATGTATATAAACTCATCACTTGGGTTTACTCTATGTATATAAACTCATCACTTGGGTTTACTCTATGTAGTTTAACTCATCACTAGGGTTTACTCTATGTATATAAACTCATCACTTGGGTTTACTCTATGTAGTTTAACTCATCACTTGGGTTTACTCTATGTAGTTTAACTCATCACTTGTGTTTACTCTATGTATATAAACTCATCACTTGGGTTTACTCTATGTATATAAACTCATCACTTGGGTTTACTCTATGTATATAAACTCATCACTTGGGTTTACTCTATGTAGTTTAACTCATCACTTGGGTTTACTCTATGTATATAAACTCATCACTTGGGTTTACTCTATGTATATAAACTCATCACTTGGGTTTACTCTATGTAGTTTAACTCATCACTTGGGTTTACTCTATGTATATAAACTCATCACTTGGGTTTACTCTATGTATATAAACTCATCACTTGGGTTTACTCTATGTATATAAACTCATCACTTGGGTTTACTCTATGTATATAAACTCATCACTTGGGTTTACTCTATGTATATAAACTCATCACTAGGGTTTACTCTATGTAGTTTAACTCATCACTTGGGTTTACTCTATGTATATAAACTCATCACTTGGGTTTACTCTATGTATATAAACTCATCACTTGGGTTTACTCTATGTATATAAACTCATCACGTGGGTTTACTCTTTGTGGTTAAACTCATTATTTGGCTCTATTGTATGTAGTTAAATGCAATATTTGGGTTTATTTTATATAATTAAATTCCTACTGTATGCTTTTCAGTGATAAGCCTATTATTTTCAGAAAGACACAGTTGCGTATCATATTCAAAAGATAAGATTTTGTGTGGTTAATAGGAAATTTTAATGTTAGAGTCAGGTCGTAAGGAACAGGTCAGCAACTGATCTGAGCGTTGAATTGATAACAAGACTATTTCTCGTTCCATCAACCAACCATAAACTATTTTGACAACAAGGATTACCACTATAAGGGGATGGTATCTTATAATTGATAGATTTCTTGCCCTACAGGACCATGATGGGCTGGTCACGAGACCAAAACAGGTCACATGATGCATTTTCAATTTTTAATTCTAATGAGAGTTTTCAAGAAGATGACTGCTCTGGTTTCGATAAAATATGGTAGAAATGATCTCAATGATACCTGAAAAAAGGCAGATGAATATCAGAATTTACACCAAGCAAATTTTTGGTTGACCCTTTGGCCTACCTAACGCACTCTTCCCCATCCCCAATGAACTCAGTTAACAATTTGTGGAGTATAAATTCTCATACCCACCTGTCTGAAATTATTCCTACCACATCCCATTTGTATAGCAATATATGAATGTGAGAACCGGTTATAAGTCTGTGATATGGAATACCATTTTATAATTCACCTCTAAAAAATATGGCGTTAATTCATTTAGAATCTAGCTTTTATCCTAAATGAGCATGTTAAACGCACCAAAAAGTAGGTTACTACTGATATAAAATGTGTGTTAACAACACTGCTCATTTAGGATAAAAGCTAGATTCTAAATGAATTAACGGCATATTTTTAGAGGTGAATTATAAAATGGTATCCCATACCATATAAGTGTCCAACTATGTTGGATATCGAAAAAATAAGTTACGACGCATTTAGTCGACGGTAAACTGGCGCATAGTATAACAGTGTTTATTAATGAACAACAGGTATTCGAGCAGTAGCTTAAAATGCACATTCTGTTGTGTTTAAACAACCTCATGTGAATGGTATGTGAACAACAAGTATTTGAACTGCACAATTTTTGAAATTTGATATGCCACTCTCAGACTCTCAGTGGGAATAGCGTGGTTACGCACTTAAAGTTAAAAAAAAAACAGAAGGAAGTCAAGTTTTTGTTTTACATTTTTTGGGATGGGCAGTAATAGGGACAAACGTTCTAGATTGCCCCTTCCCTATTTCAAACACCACAGCCAAGGTGAACCAAACTTTTTATGAATTGTTCATATCCTGATTGGAAAATGCAAAAAATCCAACAAAAGGAATAGGCACAAAAACATCCTTATGGACTTCCATAATTTACATGTCAGACACGGATGAAGTTAAATCGCTTATTAAACAGTAGCATGTTGTTGTAAACATAATGACCAGTATAAATAGACTTAAGAGAAAACTAAGCATATGTCCTGGGTTACGACCTTCGTTGTACACTTGCAGAGTCAGTGTAGAGGTTATCTAGGAATTACATTCATAGAATGCGTTCCAGTAGGTGGAGGTCATTCTAGACCTAGCTAAACGATCCTATCCTACATATAACCGTCTTATCTTTCTCATTTCTCGGGGCCCATTAGGACAACAATGATATATAAAAATGTTATATTTTTATTAAAAAAATAATCATGTGCAAAACAATAATTCATCATGTTTGTAATTGATATTTAAAATTAGCTAGAAGTCACCTAGTCACATATGGTACATATCCGATAGCCATATCCCTCTTGGCGCCTCTGGATGTAGTATGTAGATTTGACACGTGACCACACGGCTTGCCAAATATCTATATTACCTCGAACAAGTCAGGAAATTGTCAATTTTCGTTTCGGAAGAATGATGCGCCTAGTCGCTATCATTCTTACTTTAGTTGCCGCCAGTAGGGCGGCAACGTTTTCGAAGAGAGCTGCAGGAGGTGAGTAATTATGCATTAAGATATATCAGCAAAACCTACGCTGTCATAAAAAATTATCAATTGTGTTTTTGTTCACGAGATTAACCACAATTTGTAAAAAAAAAAAAAAAAAGACGATACAGAATTTTTTCTTTTAATTTTAATCTATTGAAATGAAAATTCCAATCTTTAAAAAGCAATACATATACTTTTGACTTTTTGATACTGATAACAAAATTGACAAATAGTCCCTTTTTTCCCCTTATCCAAAGGTAAGTAAATCTGTACGTTAAAAACAACGGACATGCGACCATATATTTTACAGTTCTTATTTGTTGAATAGCATTACTTTTCATTGCAAAAAACTAACCCAAACAAGATATGAGTTTTACAGTTAACCATTGATGGATGACTATGACGTCAACCGCGTCAATAGCACCCTGAAGATTGTGACGTCATTATCAAGACATCACAATAATTGGCAGATAGATTTTTTATTTTATTTATTTTACAGCTACTTATCAGAACCATTAATTGATTATTGGTATCTTAGACGCATACTCGTAGTAATTAAGTATACATACAATCACCTTTTTATTGATTCTTTATCAAATGAAATGTTGATTGATTTTCTAATTTTTGAAAAAAAAAACCACTTATTCATTCATTTTCTCCACTTGACAATTGTACATTACAATTACCTTTGATGATGGTTTTTATATTTACGATATGTGATACAAAATAGTATGCTTTACGCCTTTATCACAATAGTGTTACTTTTGATAATTGTATCTTGGTATATCAGCTGATATCTTTATTCACCTGACTGTTTATTTAATTTAAATTTATATAATTTGTATTCCTTCACTTCATTCATTCATTCGTTCATATGTTCTTTCCTTCGTTTGTGCTGTCGAACACTTGTTTTGTGATACGAACATAAGTTGATAACATAACACGAGGATGCATTCAATGACCCAACCAAATTAGCGTTCTGACGAATAGCTACATAACTATGCTTTAGATTTAGCTTTCATTAATTTAATTGCAGATGTGGAATATCGTAATTATAACTAAGATTGCATTTCGTTCTTGAAAGTGTTTGCAATCTTGATATTTGTTAAACTTAATAGGAAATAAGTATTAACAAGGGTGAGGTTAATTCCATTTACTTGTAATATCCATAGTCGTGTAAGGTGAAATCCATAACAGTTATAACCCTGTACATTCGAAAAAAAGTGAAGATTTAAGTTACAAATACAATTGTGATGAAAGATGAACAGATCGTGTTTGATTTTGTATAAAGTGGGGAAAAATACTACGGTATGTTCGGATGAAAGCTATTCAAGCAGCAATTCGACTTTTTGGTAATTGATTGTGAGGACTGTATGCACTTGTTTAATTAAGGTTACTTTGGTTGGTGTGAGTCAGATTCTAACATGTGCTAGTTTTATCAACTTATTTGTTGAGAACGAAAACATTTTCTATCATTTGTTACACATCATTTCATTGCTTTATAACCATCACTAGTGAAAATTAAGGATCTAAAATTGCCAGACATTACCTTGTCAACTTGTTAACATTTTCTAATGTTTATTACATATCGTTTCATTGCTTTATTACCATCATTAGTGAAAATTAATGATCTAAAATTGCCAGACATTACCTTGTCAACTTGTTAACATTTTCTAATGTTTATTACATATCGTTTCATTGCTTTATAACCATCATTAGTGAAAATTAAAGATATAAAATTGCCAGACATTACCTCGTTGGGATAACAAGCCTATCGTCATGAATATACATATATACTGGTTCGAACACTACCTCTACCATGATGAATGCTTCAAGATAAAAATATCGAAGCCATTGTAAAACAACTGGTGATTTCCGAAAATATATAATAACAGCGACATAACAGCAATAAGACTTGTCCTTATATATATTCTGGCCCAAACACTTAACTAGCAGTGATTAGGATGGGTGTAAATATATCTCATTGTTAATAAAATTATTACAAAGGTTTTGTTTAATTAACTTTATCTATGTTTGCTGTCATAGTTTACACTGTTAAAACATGCTGATGTAATGACGTGGACGAGAGTTAACTTAATTTATTCTATACATCTGAAGGTAAATGAATATCTTTCGTACTTCCTGCTTAAGCTATTTATTTCTGTATGAATAATCATGTAACTGTCTATATAGATGTATATATAACATTAAAGACGTGTCATATCACTAGGAATAGACCACTTCCTTTGGTATCACTCCCTTCTTCTGTCCCACTTCTCTCCTATGACCATGTGCTCTTTCCCACTTCTTAGATAAGGTGATTTTGCCTTCCATTTCTTTGTGAAGGCGTCATTCCGAATAATAAATCAACATATGTTATCAAAGAATTATATAAACATGCCATTAGTGCATGCGTTATAATATATCATAAAACATATGTTATCATAGAATTATATAAACATGCCATTAGTGCATGCTGTATAATAAATCTCCAACATATGTTATCATAGAATTATATTAGCTGCTCTCTGTATTTACGTAATTGGGTTTCCACCGCTATTTTATTTAATTGATAGAAACAATCCCCATTTCAAACATCGCGATGAAAAGATATGTAAATACATTTGGAAATTTAAACTCAAAAACCAAACTATAGCTGTTCCAATACATAAAATATAACCACCCTAACAAATAAAACGCGATATATCCATTTCCTTTTACCTTGTCTATGTATATAGTTTGAAAAGGAAGTTTTCCTCACTTTCATTTATATGCATTCGTATTATAACCATACCTGACGGGTAATATTGTATATTAGTGTGCTTATTGGTAACTACAACTTTTATATCTCAGCTTTGTCCAACTCCCTTTAATATTGCCTAGATTGTTGTGACTTATTGAGCAATTCGCTTGAAAATAGGTCTCAAACATACTTCATATTTTAACTTCTCTAAAGAATAAACAATATTACATTATGGTGTTTTTTCACTGTGTTCTATCCCAGATTGATATATAAATTTTCATGTGTTCTTTACTGCTCATTATAGTAACGCCAATCAGATATGGCACATGCAGAAGATTTTGTATTGGTGTAATTAATGAAAACTGATGAATCGTGTCGGTACTGTTTTAGAAAACGTATTTTTATTAAGTTGTTGCTTTTAGAAGGAAACTTGAGCTGTTGTATATAAAAGTCAACCAAAATATGTTTTAATAAAGGACCTGAAATATACACTACTTTTTTATAAAAAAAATTGTCTGTTGAAAATATGAGCACGAAATATATGTCTAATTTATTTTGACTGAATTGAATCTGCTGGTTATTGTCTTTGTATAGGTTTATAAAAATGGTCAGTCTTTTTTATACCCCATATAGTGCAATTGCTATTGGGTCACATTCAGAAATTTCATTGTGTACAATATTTCATTTTCATGAATTCATTATTTTCAATCCACAGAAAAATAATTGGAATCCGAAACGCTGACCCCCTGATTATTGATGATGTATCTACTTTCGATATGTTATGCTGTCTTTATCTCCACAGGATGGATGTGGTCATAGTGTCGGTTTTTTGTACTTAAGAAATGATATATTTGTATTCGTTTTATTTTCCAGGTTGTGAAACTCAAGCTGATGTTACATTCGTGCTTGATTCGTCCGACGTCGTCGGAAAAGACAATTTCGACAAGGAGTTGGGGTTTATAGCCGACACAGTGTCGCAAATGGACACGTCACCCGGTAAAACTAAAGTAAGTATAGTGACGTACAGCTCCGGGGTGTACAACCAGTTCTTCTTGAAGGAGAACCCGACCAGAAATGAGATTATGCACATCCCATTTAGGGGTGGACGAACTCATACGGCGGATGCTATTCGTTATGTCACCCAAACATCATTCAACCCAGTTCATGGGGCGCGAAATAATGTGCCTCATATAGCTGTTTTGGTGACGAATAGTCCGTCTTCGTCCAAGCAAATCACTAAGATTGAAGCTCAGTCGGCGAAGGATAATAACATCATCATGTACTCAGTTGGCGTCGGCAGTGGCGTCGACAAGGACGAGTTACAAGCCGTCGCCAGTGATCCCGACTCTCGTTACTTCATACAAACACAGAATTATGGTGCTCTCGGAACGGTCTCTGGATCTCTAGCCACCAAACTCTGCAATGGTAAGTAGGATATTTTATAAAGATCTTCAAACATTAAAATATTTCTGGTGATATTTCACGAATGCCATTAATGTTCTATGAAGGCGTTGCCTATAATTATCATAGAAAACACGCACATGAAAATTGTGATGAGAACGTAAATATGTTCTAACATTTGCTACACCTCATTTCGCTGCTTTATACCCATCATTAGTGAAAATCAATAATCTACAACTTTCACATGATATGCCAGTTTCTGTATTGTAGAATATGCCCTTTACAGTTTGACAAAGGACCTTGATTGTATTCATGTAAACAGTATTCCAATAAAATCACAAAATATCTATCAATTCATCATAGTCGTGTCCATACAACATTTTCATATTTCATTTAAATATTGATCCACTTATAATATGACCACAAAACTGCCAACTTCGATATCACGCATAAGTCATATTTCAACCTGCCTCAATCATTCATGTTTTTCACCATTCAAAATATACTGAAAATGTTGTCCTATTTCAATCAAATACACCCCTATACAAAATGGCTTGTTTGAAATTAAGTTCAATCACCAAAGAGATTCGTTTATATTTACACATGATGAAGCACGTTAACTAATTGTATTTGTTGATTGCTTTTAAATTCTTCCTGTTTGATATAATCTACTTTGGTATGCTCGTACACAATAGAAAATGAAATTTGAGGTTTGTCGTAGCCTGTTTTAATTCATACACATGTAGTTGGCGCCATTCTAAGATTATCTGATGTATGAAAATTACGAAATTTGTTTGATTATATGGCTGCTGTACCTCCCTGTCTAGATTTTGACTTTCTTTTGATCACTTTGGATGTCCCTTTCTCGCCTCCAAGGCTTCAAAATCAAGGCCTTTATAATCACTGACTAGTCCTAGAAGGATGAAACAGCTGTATGATATAGAATCACTGACTAGTCCTAGAAGGATGAAACAGCTGTATGATATAGAATCACTGACTAGTCCTAGAAGGATGAAACAGCTGTATGATATAGAATCACTGACTAGTCCTAGAAGGATGAAACAGCTGTATGATATAGAATCACTGACTAGTCCTAGAAGGATGAAACAGCTGTATGATATAGAATCACTGACTAGTCCTAGAAGGATGAAACAGCTATATGATATAGAATCACTGACTAGTCCTAGAAGGATGAAACAGCAATATGATGCAATTCAATTCATTGTTTGGCTTTACTCTATCTCACTCTAAATTATGAAAAGGTACTATTCACTTTTGTGTCTTCACTGTATCACAAATTTGCGAATAACTTCGGATTTTGTTCAAATCTTTTATTTCGACGACATTAAGCATGAAGAGCAACAATAATATAACAGTGCAACATTATCCTGATCTCGTATGATATCAAATCTTCAGTATTAGTCGATAAAACTTGACAAATATATCATAAGGAAAAGCATACGTATCATGAAAAACATGTGCTGAAAAAAACGACAGTCGAGATTGTCCTTAGTCCAGTCCTCTCACTGGTTTTGAGACAGTTAATATACAATCAGTTAATGCGTAACTATTCAAATAATTCTTCATGGTATTCCAAATTACGTTATGGTATTTTTTTATTCATCAAAATAATTTTGTGTCGGTTTTCAGAGCTCCCAATTACAACAGCTGCTTTACCAGCACCGACAAGTAAGTAAAGTGTTGTGACTATATCATAGTGTACAAATAAAAAGAAAAAAAATAATACCAATATACAGAAGACATTCTACCTGTAGATTTTTTTTATACATTCCGGAAATATACTAAAGAAAAAAATCTCACAATATGACTTCAGATTATCTAATATATATTAAAACATATATTTTTGTACGTAAAATACTGTTAAAGTATATTTAAAACGTTAACAATTTAACACGTCATCCTGTTGGGACATATCAAATGCGCTCCAACAACACAGAAATGAACAATTCATAAATTTTGTTCTTACCTTTATCGTGTCAAAGAATTACACAAAATCAAAATTACAATTAATAAATAGAATAATGATGTTTTATGTAACAAATTTTGTATATATGTTTTGGCGGGTGTCGTCAAAAGACACTCATCCTTCTGGAACACTAGGTTTTAGTTTCCATGTGCTCGTTTCATTGTTTTTGAGTTCTAATTAAGATCCTGTTGACATGTCGGCAATTTCTTTGTTATCAAAGTGAATCACTGACAGTGCATCACTGACTCGTAAAGGGTAATATAGACAATGCATGTTAATGAAAATGAAATGAGAATGTTAACATTGACAAATAATTAATATTATTACAAATTTGGAAAATGATGCTTCGTTTTCACTGCAAATGTAAAGCATTATGTTAAATATCAATCATGTGTCTAAAAACATTTACATTAAATTAAGTATAAGGCGAAAATACTGTATTTGTTGTACATCAATATACTTCTTTGTTATTAATACTCTACAGGAAGCACATTTTGTTGTCATTTCTTAATCAGGTTGTCTACACAAAGCAGACCTGGCATTTCTGATCGACTCATCAACGAGTGTTGGGCCGGGAAATTTCCAGAAAATGGAAAACTTCCTAAAGCAGTCCATCTCCAAATTGGACCTCGGTCCCGACAAAGTACATGTTGGTGTGATGCAGTACAGTAGCTACCCAAATATGGCGTTTCCTTTAAACATGTACACTGATCGAATAGACGCTCTCAAAGCCGTGGAAAACATCAATTATATGTCTGGAGGTACTAACACAGCGGACGCCATTAAATACATGCGCGAACAGATGTTCTCATTGAACAGTGGCGCACGTGGAAATGTTCCTCGTATTGCCATCGTAGTAACTGATGGTGGTTCTATCAACAGTGCGTCCACAACATACCAAGCTGATCAGGCAAGACAAACCAATAATATTGGCCTTATCGCCGTTGGAGTGGGAAACAACGTCAACAAAAATGAACTTGATAATATTGCTAACAGTCCGGCATCACAAAACGTTATCACAGTTGGCAGTTATGACCAGCTGGACCAGATCGTTGACCAGCTGTTGGCCAAGACATGCTCAAGTAAGTCGATCATGATGCTTGATATTTTTTGTGAACATAATACCAGTATTTAAAATTTTTTTTAAATATTTTCTCGGACGTCATGGAATCATTTAAATATGTAACCAGTAAAACTATTGTGATTGAAACATTCAAACATTAATTGAGCTATCATTTTATTTGTAGTTAGTCCTACCGTGAAACCTATGGTTACAGCTGCTCCAGGTAAGTTTAACTGATCACGTCAGGAACAATATAATCAGTAATCGCTGTAAGAGAGGAAGTAAACCTCTTATCATCATTGCTTCTATCAGCTGCCATTTCTCAAACACAGTTTATCATTAATTTTTTTTTCTGATTCGCATCACATGAAACATAAATTCATGTTTCTCAAAAAGATTGTGACCAGAAAACGGTCGTAACAATTGCAGAAGATTTTTTTTTTCGTTAAGAAAATAAAATCCATAAATCCATGTCGAGACAACAGCATTTTAAAATTCAGAATCCAAGCACGCCAGAGTTCAATAACTTCCTTTGGGAAATAATTGTGTTTCTGATTCGTAGTTCACTGATGTAAGTAATGTGATGCGACTTATTTCAAGGTCAAGCATATTTCATGTACCTTGGTAAATTGATAAGAAGTGACGCATAATCAAGAACTATGTAGGAGAGAGATAAACACACAAAACACATAGATAACGAGAAGCGTTCTGAGCATGGCATTGCTGGTAAGAATTAAGTCATACGTTAGAACATGCTTAGAAATACATTGTCTTCAGTAACGTATCTTTGGAGATGACAATGAACACGATGAAATCCATTATGGATAACAAAACAGTAAGCATTGATTAATGTAAATCTAATCTAATACTGCTTTTCGTATTGAGTGTCACTTAAAGACAATTTATTGTAATATCGAAGTACTTTCCATGGCTTACAAAGACATTTTAGTCCATGGGTTGTTTAAAAACAATTATTTGGAGTCTTGTTGGCTTTGTTGTATAGTTTGTCCTTACTATATATACCTATAAATGAAATCCTTATTTTCATTTTCGACAGGTGGTACCCTCCCACCAGATACATGCGTTGATAAAGAATCCAATTGTGCAGGCTACGGCAAGAAAGTGTGTACTGATTACGCACCCTGGGCCCAGGACCACTGCGCTCGCTTCTGCGGCGTTTGTCAACGTATGTGCCTCATGAATTCTGAAAAGTTCGAACTTATTCACATAATATGATCAAAATTTGAAGTTTAGAAACACAAAGCAAACCTACGGTTAGACAAATGTATTGTTATATTTTCATGAGACTTTTTATTGCAGTATGTATTGCAACGCCAATGTTGCAGTAAGCTTTGTTGAGAGTTAAACCAATGTATTGTAGCATGTTAAGTTGGGAGTAAAAACAGCGCATTGCTGAATTTTTTGCGAGTCAAAACGATGTATTGCAGTATGGTTTGTAGGGAGTCAAATCGCCGTTGCAGTATGGTTTGTAGGGAGTCAAAACAGGGCATTGCAGTATGGATTGTAGGGAGTCAAATCAGGGCATTGCAGTATGGTTTGTAGGGAGTCAAAACAGGACATTTGTTTTTGAAAAATCTATTGTAGTGTGTGCTTCAGTATACGGAATAGATTTTAATTTACCTTTGTTAAACTCGTGTATCTGCGAATTTATTTGTGTCACAAAAGATACCATTTTGTTTGTCCTAACGATATGCATTATGGACGCATTTGATCAAAGAAGTAGAAATATGTCAGTGTTATTAATTTTCGCGTTAAAGTGGTTCCTGTTGATCTTATAAGCACACACACGCCGTTGATGGTATAGCGATTTGTCTTTACACCCTATAAGAATACTGATTGTTCTGTTGTGAAATTCATGGATGTGCAGCCAAATTTCAGTCATTGGAATGAAAGGCTGTGAGATAATGTTTGCAAAGTTAGGTATTAAATATTCATCTTTATAAAGGAAATTTAAAAGTAGTATAAGATTAAACTCGCCTCGATTAGCCCTAAAATATTGAAAGAAGTGCATTTTAGGATGTTGTTTACATTCTCCCTCCAAAAAGGATCCTCAGTAGAGTATTATATTTAGCAAATGTAAAAACGTGTTTTATATTGAATACGAAGGCCAGATTGAAATACAACCAATAATGTGTAAACTGCTGTTAAAATAATCACGCATGGATTAAACTCTGGACGCACGTGATTGACTGACACACAGCGCAGATTTCCTTGTGACGTCAGAATTAGATTACTGAAAAAGTCACACAGCGCAGATTTCCTTGTGATGTCAGAATGGAGACTATATAGAGCCGAGAGGACATCAATTTCAGCATCGGAAAGGACGTTTTCGTAATGAATTTCAGACTCATATTCAATTTATGAAATGAGTCTTAGATTTGTTTAATTCTTAATGGACTAAAACGAAAAGTTATAGACTTGTTCCATAGATTACGTTATATAGAAATTCGTTGAAGAAACAATATATAATTTCGCAGATAGTTGCAATGAATAGCTGTACCCATTGTTTTTATTGCAACCACATCTTCGACACGATGACAGTTGACCCATGGTACTTTCTGTGTGTATGGTCCCTGTTTCCTGAGGTTTCATACATATTTTCTTTCTGTATCAGTTCAATTTCTTTTTATATGTGTCTCTGTTTTATTAGCTATGTACACGACCCCTGCCGCTTGTCAAGACTCCCTGGCAACCTGTTCATCCTACGGACTTTCTGCCTGTACACAGTTCCCAGAATGGGCTAATGCGAACTGCCAGCTTTTCTGTGGATTATGTACAGGTAAGTAATCATGCCATAAAGACTGGGCAAATGAAACGTACGACAAGTACATTTTGTATATATGATACATTTAATTGGATAATGGCTCCACTGAGTATTGTGTTCCAAAGAAAACTTTTCAAATACATTATCATCTTCGTAGCTTAAAGAATAATTTCAAGTAAGTTGCCTAGTACAATTTTAGTAGTGTTATTTTAACTAACTTGTGATGTATAATTGTAATAGTGAGAGTTACTTGATCATTTTGTAATATAAGTATTCGTGCGTACAACGTAAGTATGTTAGATCCTATTCCACTAGCCACATATATACAATAATCGCAATACCAAAATACATATCGACTTATAATTGTTTCATTTCAGGAACTTTGAGTTCCAGTGGATTCTGTAAGTATATAGTACAATTTTTTCATTGTTCCTTAGCATGCAATTCTATAAAATATAAAAGATGTTGTAATTTCGTATGATATTGTACAAGATACGTATGACAGGATGCCATAAATGTGAACGAATCCTGATAAAATCACCCAAGAAATTTTCAATCATCACTTTTCCCCAGTAACATATAGAGGGAGTTACTGTCCCTCTGTCTTGTCATAGGGAGCGTTCTAATCTGTGTTGCCTTTTCATATTTACGCGGGATGTGTTTATATATAACTTGGAAGTTTTAAAGAATACTTTATCGCAGTTCTCTAGTTAAATACTGCACTTGTAAATATGGAGATAGGTGCTTGTAACAATTTGCATTACCTCCCCTGAAGAACATCTCTAAATTTTCCATTTGTTACGGAGCAGCAGCAGCCCGCCATTTTGTGGTGTAGAGAATTGTACGTTTTTTTCGTATCTTATCAAATAAGTGAAAGATAACACGTTTACATAAAATTTCAGTACAAATCCTCTTCAAATGTACCATTTTAATCGGAGAGGAGAAAATAAAGCGGCATCTATTTCGTTTAACTGTTCAAGTATATGTCTTGCTGTTGTTCAAAGAGTTCGACATTTCTTTTATAACAGATGGTAAATGTTCCTACAAGGGCCAGTCATATCAAACCGGTGCCAAGTGGTCCGACGCCTGTGACTATGATTGTATCTGTGAGGATGGAAACACTGGTCGTTATAAGTGCTTCAACAAGTAAATTCATTTTATGAACTGAATATTTATACACGCTCTTGTTGCCAAATTTCTTGAGACTAGTACATGGGGCGTAGTTACAGAGGAAACGCTTTGATAATGGAATTAAATTAAATGTGACAATTTCACTTGTACGTCACTTAAGAGAGGAACGAATTTATGATTTGGCATGTATCATTCCAAATATAGCGCCATTTTATGGTAGATTATAGAAAGTAACCATTTATGTTCAAACAATTGACTTTATTTTCATTGTCTTGATGTTATAAACAATTGCAGTACAATCTTCAAAAATACAAGTTTATCTGTTCTCTTTACTTGTATATAAAAGTGCGAAATTAAGTTGAATCATAATAATGGTAGAATTGTTTTGATTGGGCTTCTATGAAGGAATAAAATAAATGAGATTTCAATTCATTAATTGCTCATTAAACATTTATAGTGTTAATCTAAATTTCATGACCAGTTGAATCCTTATTCTTGTGAAATCAAAGATATTAAAGGTGATCTTTGTCATGTTGTGCAGCAGAGCATGTACAACTATGAAAAAGAGTGCATTTTCTGGTCTGTCCAGCATTGAGGGCACAATGTTCATGGCTACATTTAGTCATTTTAATCTTTTTGTTTATAAAAGGCCTGGCATCAAGTTTGGAATCATTTTACTCCAATATGCACTACTTATGAATAAAAGAATTGGTTATGAAAAGGAAACTTGTAAGTGGACTTATTAAGCTGAAGAACAACATATTTGAATGTTATAGTTTAGATGTTTGGCTCAAGTTGGAAATTAACTTTTGATTGGAATGGCATTTTTGTTTCACAATGTTTAGTTACTTTTGTTTTAACATGTATATCTTGTTTCGTTTAACATGTATTCATTTTTATTCAGATGCCCATTGTACCATGGTCTGCCTAAAGATTGCACTCTGATTAAAAAGGATGGAGAATGCTGTTTACAACCTGTATGTAACTTCCATCAAACAATACAGAAATTTGAAAGCACAGGAAAAGGACAGACAGCATCAGGAATAAGTAAATAAACATATTAGTTTAGACTGATTTCCGTAAAAGCATTCAAGTTGGTAATGAACAGCTTTGTTTCTAACATTGACACGATCAAACATATAACAGAGGAATAATGTTCTGCCAGAAAGGACTTTCATAGAAGACATAAACTAATCACAGCAGATAATTCTAGAGACTAAATAGACTCGTATCTTCAGATGTTAGGAAATTGTAAAAATATAAAGATGACAAGCCATTGGAATGTATACTCCTACATCAGAATGCATACAATTGAGGTATCTTATGAAACATACTATCGGCTGTAATGTGAGAAAAATCATTCATGTTGTTTTGGGATGGAGGATTAGGGCTGTCATAGCAGGAGTTTCTATGTCTGTAGTGCAACAAAGAAACCCTGACTCTTCATTAACTCGTAACACATGATGACAAGTTTTAAATCAAGACATGAATATATGGTGTATATTTGTATTCAGAGGTCTGTGTCGCCAGTGGTAAACAGTATTTCCAAGGTCAGACGTGGGAGGATGGCTGTTCAAAACAATGTGTGTGTGCTAATGCTACAGAGGGACTTTACACCTGTGATGCCATGTAAGCTTAGATTTTTTTATTTTCTGTATTAAATTTTTGTATATCTTAATGGCTTGCAGAAGACACTGAAAAGTCACTCTTCAGAATAAGCTTTGACTCTTTGAGTTTGACAGGACCTGTCTACCTAAAACGTGTTATGAATCAATTGACTCAAAATTTTCAAGAAAATCTTTATTCTATTTCAGAAATTTAAGATACAACTATCAGGAATCCATGTTCTCAACAATGATTATTAAATGTAGGAATAGAAAAATTAAAAAGGGCTTTATATTTGATAAGTTGCTTGAAAAATTGAAAATTTTTTTTTTTACCATTACATGTAATTTTATTATTCTTTTATGGGTTAATCATGTAATCATAATACAACCCCCAGTATTCATTTTTGTATTACTCTGTTTTGGAAGTTTCATTTTTAGTGTTATGCTATGACAATTTTATGCCCCCGCCATTTATGGCATTCATGTCTTACAGACATTTTCTAGTGTCAAGAAATGTTGTTGTTATATTGTTGCACATTATACATAATATATATATATAGCAGCTTAAATCAGTACAGTTTTGATGAATATACTGGTCAATCATTTTTTATCATAACATACTAAAATTGCCAGATGTGAACACTTGTTAAATGGTTTTTGCTTTTCTTTCTAGATGCCCATCCTATAACAACATTCCATCTAACTGCCATCTGGACCAGAAACCTGGTGATTGTTGTCAGAAACCAATCTGCGAGTATGACCAACAGCATGGAAGTTTCACTGGAGTTGGCACAGTCAGTGGACAAGGACTAGGTTAGTTTTAGGCGTTGGCAACAGGTTTCATGTTGATTGGGAAAAATGAGATATTGGCCTGGTAATAGGACACTGTGATATGTGTTGACAATCTTACAGATTTCTTTTGAAATAATAGTGATATTAAACATTAAAAAGTTATAAACAGAAGTTTCATACAATTTTATTTTCTTGAACAACAACTAAAAGAATAATGCCCCTATTGATGACCAAGAATTGATCACTTTTCCCCCATTACTGCCCAATGTATGGGCGAATGCTTGCTTTTCAGATTACTGACATTTCGGCAATATGCATTTTTCAAAAAACACTTTCCTAAAGACTAGCTTTTAAAAACTCCAATTACATTTATATGTATGTGTATAATTTATATAAAATATTCCTTCATTTCCCTGTATATATTAGATTTCAATTGTCCAAGATTTTGTACCTGACAAAAACAGCCTGCAGAAGAAAGGAGATTCCAAAATACTTTCTTTGAACAAAAACAGCAACTGCACTTAGATTGATTGGTGAAATGTAAGGGAACATAGGAAAATGGTATACCAGAAGGAATCATAACTTTTTTTATTGTTTTGAAATGATTTTCTACATTTTAACTTCATCTCTTGTCAGGAGCCAACCCAACAACTCCACTACCTTGTATTGATCGTATAAATACATGCGCTCAGTATGGAAAAGATGTTTGTACCAATTTCCGAGACTGGTCCACGGACAACTGCAGGAAGTTCTGTGGTATTTGTGGTGAGTGTTTGGCTTTGTTAGCTTATTTCTACAGGTCTTTGTAAGTTTTGAAAATGATACTTGATATAAATGTAGAAAAAAATTTAAATGTTTCATATTGTAACCAGTTACATAGAAAACTTTTGTTTTTGTTTTTCTTTCATAAAAGGAACAATTTTTAGACTGTCATTGCAATTAAACTTAAAGATATAAATCAATTATAACATTTGTCCCTTTCAATCAAAATAATTTCATATTATTAGATTAGTACTTCAGAACTTCATTTTGGAATTAGATATCGATCTGTAAAGTATGATACCGATCTTTGGTTCAAAATTACTAGAAATAAGTCATTATCTTCATCTGATTGTTTTGATCTTATTTATGGCTGCTATGAAAACTTTCAATAGTATCTAGTATGTTGTCGATACTTGTTTGATGATGTTGCACAGACTAAAATGATTGAATTCTTCATCTCTAGGTGGAGAGCCAACCCCTAATTCACAAGGTAATGATGACTCTTGGTAACTTTACATCAGTCTTTCTAGCTATAAATCAATACAAGAAACTACTTCATGAATAGAAACAACAAAGAAAGTATGAACATGGCTACAAAATCATAGTTCAAAGTCAAAATCATTAAAACTCCTGAAGAATTAACAAGGAGAATAAGACCAGGTGTTCCAGAAGAGTACCTGGTAAGCTTTTTCTATTTCATCATTGACACCTACTATGTAAATCTTGGTCAAACCTACTTACTAATGTCATGTTCCCAAATGAGAACACTGTTAACAGCAATATAACCCACAGGTATAATAATGAGCATCAAACGAGACCTACTTCATATCGCATAAGGAAGTTGAATATTTCCGTATGAAATCATTAGGACGACTGTGAATCTTCCCCCTCCTCACCTGTGTTTCTCAAAACCCTGTGTTGAGAGTTTCTATCATTTGCATCTTGCTCGAAAATCACAGCATTGAGAAGAAACCCTTAAAATCAAATTAATTGTTACATGTCACAGTCTAAAAATTTATGCATTATTAAAGCTATTCTACTGTCAGTTTTGTGGAAGTGATTGTTATTGCACTGGGTAACAAGTCCTACCTCCTAGCTAAAATTGATACCAATTAAATCTTATCATTGAAAGAATAGTAAACTGATCTGAATTCCATTACTTGTAACATCTTAACATATGGTATGTCTAAGTTCTTCAGCAAAAGAAATAATTTCATTGATAATTAAAAACTGACACCATGAATAATTAGCAAAAAGGTCAACAGATGTCATTCTTTGTATTCATATGTAAACAATTGTCATATATATATTTATGAAAACCAATTTTATGTGCAATATGAAAGATATTCAATATTTTACAGACAAATGTGTATATCATGGTCAGTCCTATGGACAGGGCCAGTCTTGGACCATTGGTTGTGACACACAGTGTACTTGTGAGAATGCTGTGTATGGCTACTACAGATGTGACAACACGTTAGTAAAATTCGCACAAAACATCATGTTAATGACTTCTATTTGTCATACAAGACTTCCATATTATTTGGATAAGAACTTGATATTGTTAATAAGCTAACCAGAAATAATTTTATTAAATGTTAAAATGTTTGTCATATTAGGAGGTGGCAAAGGATTTTTATTTTACACTTTTGTGATACACAAACATCACAGAAATAAAATGCTCCCGAACATTTGCAGGTTTTACCATACGCCAGTAATTTGTGGGGAAGGAATGGGAAGCTTAGTCTAGAAATGGACCATCTATAAGGGATAGGATGTATCAAGTGAATAATGTTGATTTGTAATTAATTTCCAGTAAGTCAGGCTAGATGAATGGGATCATTTTTCTAAATGAAATTAAAGTAAAAACTTCAATTGTTGAATATTGTTACGATGTGTAAATGTGAAACAGATAGGGTACAATTGAATAAAAGAAGCTACATTATAAATTGTTATTTTCACAGTTGTCCAAAATACAACAATCTACCTGCCGGCTGTTACGAGAGCAAACATAACACAGACTGTTGCACCACTGTTCGATGTGACTCTGGCAACTTCATAGGTTCTACCACTGATCCCAACTCCATTGGGAGTGGAGGTCTGATTCATGTCCTTAACCCAACTGGTGGTCAGCAAGTTGTGTCACCTACCCAGCCATCTGGAGCTACTGTAGCACCTGGAGCTGGAGGCACAGGATTTGTCGCCCCAACTCTAAGTATGTAAATACTTGTACTCAGGTCTGGCGTTTGTGGGTTTTTTTTCAGCTTAATGAAAATTATTGAATGTCTTCTAGATGTTTATATATAATTAATGAAGCTTTAAAATGCTGCAGCTGAAGTTGCAGAGTTAACAGATGAACTAATTTCCTGACTGAAGAATTTCTTATTTCCTGCAATGTTTACCGTATTGTGTATCACAGATTGATCAGATTTCACATTCAAGTCTCTCTTTTTGATGATGGTGGGCTATTGACACCAAAAGTCTGTTGCCCATCCATGAAAATAAACACTTATTTTTATCAGTATTTCTTAAGTACTATTGGCTTGATCTTTCTGAAATTTCATATGTCGCTTTTCCTTGTTCCCTAGATGTACTCTGCTTTATTATCTGTTATTACTTTTTCTTGAGGACAAAATAGATCTTTATAAAATTTCATGTGAAGGTTCCCCATTGTCCATAGTTGTACCCTTATGATTTTGAGACTGATGTAAAGATAGCTGACTTGCTGCCATCTTTGATTTGACAGTTGAAGACTATTTTTGATGTTCATTTCTTAGAGGAATTTTCAAATTACATATAATTAAGAGCAGAACCATCAGAAGAGAAAATAGGGAAAAGATTTAACTTTCAAAGAAAAATAAATGTTAAACAATGCATCTCGTGTTCAATAAAAGCCCTAGGATGCTGATGTGTTGTTTTGAAGCTCTTTCTAGCTTGAATATTTATCTAAATGAAAGCAAACATGAAAAATTGTTGGGGGCTATAAGCTGTGTTGAAAATTCTTAAATTTGTTTTTCAAATTCCTTGTTCTTGTGGTCGTAAAAAATGTTTCTATATATAATTATTTCAATGTAAATGTTTATTTGGTCTAAATATCTAATTGATTTCATACCAATACAGAGGGCTGCCTGTTCAAAGGTCAGTTGTATGTACAGGACCAGACTTGGGAGGATGGCTGCAGCTATTCTTGTCAGTGTACAGACAGCACAAAGGGAGTCTATTCCTGCAGGCCTAAGTATGATAATTTTGACACTTAGAAAATATTCCAAACCATAAACTCTTGTTACAATGTTACAAGTCTTAATACCTATTCTGAAACTTTTCAGATTTATGAAATTCTAGGTTATCTGAAAGATGGTCTTTATTACAGGATATGACTTAAAATTTTAAACTTTTGTGATAATATTTTAAGATTTTTAACTTTTGTCTTTTACCTTTTAGTTTATTTGATGTTATTTTCTTTTGGATCACTGTGTCTTTCACTGTTTGATGGCCCCAATGACCATTTATGTGTTGATGGGCTGATAAGAATGTAATAATGATAATAATCATTGTTGGTAATGTCTGAGAGAATGTTGAAATAGATTATCCCATCATTCAAATCAACATCACATATGGATATGTTATTCCATTACCATATCTCAAAGATCTTCAGGCTACTGGCTTATATCGCTCTGGCCCCTTTTCATTTATTTGTAAAAGAATTAATATTGAACATTCTACATGTTTAAGGTGTCCGATGTACCAGAATCTTCCATCGTCATGCCACATGGAGACTGATGCCAATGACCCATGTTGCCAGGCACCCAGGTGTCGATATGACCCTATAACAGGAAGTACTTTTATACCTATCCCATCATTCCAGCCAGCGGTACAATACCATGGATTGGTGAGACCACCAACTGTTGGAGAATTGTACAACCAAAATGAATACACTGGGAGTGTTCTGATCTTCGGGACTAACCTCACACCTGCCCCACCCACAGAAAGAGCAAACATCACTGGAGGAATAGGTAAGTTCATTGTTAATGAAAGATAAATTTCTACAAGTCTAGAGTTCAGAGCCTGCCGTTCTTTTCTTGTATTTTAAGAAGTGTATACCTTATCTTTAACTTATGTGTAGATTCTGTTTGATATTTTGTAGGTCACTGTGTGTATCGGGGTACACTATATAGTCAAGGTCAGACCTGGGAGGATGGTTGTGACTATAACTGTGTGTGTGAAGACTCTAGGAGTGGACTGTACAGATGTATTGAAAAGTGAGTCGCAGGTTTTACCATGTTTAATGACTTAGGAGTGGTGTAGAGTTAACACTTCTCTACTGGTATGTGATTGTTGTCTAGTGCATTAAGCTTGTACAATATCTTAATTTCCCAACTACACTTTGTTGCAATATATTTGGTTTTAATTGTTAAGTTTGATAGATACATTAATGATGTATTGCATTATGGTACATTAACTTAAGAACTCTTTACAACAATAAGTATGTTCTCTTTAATTGAATTACTTTTGTTAAGAAACAGAGTAATTTTAATTCACTCTGTTATAGCTTTGAAATCAGTATTACGATAGACAAGATCAATAGACATACATGCATATAAGAAAGGGACGCATACAAAATTGGTGTTATCAGTAGTAAACATAAGATAATATATACATTATATCCCGTTACAGACAACTATAAGGTTTATTTACGCTATATATAATGCTAAATTATTGGATAGATTCTTAACTGAGAAACTTATCACACATTATTTTGCATCAATTTATGTAATTCAACTTTCAAGTGTTGTCTTGACAACTGACTGCATGGTGTTGATTTTCATATGTTAACAAGCAAACTGGTACATCTTTTTATACTTTTGCACTCATGGTTCAAGTTAACATGTGTTATTCCTATTTACATGTAGAAGATTTAAAATCGTTTATTTCCCAATACAATTATTCTTTAACGCATTTCCTTATTAACTCTTTGTATAGATGCAACCACTTCGGAAATCTGCCACAACCATACTGCTACCTCAAACAAGATCCGTCCAATCCTTGTTGTAAAATTCCATATTGTAACTTTCCAATCAATTATGTAACCAACACTGGATACATCAGTACAGCGAAACCTCCGTCTGGTAAGTTAACACAAGTTCTTTTTCGATGTCCTCTAAGCTTCAGCATGCTATACTTGCTAGAGAAGTATGCTGTCAAATTTCTCTGTGTGTTTCTGTGTTGTAGTAGGATGGGAACCCACCACATGATTAAATAAAGTTCACTCTATAAATTGACAAAGTTGAGGCAAATGTCTCAATATCGATTAAAGAAGCTGTCTGAATTAGAAACACCAGCATTTTTGTAAGTTTAATATGGAGATAAATAACAATATAATATCCTCATACGTGTCCACTTATCTGAAAATCCAGAGGAGATTGCACATGTTCAAAATTTCAAGAATATAATAAACATTTTGACGAAGACAATCTAAATAGAAAGTTTGAGTCAAAAACCTGAAGTCTCCCTCCTAGAATAGGGAGGGTTTGGCAATATGCATCCCAATTCATATTGCAAGCAAACATTGCTGGACTTCACTTAAGAAATTGAAAGTTTGAAATTCTTTCCTTCTTACAAATTAGATGTAGGGAAAAGATAAAATAGAAATGACACAACATTTCATTTGTAGGAATACTGATTTTAAAGTGATCCCTTAGGTACATCACTTCTAAATATAGAAATCTCTGATGTTATCAGTATTGAGAGAAAAAAAGTGTCTAAACTGGAGGAGGATAGTAGCATCTCCTTGTCATAATTTCCAACAACAGTAGCATCATGTTGTTAGTGATGTTGTGTTGAGTATTATTTACGAATGAATTATATATTGATAGGACTAATATGTTTATGTGAACCTGTGGTTTTCGTCATACATGCATTTGTATCTGTTACAAATGATTAACAATTGAAGTAGATCCAATGCCATTCCAAAGTTTGTAGGTGGTCACTGGGTTGCTGCACTCTAAGTATGGATACCAAACTGTATGCTCGGCAATTAGATAAATAGATAAATATTACACAGTCCAAAGAAACATGTCAATTCTATTAATAAATGTGACTATTGCTTATAGATCACTGTGAATACAAGAATACCATCTACAAACAAGGCCAATCCTGGTTTGATGGCTGTGATTACAAATGTACCTGTGATGATGCTCTCTCAGGAGCCTACAGATGCCTCACAAGGTAAGTATTTGACTCTAAGGGTCAGAATCTTTCTCCAGTTTCTCACTCTAAAGACCAGTATCTCCCACTAAAGGTAATTATTGCTGTAAAGGTTAGTGTCTAACTCTAAAGTTAAATATTTCTTTAAAGGTTAGTGTCTCAATCTAAAGGTGAGTATTTCTCTAAAGGTTAGCGTCTCACTCTGAAGGTTAGTATTTCTCTAAAGGTTAGTGTCTCAATCTAAAGGTGAGTATTTCTCTAAAGGTTAGCGTCTCAATCTAAAGGTGAGTATTTCTCTAAAGGTTAGTGTCTCACTATAAAGGTTAGTATTTCTCTAAAGGTTAGTGTCTCACACTAAAGGTTAGTGTCTCACTCTAAAAGTCAGTATTTCTCTAAAAGTTAGGGTTTCACTCTTAAGGTCAATATTTCTCGAAGGTTAGTGTCTACTCTAAAAGGTCACTATCTCAGATTAAAGGCCAGTTTCTTTCAAAAGGTCTGTGTCTTACTCTTATGGTCAGGGTTTCGCTCTTAAAGTCAGTATCTGGCTCTCAAGGTCATTATTTCTACATACCAGTCAATGTCTCATTCTAGTGTCTCACTTTAAAGGTCACACTTGTGTCACACTTAAGGTCAGTATATCACTCCCAAAGTCATTATCTCTCCAAATTGGTGTTACTTGCTTGAGGTTAGTGTCACACTCCCAAGACTAGTTTTCCACTACTAAGTTGATTGTCATTTCCAAGATCAATCTCTCACTTTCAATGTAAGCATGGAACTTCAGACGTCATCAGTTCATTTTTTTGTGTCTTGTTCCAGTGGTGGTTGTATCACTAACAAGATTATTTCCATTTCCATTCCAAAGTACTTATCCTTAAGCATGCATGATCATCTTGGTTAAGATATGATAAGTTGTGTTTGTACTTATATAAAAATCCACTTCTTTACAAATTGACATGTATTTTTCAGATGTCCTACGTTCAACTCTATCAATGCCAGCTGTACAATGGTACCAGATCCCAACGACCCTTACTGCTGCAGAATTCCAAGCTGTCCAGCACAAAACACAACTGGCACTGCCACACAGATCCCCACCCCAGCACCTACAGGCTACTATTCAGGCTATCAGGGTGCCAGCATTGGTCAGTCTATGGTATTTTTGTATGTGTAATTAACAATGACTGCTGACATTAGCAAATTAGTTGAAATAGACTAATCATGCACCTCTTATTGATAAAGGAATCTGTCATTACTCTCTCTGCATCTGTCCCTCTATGCATCCCTTAGCTCCTGGGTTCCATAGCAAAAGATTGAAATGAGATGAATCACTCAACAGATCTAGTTCATTTTCATACTAAAGAGATATAATAAAAAAATCATAAAAAGTATGTTTTTGTGTTCATGAGTCAAATAGAATTATCTATGACTGATTTTAAAAGAGTGATTTCTCATTAATACCTCAATGAATTAAAACATTTATGAAGAATTTCATTAAATCAAGTTCTTACTTGACTACAATTTGGGATGGGAGTGTTTATATGAACACTTTCTCACTTTGTTTGCATTTTTCATGATTTCAGTGATAATTCTATATTTAAAACTTTTGTATGAGGCCACCCTCAAGAAGACCAGTAGATGGTTTCTTAATCTTTTAGCTTGTCTATTAATCGTAGTGGCTGAATTGATGTGGAACAATGAGGCAGTAATTGCTGCCTTTTGCACAGCTGACAATTTCTTGTATTTGACCAAACATTTACTCTTTTCACATGTAGTTTATCAACATTTTCTTATTAGATTTACCAAAGCAGATTCTGTCAAATTCTATTACAAATATCACCATTGCCTTCTCATGTCTTTAGCTGGGAAAACTTAATGGTCAAAGTGACTTCTTGAAGACCCCTCAGGAAAAGAGTGTTTAAATTTTGTTCAGCTTACAGCAAAGTCCGAATTGAGCAGAAAACTGTACAGCTTGTGCATTTTTCTTAAATGCTGTGATGTAACATAACATCATGTTAGCTTAACTTGTTTATATCGTCACAAATTGAAATTTTAAAACTATTATTACTGAACTACATTGGATTAAATGAAAAAAAATGTTCCATCAGTAACTTTCGATTTTGCTAACAAATTTTCATGTTATGTGAATACTGCCAATTTTCTGACAAGATGATTTGCTCTGGATCCAGTTAATTCGAAAAACATCTCTTAAGACAGGAGTTACTGGGTACTACTTTAATAGAAGAACACCTTTTCCAGGTTACTTTTATTCTTTTGGTTTCAGTAATTAAAATTTACCGTGATTCTGGATGTTTTTATTTGCAGGAAAATGTATATACAAAGGAGATAGTTATGTTCAGGGTGATACCTGGTCAGATGGCTGCGATTATGATTGTACATGTGTGGAAGCAGGCAAGGGACATTATGAGTGTACTGACAAGTATGTTCTAGAATACTCTCTATGGTTTTAAATTGTCTTGAGAATTTAACAAAAATTGTAAATATCCAATACCGACAGAGCCTCTTATGAATATATGGTTAGTAAGGCTTGTCATCATAAGTTATCTTAAATTCAAGGAGACAGATTTCCCAACTGTCTGTTTGAATGAATAAAAGTCTACATATTTTGCGAACTAAATTCAATGCTAAATGGCTTTATAGCCATTCTGTTTAGGTGTCTTTTATATTAAGATGCTGCTTTCAAATACAGAAATCACATAGTGATGTTTTGCAAGCTTAGCTGCATATATTGCATTGTCTTGTTTTTTCAGGTGCCCCCAATACCCGGGTCTGCCTTCTAACTGTCGTCTGATCTCTGACTTTACAAAACCTTGCTGTAAGAGGCCAGTGTGTGATGGCCAGACAGGGTCAGTAGTCACTGGTGTCAATCCTGTCATTGGTGGAACTACAGCGGCACCAAACCCAATACCAACACTAGCACCCAATGCTCGTAAGTCAACTGCATTTAAAGGAGTCATTGGCATGTTTTAAGAGTCTTTATTTTGTCGTAGAGGACATTTACACTGGGGGTCAAGGCCTAGGATACGGACAAAGTATGTTTATACGCCCTTGAATTAAGGGTGATATATAATGGCGTTGTCAGTTTATAGATTAATCTGCACTTCCATCTGTTGTAAACATTTTTTTTGTCTATACATTTTTCTATGGTTTCGGTTTCTCACTTGAAAACATTTTATTTTTATGCTCCTACCATTTTATGTTGGGGTGTATGGTGTTAACAATGTGTGTCTCCTATCATACACATTACACCATAGACATCAATAACAGTTATTATCCAGGCTACATATTGTGTTAACAATGCTCATCACTGCTGTCAGGCCCATTACACCATAGACATCAATAACAAATGTCATCCAGGCTACATATTGTGTTAACAATGCTCATCACTGCTGTCAGGCCAATTACACCATAGACATCAATAACAAATGTCATCCAGGCTACATATTGTGTTAACAATGCTCATCACTGCTGTCAGGCCCATTACACCATAGACATCAATAACAAATGTCATCCAGGCTACATATTGTGTTAACCATGCCAGTGTATCCTGTCAGTCCTGTTGCACCATAGACATCAATAACAACTGACATCCAGGCTACATATTGTTTTAACAATGCCTGTCTCTCCTGTCAGACTCATTTTCTCATTGTTTAAACCTTCAGGTACACCTTATTTTCATGACAATGCTTTGCTTTTCAACTGAAGATGAATCATTTTTGAAGGAGTTTGCCTTTTGATTTTTGGAGAATTTTAATCTTTAAATGTGGTTGATTATTGATTTAAAAGCATTGTGATTTGACAAATTTTTTTATGTCAATTTTAAGGTGCATTTTAAGATTTTTATGCATTTTAATGAAATAGTGTTTGTTCCTTTGAATTGGGAAGGGCTGTTTTGCTTAGCCTCATGAATGACGCGTTTGAAAAAATTGGTGTAAACAGTTGCTTGTGAACACTGATATACATACTCTAGTTGTCATGTGAAACCTAAAGATTTATTTGAAAATCAATTTAAAACATGTTCGATTACCAATAAGTAATGATATTTCATTACAGAATTCTGTGTTTATGAGAATGCTCAGTACGTCCAAGGTCAGGAATGGGAGGTTGGCTGTCAGTTCAGGTGTAGATGTGACGATGCCAGTAGGGGAGTCTATGTCTGTAATGAAAGGTAAACATGTAACAGATGAAACAGCCACTGGACCTCTAGTCCAAACACCATGTCTATTAAACACCTGAGTTCTAGGCAATGCACAAGCTCCAATCTCATGTCTGATATAAAACTGTGCAAGCATTTGTGATGTCTGACACTTTCCATTGATTCTACATCGTGTTTTTCTCAGCAGCAAAATTTTGACAATGATATATACTTACACTATTGAATATTTTAAATTGATTTTTTATGCACAAACTTTTCTTTAATATTGCCAAAAGTTTTTAGGAATGACATTGCAGTTTCTCAATTAGAGACTTTAATTACATAACGGTCATAGTTGGTGTTGTTTGGGTTCATTATTAATATCATTATTTTGCACAGAATATGAAAGACTATAATCAACAGAAATGTTTCTAACATTGATTTACCACCAAAATATCTTGTAAATGTATTTAATATATATAATTGACCACTAGATAATTGTTTATCACGTTAATGGAAAAGATCTTGTTCTGGCCTTATTTCCTCTTCGATTTGGCCTGATTCACCTTATAAGGTCACTATAACCTTGGCAATGAGCGTTTTTTCATGGATCATGCAAGTAACTTGCTTGAGTCCCATTTTCTATATCATTTGATTCTGGTGACTATATTGAACATTGATGCACATTGGGATATCTGTGTAAAGTCAGATCACTGTGACCTTGTCTTTGGACCTTGATCAAAGAAACGCCTTATTCGAGATATTTGTTCAAGTTAAACCACAATGGTAATCCGATCCATTCAGATAATGTTTCAGTGTTCAGTTTTGGTAACTTCATTTGTAATATAACTATCCTGCAGTAATCTCAGCTTATCAAAACATTTCTCCTTACCCAGGGAGTTGGCTTATTGCAGGACATAGAAATAGCATTGGTACTATGAGTTGGCTTATTACCAGAGATATATAATATCATTGATACTCTTGTAAGGTTTGACTTATTTCCTTATCAATAAGATAATCTGCTTGCATAATGAAAAAATATAATAGTTTTAATGCTGACTACATTGCAAGACAATAACAAACATGAGCATTAGAATATTTCACATTACAAGGGTTCTAATGGGGTAATGGTTCCAACATCAAACTTACGTTCCATATCAACATATCAAATATAGGTCACTGTGATTTTGATTTGTATTTCAATAACTTTCGTATGAGTACTTGGTAGTGTTGAAATAGATCCTAAGGCAGGACAATATCATTGTTTTAAAATATTTTTCTAAATATCTATAGGTGCCCACAATATAACAACTTGGGCAGTGAATGTAGTTTGGTGGCAGACGTTAATGATGCCTGTTGCCTTGCACCACGGTGTATATTCCCACCATTGACTGGTAATGCCACAGGAGGCCTCACTCCAGATCAGATCCCTACTGCCGCTCCAGGAGTCATCAGTGGAAGCATTAATATACCAACACCAGCACCTGTCCCCGGGGGTTCTGCAGTGGCCCCACCTCTTCTTAGTAAGTCATCATTACTGTATGTCTGATAAAGTGCAATAGATTTGCATGGTGTGAAAAGATGAAACTTATTTCTTCTCTTGCATTTTCTTGCTAAACAAAAGTGTATAATATATGCAAGCATTAAGATAAAGAGGATTTGTAGACAATTTATGACATTTCCAGCGTGGTGCGAGTACAAAGGAGCACGGTATGGTCAAGGCGAGAAGTGGTATGATGGCTGCGACTACCAATGTGAATGTGTGACAGCATCAACAGGCAAATTCAAATGTGTTGAAAGGTAAGTGTGCTGTAGAACATACATGTAGGATCTTAAATGAGTTTTCTCTTAAATTCTATGAAACTAGTCTTAGTACTTTTTATTTTTTTGAACGTTGGTGAGCAATGAAAAACATCTTGACAAGTTTCCTAAAGTCTCATAAGAAATGAAAACAAACAAAAATAATCACATAACATTTGACAGATATAGAGTTAAAAAGTGAAGTATCAGAGGGAGGCAGCCATTTTGTCCTCCCACTCACATTTTATGACCTTATGTCATTGTTTATATTAATCAATTTCTGCCTTTTGCAACCAATGAAAAAGCATTCCAGGGTATACTACACTAGTGATATATACTTTTATTCTTTAAACAGATCTTAATGAGTTATCTGAATGAATGACTTTGTTTTCAGTGGTTAAAATGCATATACACGATGCACAGGTGCAACCAATGTATGTACGTGTGTACAATTGTCGGTCTTTTGTTGACAAGTTGATGTTTACTAGGTATTGTGTAAATGTTTACAAAAAAAACCTCATTATTAGTTTTGTTTGTGTTTTATTTTGAATATTTCTGGTTTTGTAATATTCATAATTTATTTTTTGTTTGTGCATCAGGGGATATTAGGTTAGTTGGTCTAATGTTCTGAAATTTCTTGTCTTTTTTCACTTAGGTGTCGAAGATATTTGAATCTTCCTGCACAGTGCCGTCTAGTGAAGGATCCTGCAAACCCTTGTTGTAAGACTCCAGAATGTGACTTTCAGGGTGTGACTCAAGGCATCACTAACTTCCCAACCCCTCCTGTTGGCCCGACTTTAGGACCCCCAGGTCCAGGAGTTGGTCCTACTCTTGCACCTGGCCCAGGTTCCTTGCCAACTCCAGCACCAACACCATTAGGTAACAATATGTATTCACTTGATTTGGTGGATGCCTAACATACATTGCCCAAATACTTTGGTAAAAATTGGAAGAAATTTCTGTTCCTTTCTTACTTAATCTGGCGATATGAGCTTATGTAGCATGGCGTTGTGTCCATCATAAATCTCTATATTTTTTTTTCTCATTTCTTTAAGTCATAAATGGCTCTAAATTTTCCCATAAGCATCATTTTGAGAAGGGTATCTAATTTTGTATAAATGATGAATGTGGCTCCCTCTCCCCCTCTTCCTTTCCCAACTGTCAAAACTTCCCAAACCTGAGGGGCAATGCTCAAAAAAGAGAATTTTGCAAGTTCTTAAAAATCCTTCATCTTCAGTAAGAATGTTTGGAAATGTCCAACTTTGGTCAGAAGCATTGTTAATGAGGAAGACTCAACTTTGTATAAACAGTGAGTCTGACTTCGGATTCCTCGGGGGCCGAGGGATGGACCTCAATAGAGGAAGTAAAGAAATAGAAGTCCTATTTAAGTTTGGATAAAGGCATTTAGACAAAATTTGGTCAGAAGCATTTTTTGGGAAGAGAAGCCATAAAAGCCAGTATTGAATAAAATAGAATAGACAATTTTACAGGTAATCCAATTATATTTTTTAGATACATGTGTGTACAAGGGGAAAAACTACAACCAAGGCCAACAGTGGTATGATGGCTGTGACTTTGTATGTTATTGTGAAGATGGATCAGCTGGTGTCTACAGGTGTAGCGAGAGGTAATTATCAAACATTTTTCCCCTGTATGTTACTTCTAAATGAATGCTCTCTTTATGATGTGTAGTGAAAGGTAATTTTTGAACTGTCATTTGTGTTTCTCACAATGCAGATTGATAATCCTGGGAGCCAAAAAACAAGCCAATTTCTGCAAATTTTTACCATTTTAAAAATAAGAATGAAATTATTATCTAATATATAAAAAAAAGGAATGGTCAGATTTGAGGGTTGCCTGGTCATTTTCTTTCCTTGGAATGATGAGAATAATATTTCTTTCCTGCAGTATGAGTCATCAGTTAATATAACTTTTTTGTGTTTCAGATGTGCTGCCTTCCCAAAACTACCTGCCAGTTGCAAACTTGTGCCTGATCCTCAGGATCCTTTCTGCTGTGAGGTACCTGAGTGTTCCTTCACTCCTTCAAATGGCACATATTCTGGCTACGGCTACCCAACTGCTGCTCCTGGTGTGATTACTGGAGGTAGTGTTGTGAATCCTACACCGAGACCCAACGGCGTGCCCACAGCTCAGCCCATCCCTGGTGTGTCTACAGTAGCCCCATCGTTAGGACCTACATTCAAAGGTAATCATATTTAAATCAGATGTTATACTTTATCTCTTCCTTTTATTTTTATACGCTGCCAGAGGCGGTCAGATTTTGGCGTCATCTTCTTCGTCTGTCCGTCCGTATGTCCGTACGTCCATTTCTTGTGAACGCAACTCCTCCTAAACTGATCATCAGATTTTCACGAAACTTACTCAATGTCACTAATACAATGGTTTGATGTGCAGGAAGGGGCCATTTTACGGTTCATTTATTTTGTAAGATTTATGCCATTTTATCTTGATCTTTATATTTTGTGGCAGCGTATATTGTGTCCACAGCAATCTTGTTGTTACCATGTTTATGTAAGAATTACATTTCCAACATATTTCCAATATACTCATTTCTCCTCAATATACTCTGTATTTTTGTGCTTTTCGAAGGGAATAGTCAATGCTTTGTCCGGCTGTCTGTCTGTCCATCCGTCATTAATTTTTTGTGGCATATCACAAAAAATATAATAGGTATCAATATGAAACTTCATAGGTAGATATATCTTGATATGGAGAAGTGCAGTGTATGTGTTCTTGATTCTGAAATATTATCACAATCAGTTAAAACATGAGGGTGCATGATGCAGGCAATCTCATTTTGATCTGTCCTATCATTATGTTAGAATAATAATGTTACAAAATTATATATCAATAATGTTTATATACCTGCAGATGTATGTGTGTATAAAGGCCAGCAGTATACACAGGGCCAGAAGTGGGAAGATGGCTGTGACTACAACTGTGAATGTGCTGATGCCAAGACAGGATTCTACCAGTGTTCTGAACGGTAAAATGTATAAATTATCCTAGCCTTAAAAACAGTTACACAGCCATACCACTTCATGTAAACTAGGTGTAAGGGTACCAGTGTTCTGAACGGTAAAATGTATGAATTATCCTAGCCTTAAAAACGGTTACACAGCCATACCACTTCATGTAAACTAGGAGTAAGGTACGTTCTTTAATTCTCACCATATTCATGATGTCTTGAAACCTCAAAACAAAGTGCCCCTGTATCCTTCATAACAGCTTTGATCGTATATATTGAGGGAATATTTGTCTAATAAATTATAAGTGTCAAATCTGGAATAATGATAATTTGCTTTATATGTTACAAGTTTATTTACTTTTACTTAAGTTCTTAAAAAAAACTTAACATAATAATTCAAAGTCAGCTAGTTTATGCCAGGTTGTTCACACTGACATCCCAATGGTGGACTTGGATCCTACTTCTGATTTCTGAGGCAGGATTAATGAGAAAAACAGAATTCAACTTTTCAATCTATATAATAAATATCAATATACCGATATTATAAGCTTCACAGTCGTAAATCATCTTTTTTTTAATGAAGTAAATGCTAACATCCATGTGCTTTGAACAGCATCATGCGCAAAAAACCAACCCCCCAAAAATTTTTTTTGGTAGAGACGACAAAATTTTAATCGAGTACCAGAACACTACCACAAAATTTGAATTGAGTACCAGAAAAAGTTGAATCGTTTTGGTTGCTTGTGTCTTTTTTAGTGGAAACTGTATTGACTGTATCAGTTCATTCCAAAGCAAATGTTCCATTTTAAGGACTATGCTGTTATAATTGGATGACATTTTCAGTTTAATTGAAATTAGATTATGCATGAAGCAGACAATGCTCTGTAATACCATCATAAGTACAAGTGGATTTAAGGTGAATGCTTTTAAACAAGAATGTGCACTATTGTATTGATTCAGTATGAGGTGTCTCATTTAATAGTCCCCCCATTAGAAATGGGGAGATGGGTTATAGTTAGGGACTACGGTAAAACTCACTTGTGTTTAACACCCTTGGAAGAAATATGTCAGATGAGTCGAATGTGTTGTTTGGTCCTGTTTTTCCCCCATCTTTATCTTAGTGAATTGAACAAGGATGATTTGAATACTGAGGAATTAAATACTGTGTTTGTGTCCAATATGTTTTGTGGTCCATCCTTTGTAATTTCTACCAATATTTCCTGTTTGTGTCAAACCTTTAGGTGTCATCATGTCTGAGGTAAAATTTCTTGGCTTTGGTACAAATGACGTAGTGTGTGATCAGTCTGCTGTGTTAACTATTGTAGGTTTCTTGTATTGATTGGACATTAATCTGGCGTTTATACAGGTGCACATTTGTTGCTTGAATTTATAAGGAATTAGGCCACCAAAATTAAAATACATCAACTGTAGTCTTTTCGTTGTAAATCTACTGTGTTCTGTTTTCTTTTTTATGTTTTTTATGTGCATGGTTTGTGTATAATTTTGCAAAAGTGACGTCAATGCAGCTTTTGCCTTTCATAACCTAACTCAATGCTATTGATGTTACATCAATGTAGATTAATCAAGAGTAAATATTAATTGAGATTTATTTAAAAGAAATTGTTAACAAGATAAAGGGATTTTAAGTATGAGTACAATTTTTGTGTTGCTTTGTCTATCAATTTCACTAAGTTACGTGTTTGAGAGTTGGTTAGTATTCCAGTGTGTGTACTGCAATGACAATTTTGGTTCTATGTATATTTATACCGATAACTTTTTATTTGATTAAAGGAGATAATTATCATATAAATAAAAATAAGATCAATCTTAATTGCACGATGTCTCTGTTCATAAAAACTGGCTATGTCAAACCATCAGATAAGTCGAATATTTCATTTGGTCCCATCGACTTCAATTTATCTGTGTGGTACTGCCTATTGTTGAGGCAGTGTGTCATCGTAAGTAGGTCACTCCGACCTGCATCAGAGAAAACGTTTGTCAGTGCTCTTTCTTTTACCCTACTTATCACTTGAAAGTCTTACTTTGGGTATTGGTTTACCTTGGTTAGGCAGTGTAGCCTTGGCATATAATTTCAAATTTGATAAGGGACCGTAATTGTTGAAATCTGTTGAGTTGCCTTGTGTATGAAATTATTCTCATTAGAAATAAATGACCAGACCTTTTCCATCACCAACAAATCATTTAAAATCTGGAGTGAATTGAATAAATGTTTTTAGTTCTTGTTTTCTTTCATTCAAGTTACAAGTACCTTAAGAACAGGAAATTGTTTTTGTAGATGCTCAAGGTTTGTGAACCTGCCCGCTGGATGTACTCTACAGAGGGACTACCTGAACCCATGTTGTATGAAACCATATTGTGTCCTCAAACCCACACCTAAACCTGCAGTTACTCCATCCTTAGGACCTGGTCAGACTCCATCACCCCAGCCCAACACATCACCTAATCAAGTGTGTATATATAACGGTGTGCCATTCACGCAGGGACAGTCCTGGTCGGATGGGTGCGAGCTGAAGTGTGTATGTGAAAATGCCACTACAGGATACTTCAGATGTAATGACAGGTGAGTCTCCCAGCAGTACAGAGGCAATTTCAAGGCAACCATGTCCCAAAACATAAGGAAGCTTTCCTAATATAGTTAAGTGTTGTTTGTACTCAGGATATTATTCCTCATATATTTGTTCATAGAATTTCTATTGATATTGATAGGAACAAATAATTTTCATTACTCAGGGAAACAAATGAAATGAATTTTCATCTTGGCACCTTTTTTCACTTCAATTCAAATTTTTATGCTTTTGGTTTATGAATCTCAAAAGAATAATGAAAACAACCCTTGCTTACAGGTGTCCCCACTACGATTTGACTCCAGGCTGTACAATGATCACTGACCCACGGGACTCGTGTTGTGTAAGACCATATTGTGACCCTAGAATTACACCCACGCCTGCTCCGGCCATCCCAACTGCCCCAGGAATCCCCGGACAGACCTACACTCCTCTGCCTGGACAGACCTATGCACCTGGCCTGTACCCAACACTACCTGGAGGAATAACCCTTATGCCTGGCATGATGATTACTCCTGCACCTGGACAGACATATGCTCCTGGTTTGTACCCAACCCTTCCAGGTGGTGCCACTCTAGTACCACCATTAGCCAACACTCCCTATCCAGGCTATACATCTGCACCAATACCTACTGCTCCCGGAGTACCAGGACAGTTGTATACACCTGCCCCAGGGAAAACATATGCACCATATCTGTATCCAACAGTTTCAGGTGGACAGCCGCTTGTACCTGGAATGGTTCTCACTCCACAGCCGGGCCAGACCTATGCTCCTGGTTTGTACCCTACCCTTCCAGGTGGTGCCACTCTAGTACCACCATTAGCCAACACACCACGTCCAGGTTACACCTTTGCTCCTGTTCCCACTGCTCCAGGTGTACCAGGACAGACCTACACTCCTTCTCCAGGTAAAACTTACAGACCAGACCTATATCCAACAGTACCAGGGGGTGAGACACTGATGCCAGGAATGATGTTAACCCCTAAACCAGGCCAGGTATATATTCCAGGCTACTATCCAACTCTTCCCGGAGGTGTAACACTTGTTCCTCCCTTGGCTTACACACCACCTTCTACATACACAGTTGCTCCTCAAATACCAACAGCACCTGGAATAATTGGACAGACATACACCCCATCACCAGGTAAAACATATGCCCCAGGACTCTACCCAACTGTACCAGGAGGACAAACCCTTGTACCTGGTATGATGCTCACCCCACAACCAGGAAAGACTTATGCTCCTGGACTCTATCCAACACTTCCTGGAGGAAAGACCCTAATACCACCACTTATGTACACACCTTTCCCAGGATATACCTATGCTCCACCAATACCAACTGCCCCTGGAATCCCAGGACAAACATACACACCTTCACCAGGAAAGACCTTTGCCCCAGGACTCTACCCAACTGTACCAGGTGGACAAACCCTTGTTCCAGGCATGATGTTGACTCCTGCTCCTGGTCAGACCTACCCTCCACAACTGTACCCAACATTACCAGGTGGTGCTACCTTAGTGCCACCATTTGCTGGATACACATTTGCACCAATTCCCACGGCACCAGGTATTCCAGGGCAGACATACACACCTTCTCCAGGACAAACATATGCACCAGGACTTTACCCGACTGTACCAGGTGGACAGACGCTTGTGCCCGGCATGATGCTGACTCCACAACCAGGGAAGACATACGCTCCAGGACTCTATCCTACGCTTCCTGGTGGAGCAACTCTGGTACCACCAATGGCATACACACCATATCCAGGATATACAAACAGTCCACCAATTCCCACTGCTCCTGGTGTTCCAGGACAGATATACACACCATCACCAGGTAAAACGTATGCCCCAGGACTCTACCCAACTGTACCAGGAGGACAAACTCTTGTACCTGGTATGATGCTTACCCCACAACCAGGGAAGACCTATGCTCCTGGACTCTATCCAACACTTCCTGGAGGAAAGACCCTAATACCACCACTTATGTACACACCTTTCCCAGGATATACCTATGCTCCACCAATACCAACTGCCCCTGGAATCCCAGGACAAACATACACACCTTCACCAGGAAAGACCTTTGCCCCAGGACTCTACCCAACTGTTCCAGGTGGACAAACCCTTGTTCCAGGCATGATGTTGACTCCTGCTCCTGGTCAGACCTACCCTCCACAACTGTACCCAACATTACCAGGTGGTGCTACCTTAGTGCCACCATTTGCTGGATACACATTTGCACCAATTCCCACAGCACCAGGTATTCCAGGTCAGACATACACACCTTCTCCAGGACAAACATATGCACCAGGGCTTTACCCGACTGTACCAGGTGGACAGACGCTTGTGCCTGGCATGATGCTGACTCCACAACCAGGGAAGACATACGCTCCAGGACTCTATCCTACGCTTCCTGGTGGAGCAACTCTGGTACCACCAATGGCATACACACCATATCCAGGATATATAAACAGTCTACCAATTCCCACTGCTCCTGGTGTTCCAGGACAGACATACACACCATCACCAGGTAAAACGTATGCCCCAGGACTCTACCCAACTGTACCAGGAGGACAAACTCTTGTACCTGGTATGATGCTTACCCCACAACCAGGGAAGACCTATGCTCCTGGACTCTATCCAACACTTCCTGGAGGAAAGACCCTAATACCACCACTTATGTACACACCTTTCCCAGGATATACCTATGCTCCACCAATACCAACTGCCCCTGGAATCCCAGGACAAACATACACACCTTCACCAGGAAAGACCTTTGCCCCAGGACTCTACCCAACTGTTCCAGGTGGACAAACCCTTGTTCCAGGCATGATGTTGACTCCTGCTCCTGGTCAGACCTACCCTCCACAACTGTACCCCACATTACCAGGTGGTGCTACCTTAGTACCACCATTTGCTGGATACACATTTGCACCAATTCCCACGGCACCAGGTGTTCCAGGTCAGACATACACACCTTCTCCAGGACAAACATATGCACCAGGACTTTACCCGACTGTACCAGGTGGACAGACGCTTGTGCCTGGCATGATGCTTACACCACAGCCAGGCTTGACATATGCTCCTGGACTCTATCCTACGCTTCCTGGTGGAGCAACTCTGGTACCACCAATGGCATACACACCATATCCAGGATATACAAACAGTCCACCAATTCCCACTGCTCCTGGTGTTCCAGGACAGACATACACACCATCACCAGGTAAAACATATGCCCCAGGACTCTACCCAACTGTACCAGGAGGACAAACCCTTGTACCTGGTATGATGCTTACACCACAGCCTGGCCAGACCTATGCTCCTGGACTCTATCCAACACTTCCTGGTGGAATTACTCTTGTTCCTCCATTTGCTAACACTCCATACCCTGTTTTCACTGTTGCTCCTCAAATACCAACAGCACCTGGAATAATTGGACAGACATACACCCCATCACCAGGTAAAACATATGCCCCAGGACTCTACCCAACTGTACCAGGAGGACAAACCCTTGTACCTGGTATGATGCTCACCCCACAACCAGGGAAGACTTATGCTCCTGGACTCTATCCAACACTTCCTGGAGGAAAGACCCTAATACCACCACTTATGTACACACCTTTCCCAGGATATACCTATGCTCCACCAATACCAACTGCCCCTGGAATCCCAGGACAAACATACACACCTTCACCAGGAAAGACCTTTGCCCCAGGACTCTACCCAACTGTTCCAGGTGGACAAACCCTTGTTCCAGGCATGATGTTGACTCCTGCTCCTGGTCAGACCTACCCTCCACAACTGTACCCAACATTACCAGGTGGTGCTACCTTAGTGCCACCATTTGCTGGATACACATTTGCACCAATTCCCACGGCACCAGGTATTCCAGGTCAGACATACACACCTTCTCCAGGACAAACATATGCACCAGGGCTTTACCCGACTGTACCAGGTGGACAGACGCTTGTGCCCGGCATGATGCTAACCCCACAACCAGGGAAGACATATGCCCCAGGATTGTATCCCACACTGCCTGGTGGAGCAACTCTGGTACCACCATTGATCAATACTCCATACCCTGGTTTTACATATCCTACGCCCATTCCCACTGCTCCAGGTATACCGGGACAAACATACACTCCGTCTCCAGGAAATACTTACAGACCAGACCTATATCCAACAGTACCAGGGGGACAAACTCTTGTACCTGGGATGATTCTTACTCCACTGCCGGGCCAGACCTATGCTCCTGGTTTGTACCCAACCCTTCCAGGTGGAGCCACTCTAGTACCACCATTAGCCAACACGCCACGTCCAGGTTACACCTTTGCTCCTGTTCCCACTGCTCCAGGTGTACCAGGACAGACCTATACACCTTCTCCAGGAAAAACTTACAGACCAGACCTATATCCAACAGTACCAGGGGGTGAGACACTGATGCCAGGAATGATGCTTACCCCTAAACCAGGCGAGGTCTATATTCCAGGTTTGTACCCGACCTTACCAGGAGGTATCACCCTTGTGCCACCTATGATTTACACTCCTTATCCAGGATACACGAACAAACCCCCAATACCTACTGCTCCTGGAATTCCTGGCCAGACATATACTCCATCTCCTGGGAAAACGTATGCTCCTGGTCTTTACCCAACTGCTCCGGGCGGTCAGACTTTAGTCCCTGGCATGATGCTGACCCCTAAACCAGGACAGACTTATGCTCCTGGGTTATATCCAACTCTGCCTGGAGGACAGACTTTGATTCCTCCTCGGATATACACACCTTATCCTGGATTCACATATGCTCCACCAATCCCAACTGCTCCAGGGGTACCTGGACAGACCTACACACCTGCTCCAGGTCTGACGTATGCACCTTATTTGTACCCAACAATTCCAGGCGGACAAACTCTTGTACCAGGCATGATCCTGACTCCACTTCCTGGCAAGACCTACGCACCTGGTTTTTACCCAACATTACCAGGTGGTGCTACCTTAGTACCACCATTTGCTGGATACACATTTGCACCAATTCCCACGGCACCAGGTGTTCCAGGTCAGACATACACACCTTCTCCAGGACAAACATATGCACCAGGACTTTACCCGACTGTACCAGGTGGACAGACGCTTGTGCCTGGCATGATGCTCACCCCACAACCAGGGAAGACATACGCTCCAGGACTCTATCCTACGCTTCCTGGTGGAGCAACTCTGGTACCACCATTGGCATACACACCATATCCAGGATATACATTTAGTCCACCAATTCCCACTGCTCCTGGTGTTCCAGGACAGACATACACACCATCACCAGGTAAAACATATTCCCCATGGCTTTACCCAACTGTACCAGGAGGACAAACCCTTGTACCTGGTATGATGCTCACCCCACAGCCGGGCCAGACCTACGCTCCTGGACTCTATCCAACGCTTCCTGGAGGTGCTACGTTGATTCCACCTTTTAAAACAACACCTATTCCTACTGCTCCAGGTGTGCCAGGCCAAACCTACACTCCTGCTCCAGGACAGACCTATAGCCCAGGACTCTACCCCACCTTACCAGGGGGCATCACACTTGTCCCAGGCATGATGCTTACACCACAACCAGGAAAGACATTCCCTCCAGGAATTTTGCCAACTCTACCAGGAGGAGTAACATTAGTGCCTCCTTTGGCATATACACCTTACCCTGGTTACACTTTTGCTCCACCAATTCCTACTGCACCAGGTATCCCTGGTCAAACTTACACACCTTCTCCAGGACAAACATATGCTCCAGGGCTCTATCCGACCATACCAGGTGGACAAACCCTTGTACCTGGCATGATGCTCACCCCACAGCCGGGTCAGACCTACGCTCCTGGACTTTATCCCACCTTACCTGGTGGCGCAACTCTAGTGCCTCCATATGCACCTACGCCGTATCCAGGGTTCACTTATTTCCCACCTATACCAACAGCTCCAGGAATACCAGGACAGACCTACACGCCTTCCCCAGGCAAGACCTTTGCACCTTATCTATATCCAACAGTACCTGGTGGTGAGACACTGATGCCGGGAATGATGTTGACGCCAGAACCAGGTGTAATGTACCAGCCTGGCCTCTACCCAACACTTCCTGGTGGTGCAACACTTGTACCTCCTCTAGCTAGCACTCCATACCCTAAATACACCTATGCTCCACCTATACCTACTGCTCCTGGAATAATTGGACAGACATACACCCCATCACCAGGAAAAACATATGCCCCAGGACTCTACCCAACTGTACCAGGAGGACAAACCCTTGTACCTGGTATGATGCTTACGCCAAAGCCGGGCCAGACCTATGCTCCTGGACTCTATCCAACACTTCCTGGAGGAAAGACCCTAATACCACCACTTATGTACACACCTTTCCCAGGATATACCTATGCTCCACCAATACCAACTGCCCCTGGAATCCCAGGACAAACATACACACCTTCACCAGGAAAGACCTATGGACCTGCAGGATTCTACCCAACTCTTCCAGGCGGACAATGGCTTGTTCCAGGCATGATCTTGACTCCTGCTCCTGGTCAGACCTACCCTCCTAACCTGTACCCAACATTACCAGGTGGTGCTACCTTAGTACCACCATTTGCTGGATACACATTTGCACCAATTCCCACGGCACCAGGTGTTCCAGGTCAGATTTACACACCTTCTCCAGGACAAACATATGCACCATATCTTTATCCAACAGTACCAGGTGGTATACCACTTGTACCCGGCATGATGCTGACTCCACAACCAGGGAAAACGTATGCCCCAGGACTATACCCAACACTCCCTGGTGGTGCAACTCTTGTACCACCTATGGCACAAACTCCATACCCAGGATATACATATCCTGCACCAATACCTACTGCTCCAGGAGTACCAGGACAGTTGTATACACCTGCCCCAGGGAAAACATATGCACCATATCTGTATCCAACAGTATCAGGTGGACAGTTGCTTGTACCTGGGATGATTCTTACTCCACTGCCGGGCCAGACCTATGGTCCTGGTTTGTATCCAACCCTTCCAGGTGGTGCCACTCTAGTACCACCATTAGCCAACACGCCCTATCCAGGCTACACCAATGCTCCGATTCCCACTGCTCCAGGTATACCAGGACATACCTACACTCCTTCTCCAGGTAAAACTTATGCACCATACTTGTATCCAACAATATCAGGTGGTGAGACCCTTATGCCAGGAATGATTCTGACCCCACAACCTGGTGTTATGTATCAGCCAGGCATGTACCCAACTCTTCCAGGAGGTTTCACACTGGTACCTCCCCTGGCTAACACTCCATATCCAGGATACACAAATGTACCACCGACACCTGTCGTCACCCCATCGCCTTATCCTGTACCCACTGCTGTTCCTGGTATCTTTGAAGGCAAAGGAGTAAACGGACAAGGAAGTAAGTCAGAGAATTTATAAAGAATTTGTTCAGTTGGTTGATATCAACAGGCAGAGATCTGGGCTAAGGCTGGTCTACTTCAGCCCGGCTAAAAACTGAAATGCCAAATTTCATTTTACAATTTTTTAATCAATGAATGTAAATGAGAAAGTTGTGCACAAGTCAAAGGAAATTGAAAAAGATTATTATAAAAAAATATTAAAAAATAAGTTGGATATATATATTTTTTTCAGAGGTGTGTATGTATGGAGGTGTAGCATACCATCAGGGAGAGAAATGGCAGGATGGCTGTGCTTACAATTGTGAATGTATTGATGAGTCTATTGGCAGATACAGGTGTAAAGAAAAGTGAGTTTTTATTTCTGGTTCATCTATCGTATGACAAAGGCAATTTATCAGGATAACTCCAGGCAAGTAATTGGGGCCACATTGTAGACCTTGTACTCATGTTGAAATTGCTTTGACAGGTGTCCTTTGTTCCTCAATGTACCAAGCTACTGTCGCCTCGTGGTGGACCCTAATGATGCCTGCTGTAAGGTTCCTCAGTGTGTGGAGCCCACTCTGCGCCCCACCCCTGCTCCTGAACAGGTCCCTGGTGTATCTCCCACCCCACATACTGGACCACAGACCATTGCACCAACGCTGAAAGGTAGGAGTAGACTAACTATGGCTATAAGGTTATATGACACATGTGTTTATCCATCATCACTATCAAGATCACCTTAAGTCAAGAAAAAATTTAAGGGATGAAGTACACAATTACGTTTAAGAGAAACTATTATAATCTTTTAAAACGCTGAACGGTTATCTATCTGAGTATATTCAAATATAAAGATTGAATTCACAGTGTTGCTGTGAAATATAATTTCAAACAACATGCTGGATTAAGCATTATTGCTTTCATTTCTGAATCTCCATGATGCTTAATAAATTGGCTAGATACATTATCTATGACATCATGACGAGTGATTATGTGACATGATTGATGGGAGATCACCATGTAGTCTATACAATTTTTAACAATATCATTTAGTTTAGGTTTGAAAGTTCTGATAAGATTTATTTCCTTTCAACAGATTTCATTATTTGACTATGGTCAAATGGTGTAACTTATCACAACCTGTTGTAGGAAACATTATAACGTTTTAGAAACAGTTACTATGGCTACACAATCCTTGCTTCTGATAGGTCAAAATTTAGATATTGTCTGATTTTTTAAAAAATTGACATGTAGGGATATAATCACTGTATGTGTTGTATTGCCATGACAAGTATGCTAAGGAAAATGGTGACCTCTGATTGGTTCAAATTTATATATTGCCCAATTTTGACCAAATTTGTCTATAGGGACATTTGGGGATTCCAAACATCACCATATATGTTTTTTTTCATAACAACTATGCTAAGGCAAATTGTCTCCTTTTATTTGTTAAAATAAAGATGTTTGATTTTTACCTAATTTTGTATATTGAGGAATTAGGGAATTCTAAAAACTGTTTTTGTCATTTTTTTCATTCATCAAAATTGGAATATAATGGTTTTTGGATCTGTGGAAAGGGGTATTACACGTTCTCAAGATGACAATTCTATTCTTCATGTTTGCAGAGACATGTGTGTTTAATGGGAAGTCCTATACTCAGGGTCAGCAGTGGTATGATGGCTGTGACAGAACATGTGTGTGTGAAGATGCTCATATGGGCTACTACCGCTGTGACGATAGGTAAAATAATCAAGCAGACCAGATCAAAGAGTATTTTCATTTCTTGCTCAGCTACATACATTGATGCTATAATAGTGATATGAAAAATTTGATAGGAGATTTTATCATTGTATAATTAAAGTTTTGTACCATCAAAGGAGAAAAGTCTGTGGTAAAATGTACAACAATATGACAATATATGATCAAGTAGTAACTTGACATTGAGTAACCAGACTTATTCTTTTGACAGGTGTGCCAAGTTCCCAAATCTTCCCAATACATGTACGCTGACAGCTGACCCGAAGGATCCTCAGTGTTGCAAGGTGCCCCAATGTATCCCTATTCCAGGAGTGAATGGAAACACCATTAACCCATCAGCACAACCAATCATTGTGACCGGTGTTCCTGGAGTTATCACAGGGGTTGGTGGTACACCTGTACCACATCCCTATGTGACCCCCATTCTACCACCGGGACAAACACCACCCACCCGCATCACTCCTTTACCTAAAAGTATGACATCTTTGATCAGTTATACATATCATGCATTGATAATGGACATACAATACCCCACTCCATCCCAACAAAGTTACACGGGTTTACAGGAATCACCCTTAGATGTATTATACACTACTCCATCCCAACAAAGTTACACGGGTTTACAGGAATCACCCTTAGATGTAATATACACTACTCCATCCCAACAAAGTTACACGGTTTTACAGGAATCACCCTTAGATGTATTATACACTACTCCATCCCAACAAAGTTACAAGGGTTTACAGGAATCACCCTTAGATGTATTATACACTACTCCATCCCAACAAAGTTACACGGTTTTACAGCAATCACCCTTAGATGTATTATACACTACTCCATCCCAACAAAGTTACAAGGGTTTACAGGAATCACCCTTAGATGTATTATACACTACTCCATCCCAACAAAGTTACACAGGTTTACAGGAATCACCCTTAGATGTATTATACACTACTCCATTCCAACAAAGTTACACAGGTTTACAGGAATCACCCTTAGATGTATTATACACTACTCCATTCCAACAAAGTTACACGGGTTTACAGGAATCACCCTTAGATGTATTATACACTACTCCATCCCAACAAAGTTACACAGGTTTACAGGAATCACCCTTAGATGTATTATACACTACTCCATTCCAACAAAGTTACACAGGTTTACAGGAATCACCCTTAGATGTATTATACACTACTCCATTCCAACAAAGTTACACAGGTTTACAGGAATCACCCTTAGATGTATTATACACTACTCCATCCCAACAAAGTTACACGGGTTTACAGGAATCACCCTTAGATGTATTTACACTACTCCATCCCAACAAAGTTACAAGGGTTTACAGGAATCACCCTTAGATGTATTATACATTACTCCATCCCAACAAAGTTACACGGGTTTACAGGAATCACCCTTAGATGTATTATACATTACTCCATCCCAACAAAGTTACACGGGTTTACAGGAATCACCCTTAGATGTATTATACACTACTCCATCCCAACAAAGTTACAAGGGTTTACAGGAATCACCCTTAGATGTATTATACATTACTCCATCCCAACAAAGTTACAAGGGTTTACAGGAATCACCCTTAGACGTAATATACACTACTCCATCCCAACAAAGTTACAAGGGTTTACAGGAATCACCCTTAGACGTAATATACACTACTCCATCCCAACAAAGTTACAAGGGTTTACAGGAATCACCCTTAGATGTATTATACATTACTCCATCCCAACAAAGTTACAAGGGTTTACAGGAATCACCCTTAGATGTATTATACACTACTCCATCCCAACAAAGTTACACGGGTTTACAGGAATCACCCTTAGATGTATTATACACTACTCCATCCCAACAAAGTTACACGGTTTTACAGGAATCACCCTTAGATGTATTATACACTACTCCATCCCAACAAAGTTACACGGTTTTACAGGAATCACCCTTAGATGTATTATACACTACTCCATCCCAACAAAGTTACACGGTTTTACAGGAATCACCCTTAGATGTATTATACACTACTCCATCCCAACAAAGTTACACGGTTTTACAGGAATCACCCTTAGATGTATTTACACTACTCCATCCCAACAAAGTTACAAGGGTTTACAGGAATCACCCTTAGATGTATTATACATTACTCCATCCCAACAAAGTTACAAGGGTTTACAGGAATCACCCTTAGACGTAATATACACTTCTCCATCCCAACAAAGTTACATGGGGTTTACAGGAATTACCCTGTTTAGACAACTTCTAAACTGCAACGTCAATTCAGACAAAATTGATGTTCAGATGTACATCTCAACTTACACAAGCAGTTGGTACCTTTATTATGATATGTAACTATTTACTTGAGGGTCATATAATGTAGTTAAGTTGGTTGTTATCTTAATAGCTGTTTGTAGATTTTAACATTACGAAAAATCCTTGCTGAAATATTTTTAGGGTTAAAATCTGAATCTTAAGTTTTTTCTTTGAGACTTGTTCACATTTATAGTATTTTAACCTAAAGTTGTGATGTCCTGTGTGTTAGTATGTTAGTTTTTAATTTTATTTGGAGAATATGATACAATTATCTATCTTTTGAATTTTGTTTTAGTTGATCATGGACAAATTTTGGAATATATTGCACTTTAAGATGATTTTATCAAAAAAAAATAATTGAGCAGAAAAAAGTTTAGTGTTCTGTCACGATGCTATTGTAAATATTGCAGACGAGTGTATTTACAAGGGTCAAGCTTATCACCAAGGTCAGAAATGGCAGGACGGCTGTGATTACAATTGTGAATGTGTTGATGGAAAGATGGGCAAATACCAGTGTACACAGAGGTAGGGCTCCTTTCTACAGTCTGGAGTATGACCAGAGTGTGACTATAACTAATAGTTTAATGATGGTACTCTCGTAGTGAAAAGTGACTGTCATGATAGTGACTAAGTGACATGTTAAAGTCACACAGATTTAAGTCTTGTTTGAATGAGTCATTGCTGCCTCTGTTGCATCAGTGACATATTGGTTTCATTGTTTTTATCAATATATTATCGGATTGCTTTCTTGTTGACAATATCATCATTTAATCAATACAAGATAACAAACCTTTTTGGTGCTTAAACACTTACATTTGAGGGTGTTAAAAAATAATGCTACATTTTAAGGATTGAGTTTATATGATAGTATTGTGATATTTCCATGTTAATAGTTTATAATAGATACTCCAAATGTCAACCTTAAGTCAAGTTAAATGTACTTTTTTGAGGATATTAATGATTGAGGGGAACCACCTTTGTATTCATGAGATACATTTGATAAAATTTGAGTCTAAACTTTGAATTAAAGTGAAAAATATAGTACTTAAAAGTATAAGATAAGCATATGTTGTACATATCAGGTGCTCGACCTTCCCCGTCATTCCACCACAATGTCAGCTACAGAGGGACACCAAGGACTACTGTTGTTTTGTTCCACATTGTGACTTCAACCAGACTGTGCCAACTTCAGCACCACAATTTTCTCCTGTTCCTGGGGCTTCCAATATACCATCCACTGGTGAGTATTGCCCCAACCCTTCTCTTCCTCTGAGGATTTCCAAACAGCATTTCACAATTATATAAAACTTTAAAAGTTTGAGTTGCTTGAAAATGTTTCTTCCTTTTTGAAAACTTTGTTGAAGACAAACATTTCTTCCTGATGTTTATTTAATCTATCAAGCACAAAAAATGCATTAAATCATGGACAAGAATTAATAAAAAGAAAAAAAAAACAGTTATGTTTTTTTCATGGTTAGGGGCATATAGTGTTACTCTTGGTTGTCATTCTGTAATCATGCCATTTCTGTTCATTTACTCTCTAACAGAAAAAGATCTGTTATATGTTGTTGTATATTGAAAATATGCAGGTCAAGTTCTGATTTGGTTATGGTGAAGTTATTGTTTCTAGAGTCTTGACCTTTAACTTTGAAAAAGTTTAAGTAAAAGTTTCACAGAAATGATAAAACCTTAATTGAAGAACTTTGTCTGTGGAAATCTATAATACCTCATAACAAAGCCAATTACACAAAAAATATACATGCAATTTTCTAGCTTTGTACTAATTAACTTTTTACCTTGATAACAAGTAAGATAGATATGGACTGCATTGAATGAGTGATAGACTTACCCTGTCCAAAACAAGTCCATAAACAAGAATTTGATAACTAAAATCCTTTGTTGATAATTTATCTTGATACCTTGTATCGACCTTACCTAGAGGCAATAATTGTTTAAAGGTTACAAATAAAAGTGTATTATAAATTGCCTTTCTTTCTGTTAACATTTTAAAATATAGCTCATTGTTATCAATTTCAGCATTCTGTGTGTACAATGGCCTCCCATTCAAACAGGGACAGGTCTGGGAGGAAGGGTGCTCTAAGCAATGTCGCTGTGACAATGCTGTCACCAATTATTATTCCTGTTTTGACAGGTAGGTGGTGCCTTTTACATACTGGTTCTAAAGTATGCTGACGTTTTATTAATGGTTTATAGAATTGAGATGCATTTTTAGACCTGACCACTGCATTTCAATGCATCTGTGATTGAACCGACTTCTGATAAGATTGGTTTGGTTTCTTTAATTTTCATATCCTGATTCCATGTCATAATATATAGCCAATGAGATGTCATATTAATGAAAAAATTAGAATATTTTTTTTCAATTTTTTATTTTATTTTTTTTGATACAGCTAATTTTTCAAATAGTCCTAGAAGATAAGACTCGGGTAACATTAAAATTGAAATTTTGATAAAGTTATCTAGTTCTGGATCTTATCATATCATCCAAGCCCTTAGTTATGCATTGTAACTCTTATGAAATTCAAAACAATAAATAAGATAAGACAAATATCCAGAATGTAATAAATTTTAACCTCAATACCTGAGCAAGAGATGTTACTGACACAATCCTGACTGACAATGAAACCTCCTTTTGTTCCATGTCAATCCCTGGTTAATAGCACAGATAGATTTGGAAACCTAATAATTGATACAAAGTCTGAAATATTTCCTACAGGTGCCCATCCTTCAGCAACCTTGACCCCAGCTGTATCATGAAGACAAATCCCAATGATCCTTGCTGCCAGATTCCAGAATGTCTGAATTCTCCAACACTTGCCCCCAACATGCAGCCAACCCTGATGCCTGGTGCCACACCCAACCCTAACCCCTATCCAGTTCCAACTTTGCCACCTGGAAAAATCACTGGGTCTGGTCCACAAGTAAACCCCAACACAGGCTTGCCACAGATTGTGGGTAAGTTGTCTAAAACTTGTCACTTTTCATTATATACATTTTCTGTTGAACCATCTATCTGGAGTGTTTATTTATATTGAACCATCTGTCTAGAGTGTTTATTTATGTGGATAAACCATCTATCTGAAGTGTTTATTGATGTGGATGAACCATCTATCTGGAGTGTTTATTTATGTGGATGAACCATCTATCTGAAGTGTTTATTTATGTGGATAAACCATCTATCTGAAGTGTTTATTTATGTGGATGAACCATCTATCTAGAGTGTTTATTTATGTGGATAAACCATCTATCTGGAGTGTTTATTTATGTGGATGAACCATCTATCTAGAGTGTTTATTTATGTGGATAAACCATCTATCTGGAGTGTTTATTTATGTGGATGAACCATCTATCTAGAGTGTTTATTTATGTGGATGAACCATCTATCTGGAGTGTTTATTTATGTGGATGAACCATCTATCTGGAGTGTTTATTTATGTGGATGAACCATCTATCTAGAGTGTTTATTTATGTGGATGAACCATCTATCTAAAGTGTTTATTTATGTGGATGAACCATCTATCTGGAGTGTTTATTTATGTGGATGAACCATCTATCTAGAGTGTTTATTTATGTGGATGAACCATCTATCTGGAGTGTTTAATTCTGTATGTAGGTTTCTGTGAATACAAGGGTGTACAATACCACAAAGGCGACACCTGGGATGACGGCTGTAACTACAAGTGTAAATGTATTGAGGAGTCAACTGGCACATTCACCTGTAATGAAAGGTAGGTAGTTATTGTCCTCTAGTAGAAGTCAGGCAAAGTATTAATTGTCGTGTTAGCTCTTCAGTTTGGAGTAATCATGAGCTTATGTTAGTCCCTTGGCTCAGTTTCACACTCCAAAACCCGAAAGTTTTTTGAAAGGCTTCTAAGATCTAAGAATGATGTTATGGCAATTTAATGCTGATTTGTTTTTAATTTTGTAAAATTGACTATGTTTTGGACTGAACTTTGTCTTACAACAGAACTAACTTTTAAAGGGACTAAATTTAGGTTAGATTTCCATATCACAACAGATAAAAAGTGTTACACCATCTAAAAGTGTGTGTAGAGTTGTGCACTTTGTGTTGATTAGAAAACTTTGAAGTTTGCACAATGATTTTATTGAGAAACTTAAAAAATTGAAATAGTAACCTATGCCTAATTGATATTATCGTTTGGAGGTTGTAAACAATGTTATTGCACATGCACGGGATTCAGGAACAAAACAATTTTGCCCTGCTTTGACCTTATAATTAAATGTATGAGTGGACACAACTCTTGCGACTCATTTCTATGGCCCTTATAACAATACTGGAGTGTGATTGGTACTTCTGTAGATCTGGCACATTTTAAGTATAACCATTTATTCTCTTTCCATGTGACTGTTGTTTACAGCTACCTTGACAAGAATGACCTTCCATGTTAACCTTTTTTAGAGACAAACCAATATTCACATAGGAGGTGTAGATTGATTTAATGCATTATTTTCGATAAAGGTTTTCTTAATAGAAAAGTAACATAACAGCTATGATGGCTTAATAGATATAATTCACTATAATGGCACTAGGAGCAAAATGGCATAGTCCATTTTCATTCGGCCATCGATTGGTCATTTGAGCGGTCAGCTGTGGTCAAAATTTGGCCAAATTGTAGATATTGTCTGATTTTTGTGAAAATTGGTATATATGTATTAGATGGCAATCGGAGCAAAAAGGCATAGTCCATTTGACACCTTTTCCCCTTTATGTTTAAATGGACCATTGAGAAGTACTTAACATTGAAATTAGCAGACACAAAATAAACTCTTTGTCATACTGAGGTAAGGACACTTCTCTTTATACCAAACTTAAAGCATCACCATTTCCTCTCTTCTGATGTTTTAAAAATCTATGTTCTCATTTCAATTAAAAATTGGTGTAGGCCATGTTTGGCATGACTGCAGGTCTGATTATTGTGATCATTTACTGCTGAAGGGGTCGCTTGGGGGACATTTGTAATGGTCCCCATTACAATTAGTACTTGCTTGATATTGATTTTGGTTTGTTTTATTTAATTGTGTTTTTATACTTTAACTTAAACATCACTCTCATCTTCTCTATCTGTATAGGTCACGTTGGAATCTGTGACATTGTCAGTATCATCTGGTAGATTTATGAACTTTGAAATTAATCAACTTTGGCATCAGCATTTGAGTCCTTCTCTCATTAGTCATTGTCAGGTTTCACTATCATATGACATGTTCAAAATTGTGTTCATTACAGGATAAGATCAAAGATATATATGAGAAAAATCATTGTCTCACCAGGTTTGTAGCTTCAAAATTTAATACATCAAATATGTTATTTTTATTTACAAGAATTATAAACACATGCACCATTTAGAAACATATTTTACTGATGGTCAAGCTAACAATTGACCAACATTAAGTATTCCACTGAAAGCAGACTGTACTCTGCTCTCTGCAATCAGACAATGAATGATGACAGACACAACATCAGTTGTTGATTGGCAAAAGGAAATAGCATTAAACAAACCAAAAGGTAAAAGACAAATGTTAAAAATCTTAAATAGGTATGTTTACACAAAAGATTAAAATGCTACGTCAAAGTCTATTAAATAGGCCAACATCTTTCAGGTAATGCAGAATTTTACAAATCTCCACAGTTTCAAAAAGGGATTTTAGACATGTGATGTTATGAGAAAAATGTTCTTGAGTAGACAGAAGGTCAATGCAGTCCAATAAAAAATGTTTAACGGTGATGCAGTGTCGAATTCATATTATGGTAATGTCTATTGGATTATGCAGTACTTCAGCATTTTGCATTGGCTGCTTTCAGTGGGCCTGACAATCTTAGATTACACTTGTATTAGAAGTTGTCAATCTTTGCAAAAAGAAAAAATCAGGCGCAATGGTAAAAATAACTTCAGTTGCTTCTGTACCAACACAAAAAAGGAAATGGAGATATTTTTAGATGTTGTTTATGTACTTCTTTCTGCATTGTCATTTGGTTATCAAAGTCATTGTGAAATCAATTTTTTTCCAGATGTCCAAGATTTGCCAAGTTACCGGCCAATTGTTTCATGGCAACAGATCCAAAGGATACATGTTGTAAGATTCCATCTTGTCCTCCTACTGCTGCTCCTGGTTTGTCGCCCACACCAGCACCAGGCCACACTCTGTCTCCGACTCAAAGTCCTTTCGCTTCCCCCACACCTGCGCCTCAAAGCAAAGGTAAGAAAATCACTGGCTACCAACTTAATTAAAAACTGCTCCATCACACCATAGGGTGCCAATTGGGGCCATTCTGTAGCTATTTGTGGATTTACATGTGAGGATTCTTGGACCGTATATACAGCACAATCATACAACTGATTGTAACTTAAGATGTGCAGTCTTCAAATCACATGTCATTTATAAAACAAGAGGAAAATAATAGACAAACCATAAAATATTTGTTTTCAACTAAATACTTAAATTTATGAGAGTATTTGTTCTGATTTCTTGTATTGTCAGTAAAATGATGTTTTGCATATTTTTTGACATTTCAGAAGTGTGTATATATCAGGGTCACCCATACACCCAGGGTCAGAAGTGGTTTGATGGATGTGACAAGAAATGTACTTGTGAGAATGCCAAGATTGGATACTACTCATGTTCAGACAGGTAAAAGTATAGTATTGTGTAGGATTTCCTATCATGTTAGACAGTAAATCTTGGTTTTTGTTTTTGTTTTTATAAATCAGAGGTGGTTTGATAGATGTGGAAAAAGTGGTGTTTGGCAAAATCTTTTATTAATGGACAATGTATACATCTCTGTCTTATGATGTTAAAATACATGCAAGGTCTCCAACCAAAGGTCAGAACCAGTATTGACCATTGACAATGATATGACATGGATCTGTTTACTGAACTATATGTTACAGGTGTCCAAGCTATACCAACCTGACTCCTACATGTATAATGGTTCCTGACCCCAATGATCCTGACTGCTGTACAGCTCCTCAGTGTGACAATACCAACACCACCAACCCCACTGGTGTATATGGTTCAATTGAAGGAAGCGGGCGTCCTCCAACTCCTGCACCATTCTTGGCACCAACACTTGCACCAGGGGCATCTCCAGACCCCAACGCACCATCACCAACACCCATGCCAAGTAAGTTTTTTTGACTGGCATTACCTTATTCTCTCATTTAAGCTTAAATCTCATTGGTACATCAATTTTATTACATATGTACTATATAGTATTTGAAAATCTAAATCTTCTGATGTATTTTGTAGATCTTTTCTTCTCATTTATCACTGAATTGTTTGTAACAACTTTTTCAATATGAAATTGTCAACACAAGTTTTGACATTTTGACATCTATCTAACTGTATTTCTGACTGCTCCGTTTCTATGTCAGATCAGATAAACATAATATCTACAATATTCTACTCTTTTATCCGTTATGTGACTGTATTGGACTTGTCTGATTGGTCTTCACAGAGGTTTGTGTCTACAAGGGTACACAGTACACTCAAGGGCAGAAATGGCAAGATGGTTGTTCATACAATTGCGAGTGTATGAATGCTGATGCTGGAAGATTCATTTGTACCGACAGATGTGCACGCTACCCCAACTTGCCCCTCTCTTGCAGACTGGAGTTTGACCCCATGGACCCCTGTTGTGAGAAACCAAATTGTTCACCCAATCCTGCACCAACCCTTCGACCAGGCCAGACCACACCAAGTCCAAGTAATGTTTTATTTTGTGACGTTTTAAAACAGAAAAAACTATGTTTTCTTTCATATGTTAAATTTCTTGAAACTTGACTAACATTATAAGTAAAACCAAATATAGGAAAGATGAAGGTTTACCTTTCAACAAAATTGGAAAATATTAAAAACAAAACTTTTATACTTAAATTATCATCAAGGTTAAGTGGAAGTAGTAAATAGGACAATTTATTTGGGAGACTTATTCAATTTGAATCCCTGTTTTAGTAAAGGAATATTGTCTTTCATTTCAGATGACTTCTGTGTGTATAATGGAATCCCTTACAAACAGGGTCAGACATGGCAGGTTGGCTGTAAGGAGGTCTGTCGATGTGATGATGCCAAGACAGGCCGTATCAACTGTGATGACAGGTAAATTTCTCCAAATACTTTGATGAATCTACATGGTATTGTATTTAAACCATTATATTTTCATGTACAATTTACATATGTAAGTTTCTCAATCAAAACACTTTTGCAAAAAATTTAGCAAAAGTTATTTGCTGTCGAGAAACACATAGTAAACAATGATACAGAATAGTAGGATAAAGCCAGATTCACATAAGGCTATAGATATATTTGGCGTTTTGTTGAAAGTTAGTGGCTGAGAAAGTTGGTTTATGGTAACTTTGACTTGATGTCGGTCGTCTCATATACTCACGGATTTGTTTTGCCTGGTAGTTACTTCTGCCGGATTAGAAATTTCATTTTAACTCTAATGTTATTATTTAGTATAATCTCCGTGATTACAATTGCCTTTTTTTGTGCAGTGTGTGTTGTTCATTGGTAAACAACTAATATTTTACTACAGATTCTCCATAAGTCTTAAAGAAGTTTTAATGAAATTTTGCAGAGACCTCTCTTAGTCAAAGGTGAACCACTTGTGAATTATATGGCCCCAATCCCAGGGGACAGGGCCAAAAAAGGTCAAATTGGTTGAAATTTCAAAAATCTTTCAAATTTTGGATATGGTAAAATCAAATACTCTTCTTGGAAGGTTAGATCTCAAGGTACTATGCCAGAATTGTAAATTTTGTGAACCCAGGGTCTCACATATATTCTCTGAGAAGGGCAATGTTTACCACAGGTCACAAACAAAAAACATATTTTGAGCATACATTGTTTACTTTCCAAAAATTTCTTAACATGGTATGGTAGTTAAATTACGCACATTTGACATTTTGAACTACACGTGGGCATTGAATTGACTCTGTATACAAATTTAATGTTGTTAGCTGTAGATAGTCTCTTTCCAACACTCCTTAACCATTGTAATATCAAATTTATTGAGTGGCTTACTCCTCGCACATTTTTGTGGTGCAGATGTCCATCCTTCCCAGTGCTGACCAGTACCTGTTCACTGGTGACTGACCCTAATGACGACTGTTGCCAGGTACCAAAGTGTGTCAACACTAACACCACCAATCCTGACCAGGTCATCATTGGTGTTCCTGGCACCATCACTAATGGAGGACATGGAACGCTTCCTATTCCTAACTCTGGCACACGAAGTTAGCTATTATCATTTTTCTCTATAATTTGTTCTGAATTAGATGTTGTTACATTTTAACATTGCTTTCCTTCCATATATTCAACATCTATCAAAATGTACCAGAATGGAATTTTCTGTGAAAAAAACTTTAAAAATCTCCTTACTGACTTTCTACCACTTTAGATGGCTGTGTATACAAGGGAAAATACTACACTCAGGGTCAGCAATGGGATGATGGTTGTGCTTACCACTGTTCCTGTGATGACGGCTCCTCTGGATTATACAGATGTACAGAGAAGTATGTTAAAATAATTACTTCTGTAAATATATGATATCTATTGACAGTGAATACTATTTTTTTTTTTTTTTTTAAACCAAATTGTAAGAAGTATTCAATGATGAATTTAATCACATTTCCAATCTAAGACTCCAAATTTGCTACTATCAGTTATGGGATATCCTTGTTTGTAATTTAAATAATAATTTGCGTAGAAGGTAAAGGTATGAAAGTGTGTTAAGGATAAAATGAAATAGCATAGATTTTTTGTGTCTGGTTCATTTCTTTATTGGCATTGTCTTGAGGGGAAGAGTGAAATAGTGATTTCTAATGGAACAATTGACTGAAATCATGAAAAATTCCATATTATAGTCAGAACTGATCCTGAGATTGTCTTCTATAAGTCTATAAACTATTAACTACACATCAGTCACACATTAATGGGGTCTTGTAAGAGTATGGTTATAGACATGATGCTCCTTTACAGGTGTCCACGATATGCCCAGATTCCGTCCTACTGTACCATGATTCAAGATCCAGCTAACCAGTGTTGTGAGAAACCTTACTGTACACCTTTGAAGACTCCTTCACCTCAGCCATCTCTAGCTCCTGGCCAAACTCCACCAACTGTATCGCCCCTATCACCACCTCAACTGAGCAGTAAGTAGCATAGCAATCTTGACCCTATCACATCGACTTTCTCTGGTTTAAACATGAACTTTTCAAGTTAAGAAGTACAAATAACTACCTGGTTCACAGATCACTAAAACTAAAAAAAACAATTTTGGTTGAGCGATATGAATGTAATTTTATTTGAAACTTTCAGATTCTGGATGTAATTACAATGGTCAGATGTTCAAGCAAGGACAGCTGTGGTATGATGGCTGTAGCAAGATCTGTTTGTGTGAAAATGGAGCAACCAACTTCTATCGTTGTCAGGACAGGTAGTAAATATTACAGTTGATCTCTTTTTGAACAATGTGCTACTTTCAAACTAACATATTGTTTCATTCTGTAGACCATGAGAGAATATCCTTGTTATTTAAAAAAAAAAACGTGTTTCTCAATAGAAAACTGTTTTTTCAGGTAATTCTACATGATGGTTTAAATTTATTGTGCACAAGAAGAGAAAATGGTTCACTTCTACTTCATCTAACAGTTAAATGTTATGTATTTTAATCAGATGTGCCAAGTTCAACACAATAGGGGCTGGTTGTACCATGGTGCCAGATTCCAGAGATCCTGCATGTTGTAAGGTCCCCAGCTGTCCTCTTGTTACTCCAAGTGTGACTCCTACCCCAGGGATCTACACTCCTGTCCCCTCACCCCCAGGTGTAATCACTGGGTATGGAAAAGTGCCTACCCTAGCTCCTAAACCTACACCTTCACCACAACCCGGAGTATCCACCCTTGCACCAGTGGCTGTCACACCTGTACCAGGTATGTACTTCCCCTTTATCAGCCATTGTATCCATACTGATATCAATCAAGGTATGATGGTAAAATAAATTTATAAGGTGGTACCAAAGTAACTCCTTAACTGGCAAAAAATAATAATTGAAGTTTTGTTATGAATGTGGTATTTAAATACATCTGGTTGTGTTTTAGGTTGCCTGTACAAAGGACAGATTTATGGAAAGGGTATTAAGTGGGATGATGGCTGTAACTACAAATGCGAATGTCTGGACGATATGACGGGACGTTATCAGTGTTCTCAGCGTTGTCAGAGATACAACAACATACCTAAGGATAAATGTGTTCTGATTGAGGATCCCAACGACAAGTGCTGTGAAGTTCCTTATTGTGACTTCCTCAACCCTACACCATTCCCCAATGGAGCACCAACACCTCAGCCAATAATGGCACCAAGTCCAAACCCTGGTGTGTCCCCTACACCAAAACCTAATGTACAGCCAACCCTGGGTCCAAATGGAGCTACTCCAGTCAACCCCTTCCTGGTCCCCGTCTACTATCCTACCAAATCTCCAAGTATCACACCTTCACCAAACGGCACAAATCCTGGACTCATCCCTCAACAGAAAGGTAGGTCTTTATCCATGAAACATCAAACTTGACAGCATTGGTATTTCTTAATAGATAATTGTCATAAAATTCATTCATTAATTTTATAAAAAGTTTTACAAACATGAAAATAACATAATATATAAACATAAGATATAAGAGAGCACTTGAAATAATCTTCAATGAAAACATTTTCATTGATACTGATGTACTGTTGTACTACAGGCTTCTGTGAATACAAGGGTGTGTACTACACTCAGGGACAGACCTGGACTGATGGCTGCCAGAAAGTTTGTCGTTGTGAGGCTCCTGAGAGAGGATACTTCCAGTGTTCATCCAGGTAGGTATTACTAAACCTCAACATTCATATGAGTGGAATACTCATGCTCATCAATCATATGATTCAGTGATTTTTCTTCTGTACTACAGCTTTGTTCTTGATGATGTTTTAGATGTCCCAGATACAGCAACCTGAGCAGCTCTTGTGTGCTGAAGACCAACCCAGCTGACCCCTGCTGTCTGGCACCCGATTGTAACCAGTACCCTACACCTCGCCCTGACCTACCACCTGTTCCAGGGGCATCGCCAACCACACCCATACCAATCTATGTACCATCTGCTGTCACTGGAAGCTTCGTAGGCTCTGCCCAAACACCAAGTGGAATTACAGGAGGAGGAATCAGTGCGTTTGTTAAGATTTTGATAAAATTTTACACAGCAATTTTTATCCTGGAAGAATATCTGAGTGGATGACAAACTTAACTATTTCATTTTCAAAGTCAGTATTTTGATTTATTTCAAAGTTATTGGAAATAAATTAATGAGAGTAAAGCTGTCTAAGGACTTAAATTTGATGTTAATTTTGCAGATTTCTGTGTGTACAAGGGTAAAGTGTACGGTCAAGGAATGACATGGGATGATGGCTGTAACTACAAGTGTACTTGTGAGGATGCCAGCCGTGGTCTGTACAAGTGTAACGACAAGTAAGTACTTTGTAAATATGAAGATGCCAGAGATAGTTTATAAAGTATGCATTAACAGGATAGTAAAGTGACAAAAATATGCAGTCAAGGTACAAAAAGAGTTATTTGTGCATAAGCAAAAATGAGACCGTTGTAGAAATAAAATCTTTATCATGCCAAATACTAGAATACAACTAAACATTGTTATTTTAGTGATTAGATTAAACATATAGCAAACAGAATATAGAAATGTTTGTAGTGTAGATATGTGACAATTCTTTGAATTTACTTGAAATTTACACAGCATGCAGGCTTGCATATCTATTGACTGTTTGAATGCTACAGATGTCCACAGTACTATCAGCTGCCCTGGCAGTGCCACTACGAGAAGGATCCAAAGGACTCATGTTGTCAAATAGCCAAATGTGACTTCAACCTGAGCCCAACTCCTGCTCCTTCAACTCCAGCTCCGATCACCATGGCCCCAACTCCTCATGGTTGGACAGGCCCTACTGTCAAACCTTTGGGTAAGACCAAATAAAAGAGATGAAAGTCGGAGTTTTCCTTTAGATATGTTTTACATTATATAGCCCATCACTAGTCTTTCTCTCCTTAAACTATATTTGTTATCACTGATACTTGAAAAAAAACTTGATGAATCACTTTTTAATTTCATGTGTAAGTTTCCTCTACTGCTTAGTTGTGTGCTGTAAGTTAAGGAATATATCGTGAAAATAAATGGCGGTCCTGGGTTTTGAAATTTAGTTTATTATCACTCTTTTTTTTTTTGAGAAGTACAAAAAGGACCATCCGTAAGATATAAATGCAGGATCCTCTTAACCTTAATTGTGCCTTGTCCACTTTGGGACTGATCAGAAAAGTGAAATATTCGATAGTCTTTACTTATTTGTTAAATGACCAATCAGGATAAACGAAATGGCTGCCAGGTGGGTAACTCTAATTTTGACATTGACATTTTCATCTGTACTCAAATTACACATGGATTCTTGCCTTAAAAAGGAACATTTAAAGCTGGTTACCCTAATTCCCTCAGATTAACGTAGTGCTTTAGTTATTACTCTTTATGTCTTTATTTCAGTTCTGTAGGATTTTCACTCTAGATTTGATAACAACTGTTTTTTCATTATACTATTTGAGTACAATATTCAGCTAAATTCATGTGTAGAATTTTGACCCATTGACCATTTTCCCATTTTTGCAGACAGGCAAATGATTTTTCTTGTCTCTAAGTTTGTGTATAGGAATAGATATTTTATGACAATAACCAAGGCTTTGATGACTTAATGGTGGTATTGGTTTATATCATAAAGGTGATTGAAAATACTTTTTAAAAACATCCTATAGGTGTAATGTGTGTTGTATATCTGGCAATTCGTTCACGCCGACAAATAGCTTCTTACATTTCTGGCATTAACTGAGTTGAACCTGTAGGCCACAAATAGCAAAATTCAGTTATACATTTCTCAGCTTGTCAAATTAATATATTAGTCCTTGTTAATGAAAACTGAGAGAACTCACAAGTTAAAAGGAACAGATAACTCTTATAATTGATTGTCTTCAAACACATATACCGCTTTGTGCTTCAGATGTATGTTTGTACATTGACAACACAACCTACAGCAAGGGTCAGACATGGGATGTTGGCTGTGACTTCCACTGTGTATGTGTCGATCCCAGCCAGAATAAGTTCAGCTGTAGTGCAAGGTAAGGCACTGTTTTTTTATCACATGTTTTGTAAGTCAAGGAGCTCCAATTGTCACCTAAATACTATAAAATTTGTTTAAAAGAGAGATTCTATTTTTCGCTATTTTGAGGATGTATTGAAAATGCTAAAAATATATACAATGATAAAATAAGCAGTCAATTTCCTGATTTCCACACAAAGTGTGTTATTTTTATTTCAAAATTTTGATAAAGCCCTGAAAATTTGAATCAAAGGAGCAACTTATACAGCAAGCTTCATCAACTGACAGTATTCCATAGGTCATCATCCTGGGTTTCCAGAGTATGTTAGGCGTAATGTTAGATTAAGAAAATTCTTCAATTTGATAGAAAGTCCAGGTCTGACATAATGTATAGATCAGTGTGCTATTTCTGCATCAAAGATTTTCAGAGTAATTGGGCAGAGTGGTGTTGTGCTGGGTTGTGTAAAACTTTTGATCTTACTCTCAGATATATAGATACTTTAAGACTGCAAAAGATTCATTTCTGGATAATCTTTGTTAGATGCCAGGTATTTGCTAGCCTGCCTTCTGTGTGTTCCCTCGTACCTGATCCCAGTGACAAGTGTTGCGAGAAGGTAAGCTGTGGTTCATACACACCAGTTACTGTGATCAATGGCACAGCTACACCCCCACCAAACTCCCTCAATGTGTTACCTGTAGGCACTCATGACGTATTTGCTGGCTCAAGTTGGGGACCAGGGTCAGGAACGCATCCAGTCACAGGCAAACGTGGTAAGAATGCTCATATTATAAGGAATTATCAGAAGGCAAAATAGTGAAATCCAGAAGTGTTGACTAATATATGTAATGCTGAGAGTTCATAAAGTGTTATATTATGTTGGCTGAAACCTGCTTATACCTGTTGCACAGCAATTAACTTTGCCAATATATGAATGAATGACAGGAAACTTGATGTAATTTTGCATATGCAACTAAGAATCAATGTAAAATGCATTGATCAAGTCAGTAGAGTTAATTCTGTCAAAGTTATTTGTTTTTATCAAGAGAAATATTTTTCTGCATTAGCTAAAGTTAGGTTGGCACTCTGAATTTCTTATAATGCTGAAATGACTGTTATAACAATGTGTTGCTATGATATCACCCTCCAATAATTGAAGTGTCTTGTCGCTCCAGATAAGTGTATATACAATGGACAGGCTTACTCCCAGGGTCAGTCTTGGAATGATGGCTGTCAGTATGTGTGTACTTGTGAGGATGCGGAGAAGGGTGTATACAGATGTTTGTCTAAGTAAGTCTTGTAAACACACGCAATAGTAAATAATTCATAATTAGATTCATGAGTTTGCTAAATTCGTGTGGAATTTGTTTTATGAAAATAATGATTGAAAAGTTTCCATTCCGTATAGTTTTAACACTACTACCAGGTAACATTTTTCACTGTTTCAATTTGTGCTCACAGTGTTTTCTGAAGTGAATCAAAACTTTTCTACACCTTTTGTACCTGACCAGTGATTTGTAGTAAAGATGATGATTCCAGACAAGCTTGTTATGTTCTCTGTGAGCTGAGGATGTAATGCTGATAAACTTGATATTTCTGCCTTCAAAAGAAAACCTTTCTCCTTTTCTTTGACAGGTGTCCAGCCTATCCTCAGGTCCCAAGCTATTGCCACAAAGTGACTGTCCCTGGACAGTGCTGTCCATCTCTGTCATGTGATGTACCAGGCTTCGGAAACTACAACCCTGTTCCTCAGTTAGTTCCTGTTGTGGCCCCTACTCCACAACCAGGCGTGTCACCTACTCCCAGGCCATCAGGTCTGCCTCCTGTCATCCATGTGGTCCCCAGTACCTCTCTTGGTAATACCACTGGTGGCTTTGCTCCTCTGCCTGGAGGTGGCTATCCTATTAATAACAACCAGATCTCTGGTGTCACAAGTGAGTATTCCCTATTTTTCTTGTTTTCGCACACATAGTTCAGCTTTACAGGTGCTTGCAGACTTTGTTTATGTGTGTCTGCATCATTATTCCAATAAGAAAATATTGGAAATATTTAGTTTCAAATACCATGGGTGAAGTTTTAAAACAAGAAGTTGAGTTTAGCTTTTATTTCATGCTGAGTCAATATTTTACATGGAGGAGAAGAAGAAAGATAATAATTATAAATTGATTGAAAGGTTTTGCATTGCCCATTTTCATTCCAGCATATTAAATGTAATTATATTCAAATGTTTTTTCAGATGATGAGCTGAATTCCAGAATTCCTTTTTACAGAAACATGTTGTTCATTACGCAAATGTCATAAAATTTTTTATTTGTTTGCCTTGATAGGCCAATGTATTTACAAGAATAAACTCTACAATCAAGGAGAGAAGTGGGATGATGACTGTGACTATACTTGTGAGTGTATTGATGGACGTACAGGATATTACGAATGTAAACCGAAGTAAGTCTGCCAAATATTCTCCTCAAACAATGCATACTGAATATTGTTCCCAAAAAGAAAGCTTACAAAGTTTTTAGGAGTAAGACAAAAGTAAGATCATAAAAAAACTTGGAATCTTTCTGGATATAAGTGTGAAGGGATCTTTAAAATGTGGGAGAAAACTTTGAGGGGTGGAGTGAGTGGGGGATTGAAAAATTTGGTGAGCCTATTATGTACAGTCACACTTAAATACACACTGTATATTAGGTAGAAGTTCTAACGACTGCTGAGCAGTATGATAAAAAGTCTGGTATATATGCCCCCTGCTTGCATATGTCAGGTTGTATGGTATGCAATAATCACTGCGTGCATCTGTGATTATGTTGTGTTCAAGATATCTTGTTATCACTTTAACAGATTTGGTTCATATTCACACCATGGCGTCATACTACCAAAGTCTGCTCCTGAATCAGTTTTGGTGGTCATTGGTCACTCTTGACCACTTTTGAAGTGAAAAGCTTATGTACAGAATTGATATTGAACCCCTTACTTCCTAATCCAGGGGTGTAGGCTACATCTTTGTGAATCCCTGCTCACCTTTTATCACTGAAGTAACCTAAATTTCATCAGTCTTTATCAGAGGTCAGCTTGGACAATACCTGTGGTTAATCGCTGTTTCAGGTCTAGGTTATCTTTATTAGTTATAGAAATATTTCAAACGTGGATATTTCAGAGCATGGACATTTATGTATGTCTTACAAACATCTTCTAACTTACAAGACTTGTTGGGAAAGGGGAGATGGCAATTAGCCCTCTGCTCACACATTTTGCTTAAATCAACACCTGATTTATATTATGAACCTTTCACCTTATATGATCATTTTATGATGTCATCCTTCATTTAAATCCTTCTGACAGATGCCCAGCGTACCCTGATCTGCCAGCTACATGCTTCCTGATTAAGGCTTCAGGGAGTTGTTGTCGTGTTCCACAATGTACCTATTATGGCATGGTGGTTGACCCTGTTGCTCACCCAGACATAGGCATCCCTGTTGTGGGACAGTATTCCGGTGGTTTTACTGGCTTCAAACCCGGAATTAACTTCACACAGACTTTCCCATCATTCTCCAACTTGAGAAGTATGCATGGCTTCATAACTATTTTTTACAGGATCATAGAACCTTATATTGACCTCATTAAGTGAATATACATTTTTGTTTTTTATTTTTGTTAAACTTGGCCCATTCATGATGTAATCTTGCAGAATCTGATTATCCAGGAAATCTAGTTTTCTGTTGAAAAAAAACCCCATAAAAACTACAATGTAGATGCACAAAAATTTGTTCTATTGACCCATCAAGTTTGAATGCTTAATGTTGTTTGTTTGCAGATGTTTGTGTCTATAAGGGAGTAACCTACAAGCAGAATGATAAGTGGGATGATGGCTGTGACTTCTCCTGTATCTGTGACGATGCTAGTACTGGTCATTATCAGTGTAATACCAAGTACGTGTAACACACTGTAACTCCTATTTTGCATATATTTTTATCCTTTAAGATGTCTTCCGCCATTGCAGCATACATGCCTTGTTGTTGTTGTTGTGAAACACATGAGTTGCTGTTTTTGATCATTTGTAGGTTGACATGTAGATTTTATGTTCCTGCTCTTCAATGGCCAAATAACGCTTTTTGCTGAAACAAGATTTTTTTGTATTTTTACACCAACTGATGAAATCTGGGTGTGGCAAAATAAACCTTATACTGTAGATTGCAGAAAGAAAACAGTAATGTAATAATGGTATCGGCACCTGTCATAAATTATCCTCTAATTAAAGCAGGCACTACCAACCATGTGCTGGGAAAACATCATGTACAAAGCACTATCCCCTAAACCGCTTCTGGTAGCCACTACCAAATTTGCATTAAGTATGGATATTGTGGTTAATAACCGAAATTTTTCACACACACATGCACACACACACTCACACACTCACACACACCCCACCCCACCCCACAAATACAAAGCACACACACACACAACACCACCCCATAATCAATGAAAATAAAAAAAATCCTCCTGAAAATGAATGATTTCATAGTATGTGATATAAACAGTTAGACGTTTCTTCAGAAAGATAAATGCCATCTTTATCAATCGGGTGAAGATGATGGAGATAAATGAAGTTGTTTATTCATTTTCAAAGGCCTAGTTAGTAAATAACTTAAATAATTTACGCTCAATATCTTTGTTTTTTAATAACTGATGTTTGTCTGGATGAATAAACGATTCCATCTGTAATTTAAATTATCTCCCAATTTCTTTATCTATTCAAAGATAATATATCATAAATGTTGGGCATTAAAAGACAAGGCAGAACAATATCAATGTGTTGATACAACTTTTTTTCTCTTTATCAGTTTTAATTTAGCTTTGCTTTATATGATAAAATTTCAGTTAATTTAACACTAATTCAATTTTCTATTTTGAAAATGATATAATTCTCTTTAAAACGTTTTTTTCAGATGTCCAACTTTTGCCAAGTTACCATCCTACTGTACTTTGGTTTCACAACCAGGCGACTGTTGTAAGAAGGTTCAGTGTGACCCTGGTCTACTTCTGATATCTACGACCACACCTGTTACTCTTACACCTACCCCCTATCCCCCAACACCTACACCTGATCCAAAAGGACCCCACTGTTCTGATGCCATTGACAACTGTGCTACTTATGGAAGGAATGCCTGCTCTCAGTATGACAGCTGGGCCATGCGTAACTGCCAGGCATATTGTGGTCTATGTAGTGAGTATTTATCAAACATCTAGCCTTATTGTTATGCCCCCGCCATTTATGGCATTCATGTCTTACAGACATTTTCTAGTTTTACATATGAGTTGATTATCATTCCCTATGAAATATGTTTGCGAGAAATATATACGGCTCCATTCATCGGTTTTGATGTTGTTCCTTGTATCTGAGGAGTGTTTCTGGGCAACATCAAAACTGTTCAGCTGATCTCAACAATTTTTCTTTGCACTTATCAAGTTAGTTCCCTGCTTGATCCTTTTGTTATTAAATAGTTTTGTGATGTATTGCTCCCTATCATCAGATATGGAACAGTAAGGCCAGTATGTCTGTTTGGATTTTCTTACCAATAGTTTGGTGTGGTTTAATTAGTTTAATTTTGCATCAAATTGAATTGAATTAGATAACCGTGGTAATGCATTTTGCTTTGATAGTAATAAAGTGATATGTTCTTAACCATTTTTTTTTTTACTTAAGGTGTTTCTACAATAACACCATGTAGAGACCAACTGCCAAACTGTCATGAATTTGGCTACTCCCAATGTTCTGGTATCTACACTGTCTGGGCCAAGGACAACTGTGCTGATTATTGCGGCCTATGTCCCGGAGGTTTGTATAAATTAAACTGAAGCAAGTGTCACATAAATGTTCAATTGCTTTGATTATAGAAATGTTGCCTCTATATTAGGTTTTAATTAATTAAAAGAAAAATGTGATTTCTTCGTGTGATATAAAACTATGCATAGAGTTAATTGTCTGAATTAGTCTATGAAAAATAAATACATTTGAAAAATGCTAGAACTTGTCATAGTTTATGCTGCTTTATAGGCAATAGAATAATTGAATTTGAAACATTTCCCAGTTCATTATATGAAATGAAACCATTAAACCAATCCATTCAATTTTGAGACTTTGAGTGAAAGGAATTGAAATACCTTGAATTACTAAAAGATAAACACAGTTAAGATAGCTATATTCTTTATTGTCAAAAATAATTTATAGATGTATCAAATATGATTGTTTAAAGCTACACACTTCCCAACAACTACTGTCACTACCACTACTGGTTTACCCTGTGTGGATGTCCTTCCAAACTGTCAAGACTTTGTTGCTGCCAACTTCTGTAGTGATCCAGCCTACCGCAACTGGTCACTGACTAACTGTGCTTACACTTGTGGCTTGTGTAATGGTATGTATAGACTTCCGTTTTGAATTATTATGTTGGTAGAATGAACAAAACTTATTAAACAATGTCTGCATGATTAGAAATTAAGAAATAAATTAAGGATACTTTAATTAATTTCTAGTTTTGCCCCACAGCTATGAAGGAGTGAAAGTAAGACTATGATATAACTTTTCAAATTGCAGTGGCATTAATTTGTTAAGTTTGTTTCGTTTGTTAAGTTCTCATTCTCAGAAAGAACTAACACAACCACATTTGGTGTACATCGTCATATCAAATGATTAGCGACTTGCATTAAGAAGAAGTTACCACTGTGATTTTTTTGTGGATTTTGAGAAATAGCTGGAAAATCATCGCCTATTTTTAGATTCTCAAAACTGCAAATACCTTCAACATAAAATGTGTTATGGTTCCTTCAACTTGAATTATGTATGATCTAGATTTGACAGGATAAATTAATCAAGTTATAGATGTTACAGATGTGGAATTCTTAATATGACCAAGTTGGTATAAAAAAAAAAGATGTTGATGTATTAAGAGAATCTTCTACTTCATAACTTTCATATTTTCTAATATTTTCCACTTTTTCAATAAATTGAGTTCTAGGATGAAAGAAAATTGACTGATTGTAGACGACATATTTGTAAATAGAATTTTAGATCTTAAGAAAATGATATTTCCTCACTATTCAAAATTATTTGTTTTTTTATTTCATTATTTTGATAACTGAAAACTTCATTTCAAATTAAATTCCTTCATTTTTTACAGGTAATGCTCACGGACCAACTTCGACTGTTGGATCAAGTATGTATTTCATATACTTCAATTTGTTTAATGATTTTATCTCTGAAAGTTTCTCTGTTTAATTAAGTTCCATAGGAAGCTTTGATGGGTCGGTTTCAATATTCTGAAATAAGTAGTGAAACTGCGCTGTTGGAATCTCTGTTTTCACTAGTCTAAAAGTGAAAGGAAGGGAAGTAACTCGGATCAGAATTGAGTCTATGGCTTTGCCCAAAATAGCTCTTTGACTTGATAATATTTCTATAAATGGGACATTTTTGGTATCGCTCTAACTTTGGTTTTTAAGGTCAAGGTCACTGTCAAAAGATTGTATTTATGTTGTTGCTGCGTTGATACTTTGGTGGAAGATACATTGATATTTTTTTGTGAAATTCTTTCACCATAATATAAGTGGTATGTTTTCAATTTCATTTGTATTTCTGAATCTATTATGAACAATATAACTGGTAAATTCAAGCTTGTAAGCTGGGCATGTTTCTATTATTGATCATCTATACTCAATTTACCATAAATATTTTTTTTTATTATTTTTATTTCATTATTATGTATTATTAGAGTATTGTTTTATTAAAATCTATATTCATAAGTCTACATATATTCGATGGCCCCTTCATACATTATTTGTACTAACCATGAGCATCAGACTTGTGGAACTGACTTCCTTTTTATCATAGGATCTTTGAACTAAAGTTTAAAAAAAGTTGCATTCCTTATAAATCATGCCTGATTTTTTATGACAGTTGAACAATAATGATGTAAGAAGAATGAAAATGATTATGATGATATTACTGACTATGATTGATGATCTGACAGTGACCACTGGTAACGGCTGGCTTCTGCTGATGAAGGGTGTTGCAGGAGTTCCTGGTAACCTCTACCAGTTGTGGTCAGGTACTGCAACGCTCAACCCCAACGTTCCAGAGGCCTCATACCTCACAGCACAGTATCCTGGTCACTACAAACCAGATTACTCTAACAACTGGGGGTCACTCTGTCTGGACCAGGTTAGACTGCCATATATTCTTTTACAAGTCTATATATGGGTGAACAGATGTTAAAAATGCTTCAACACAATATTTTCATAACCAATATGAACAATGAAGGACACACAATTTTTGGTGAACTTTTGGTTAATTGAAGCAAGTCACAGGTATCTATTGTGATCACTTGAAGAATAGAGTGTTTTATCGTAATTTTTAATGTCACTACCAACAGATTCTTAATCTGATTGTGAAGGAGGACAATAGGATTTAATTCTTGAAAATCTGTTATTACAAGTAGTCAATGCCACTTTCTGCAACTTTTCTGTTTATTACTAAACCTATGTTATGGTCAGCAAAATTAATGCTTGAAGTTCTTTTCTTTCATGTCATGGTGTCTGTAGGTGAAGGTATCAATCTACAACAAGGGTGTGGAGAAGGCCTGGATTGTTTTCAATGCCACAGGAGCTGACAAGATGAACTGGTATACCAAGGACCGAATCATTGATTCCAGTTGGTCTGATATCAAGACAGCTGCTAGCCAGTTTTCTATGGCTGGGTTAGTACATATCTTCTTCAAATTAATATTTACATTTTTGACCACATCAGTTTTGATTTTATTTTTCTTATTAGAAAACCAAGTTAACATAGATTTAATTATCCTTGTTAACAGAGACCCAACTTTTGGCCGCCAATTTTATGCCAGTGGAAATTCCAATGGGTGCGATTCATCTGGATGGATGATGATTTCTACTACGACTACTAATCCCTGTTTCTTCGAATCAGGAAGCAAGCCTGCTTTCTATTATGCTCCAGGACAGACCCAAGCAAGATGGGGATTTAGTAAGTTATGTCTATTTGAAATCCAGGGAATAAAAGATGATTTGTTATCAGTTCAAATAGGAAAATAGCTTGTGATAACAAGTATATATAAATTAAATGACAGCATTTTCATTATGCTGCCCAATATTGTATGAAATTACAAAAAAGACATTGTGTTTTAATATGTATATTATATATGTACCAAAACAAGTTTAATTTCCTTTTGTGCAGCTAAAGGAACTGGTGATGTCTTTGCAATCCAGGGCCACAGCACATGTAAGTTTCTGGTGTTATTTTCACTTTTTAAGTTTTAATCACAGACTCTGATTCAAAGATAACATCGTTTTGTACAGGATTGATGGGAATCGAGGTTCTATTATTTGATATAGAAACAGATAGAGTAAAGTCTTGAAATGAACTCTCGACGAATACAGTAATACATATGTATTTTAATTGATCAAAGCCTTATTGATGTACAAACAGGTAGAATATGGCGTTAACGTTTATATGTGCTACATATGGTTTGGATACTTATAGCTTGTTTGATAAAGAATAATTTAGAAGATAAGTTTGACGGATTCTTTTGTGTAATGTTATATCAGAGCATCTTTTGATCCCTATTTCATTGTACAAAAAATTAAACATGTGGGTTTTTTATCAATGTGTTCAAATTAAATATTTAACTATTTACAGGTCCGACAACACTTGTGATGCCTACAAATTCAGGATCAAGTAAGTAATCAGGGATTCCTTAATGACCAAAATAAAGCCTCAGATGTGATCAAAATTATGGTCTTAGGTGATAAAAACGTCGACGTTGTGTGTGATTAAAATTAAAGCAACAGGTGTGATTAAAATGATTGCGTCAGAATGTGGTCAAATTGATCTCAAAGTAACTGGCGTAAGTGTGATCAAAATGATTGTCACAGATGTGATAAAAATAACATATATTAGACCAAATTGATGGTGATTTATCACCTGATCTACAGAATCTTGCTTCAAACTTGGTCAATTGTATTGAAAAAAAACAGCAAGCTGTGAACAAAAGACAAGTTTAGACAGTTTACCAACAGTAATCTGTATGTACATTTAGCATTAGCTTCTAAAATGGCCTGAGAACTTTGTTATTATAATAACCATGTCTAGAAAGAAGACTGCAATCTTGAACTCACCAAACTGACCAATCAATTCCTGTCTAAAAGTGGTGTCGGGTATATAAATGGATGTCACAGTTTTTGTTTGCTGAATATATATGATAGTTTATCTGTAGATGTTTTATCATCACTATCTTTTGTAGTTGATCATAAAACTTTGATCTAGTTTACTGAAAATAATCTACAACTTTGTGCCATAGTGGTCTTTTTTTATATTACTTTTACCTAGTCAAAACACTATCCACATGAACTTTATAGAAAAACTTTTAAGCTATATTGTTTGAAAAACCTTAAAGCTTTATTGGGCGGAGTGATCACAAATTATATGTTAACTGAAAAACTTGTCATGCTTAATTAGGTGGAATTATCACAAATTATTCATAAACATTTTATATATACTATTTTGAAATATAATTCAAAACTTGTGTACAAAACAGTCTACTGTTAATATGAGTTTCAAATCATTAAAGGTAAAGAAGGTATTACCACCTTGCTAAGAAATAATTAGATTGATTTTATATATGTGGTTTGTTTCTGTGACAGGAAATGGCTGTACATACAAGGGTCAAACTTACAAAGCTGGAGATAACTGGGTGGATGATTGTAAATACAACTGTACCTGTGATTCTGATGTCACTGGTCACTACACCTGTAACGACTTGTAAGTATAGCTTAACCACTACGAGTAAACATATCAGGATTGATAATCTTAGAGTTGCCAACACTTCACAATATATATTTTACTACCAATACATGAAATGTAATTATGAAAGTTTTGCAGTCATGATCGCTAAATTTCTAAACATTCATATGACCTTCAATTGAAGTATTGGTTTGTTAGTACTGATGCCAGGGTTAAAGGAAATTTCATAACTCAAGGATGACCGTGCTGTATCTGTCAGCAGATAACCACACACTGAAAATGTCAATATTTGGAAAACAATATTTAGGCCCTCTCATTAGCTATGCAGCCTCCCCAGTTTGGTATGTTTTCCAGCAGTAGGAATTGCTTTCAGTTTAGCCACCAACTAACAAGAGATGTTGAATGTATTCGTTGCTTTATCAAAGCCATAGAAAATACCCAAGCAAATATTTGTGTTTATGTTGTTTTTCAAATCTAGAGTAAAGTTTAGTACTATATTGAATTGGTTGATCACACCCATCTGAGAGTCATGATGAAAAATAATTTACTTTCCAGATATATGTTTCCTTTACCGATATTCAATTGTTTTACCTTAAACGGATGATCGTTTAACCTAGAAAAAAATCTTACATGTTGGTGTTGACTTGCTTGGGCCTATTTCAGGGATAAACAAATGTTATATCACACTATCCTTATAAACATTTATATGTAAAGTAAAGATGTGGATATATTAATCAGTGTCCATACAGAATTATCATTGATTAATGTCTTAAGCAGTTTTGTATTTACTAATGTGATTATTTTCATTTGTTACAAGGTGTCCTGTCTATACCAATCTACCAAGCAGTCTGAAATTGGAAAAGGTGCCTGGACAGTGTTGTCCTAAAGTTGTATTCGTCTTCACTGGAACAATAATATCGTTTACTGCTCCTCCCAGTAAGTACGAGAATAGTTTTCTCATTTAGAATAGATATTGTTACTGGAGCTCTTCATTCTTCAAGTGCCCTGTAGAATCATCTGGTCTGTCTCTCCATTTTGATTTTGATGTACCTATACACATTCAGTACTGTAAATACACTTATATTGGAATAATTAAATCTTACACAAGATCAATTTTAAAAAATAACACACTTTTACAATTTGTAATTCACAATGGCTGAGTGGTCAGAAAGTTTTGGCGATTCTACCCAATTGTTCACTGACAATGTACTAGCTATTAACTCCTAATTTTGTTAAGAGGAATGTTTGAAATATGTTTTGGAAACTGGTTTGTAGTTACATGCTACAGCAGAAGGTGCTACATTCAGAGTGGTTAGCTATTCAAACTGCTTTTTACATTGCAAGAAATAACTTCATGTCATACGTACAATATACCTACAACAAACATAAACAAAAAATAGTAAAAAACATTGAAGCTGGAAACATTTGTTACTGGAAAATGTTTTATCATATAGAGTGTCTCTTACATATTATTCTTTAATTTCCATTTTGATTGCAGACATGTGCTTTTACAAGGGCAATTCTTATGGAACTGGGGAGAAATGGGATGATGGATGTGATTACAAATGTGTCTGTACAGATGCTGCAACGGGAAGATATAAGTGTACACAAAAGTAAGTCAGATAATTCACTTTTAAGATAGATCTGACAGGCCTAGAGATTGTCTTGTTGATTTGAATATTGAATATTAAGTTAAACCCATGATTGATATTGTGGTTTGTTTGTAAATTGTCCTGCAAATTCATTACCATTCTGATCCAACATGCATGACACAACAAATAATGAAGACATTGTATGATTATTAACAAGCCTTCATGACTGCAGGGGATTGATAAAAAAACCTCAAACCAAGATACAAGATTCTTGCATATCTCTCGTAGATTTTGCTGATGTATTTTTCAGATGGTTGAATTCCAACCTTCCATCATAAATAGGGGTTGATACTTTGAGTAAGAAAACTTTCTTTTCCACACACCCAGTTAGAAGAAAATAAATCGAAACAGTAAAAAAACAAATTTTTGTTAGCCGGGTTGCACATAGTGCAAATCTGGGTTATAGTATGGTGAGTGTCGAGCAGGTGGACAGGGAAAAGTGGTACCAGTTTTGTAGAATCAACTACTCCTAGAGTTTTTGACGTAGAAGTTTGAAACTTTGTAGGATGTTTATGTATATGTTGAAGATGTGCACTTTTTCTCAGAAACTACTACAAGAATCTTTCCGAAAATCCACATATAAATCACCTTGGGGCCCTTGATGTCCATTGTCTATTTTTTAGCTGCAACTTCTTTCTTCAAATGCCCTTCTTCTGCACCAATTCATAAAATACAACCAAACTTTCTCCCTTATAACTAATATTCTACATACTCAACAAATGAAACACCCTAAACTGTCTTATAAATACCATGTAACATTGTACTCATCCTGCAACCTGGCCAATTGTGGCTTTTTTCCCATTGAGCCTCTTGGCACCAAATAATGTAAATGCCTAGACAGATCCATTTTAAGACAAGATTGAAACATCAATTTCCTATTCCAGAAATTATTTTCCTATTTTCTTTGCATTCTAGATGTGTCACTTGGAACTTGCCACCAATATGTCATTTGAATGAACCAGCTCCAGGCAAATGCTGCAAGACACCTAATTGTCCATATTTTGTAACAATCAATTACCCACCTGACTACCAAGAAGAGTGAGACCTCCCCGTTGTGTGTCTCTTTCTCTACTTGGCAGTTTTGCTGTTGTTTTTATATTCTGTATCATTTTTCAATAAAATTAAACAAGAAGTGGTTTTAAGATTGTATTTACTTATATTGAAATTTGAAACCGAAAAATGATGTAAAGAATAGACAATATTACCGATGGAAAATTAACAAGACGACACTTGAAAAAGAACAAGAAGATAAGAACATGGTTACTGAAAGACAGAATGTATTTTGCTTCATCAGCAACACCCACCATTTAAGTCCATGCTAATCCAAGTAATGGTCATGTTTATAGCAAATTTTATGATGTTGAACATGTATATCAGTTGATATCGACAGCGCAGCTTCACAGTCTGCTAGATACAAATTTGATTATACGTCTTGTATATACTGAATGATTAATTAGAATATATTAGCAGATGTTGGGTATTTTTCTGACTGGTTAGTGATTAATTACAGAGTTTTGAGTATTGAAGCTTAAAAGAGAAATTATAAAATTCTAAATTGCTTGATTCAAATCTTTAAAATATAAAGAAGTAAGCTCACTACTGTTGGTAAAATTTGATAGAAACCTAGTGGAATAATAAATATGTTTGTCTATTGTTCTATTGGTTAATTAATTGACCTCATGACTATGCCAGTCCACATATATGAAAATGGTGTATCCATCTCCTGAATACCTAATAAATTGCTCTCCAACTTTTCCAAAAATCTGTGTTATACAGCTTAAATTCACTTCCCCATTCAATAGATGTGCTTTACTCTGAGTTACAACATCTGGTGTTCCTCTTCTTTCTTGTTCAATGAATTTTTTGTGAATCTCCTCAATTCTGAATTCCAAGAATCAGGTATCCGACCTTCCTCTATAATTGGAGTTTTCAGTGTTTTCAGGCGCTGAAAAAAATGGAGGGGTTTAATACTTGTTTATGTATACATTGTTAAATAATTTCCAAAGTTTTGCAGATAAAAGATTATATTTTATGTTATAATTTTTAGTGACTTAAGCTTCTTGATGTTATCTCAAAGGAATCATTCACTACAGAAATATTCAATACATTTCTACATGCATCTCATCATGGAAAAATATCGCACTACGCAAGTAGAAATTCAACACTTTCAGAATTGACAAACAAGTATTTTCGGTCAATAAGGTCTAGTTTTAACAGTTGTTTTATATATTTGAAGTCGACTTACCTCGACAAGCGTACCAGAGGTTCCCAGTAATTTATAAACCATAACGGCTGGAACGCAAACCATTGATGACAAGGACAACATAAGGCCGAAGGCTTGAGCGAGGGGCGGATAGGAATAGGAAGATCCTAAATTACCTAGTCGTAATGACGCAAGTTGCGATATGAACAGTCCCTTGAAACCAAACAGAAAATGCATATATTATCATGAAAATGATATTAAATACCAGAATTCTATGAACTATTCACAACGAAACGTGTAATTTTTGTACTTTTACATGGATTTTTTTTCTCTGCTACCTTGAAGTTACAGCGACATGCCATAAGTCTTTCATATTTTTTTATGATATATTCTTTATATTTCACACTTTTTTCCATGAATTTTCTTGACTTTAGGGATGGATTTCGACAATAATTGAACATTTTTTGCAAAATATTCATATTTTCTTATCTTAATATTAATATAATTTTCCGTTGTTTATTTCAGGAATAATACAAAATTATCTACACTGCCATTTTCCATATGACGCCATTTTCGTTTATACGCTTAACAAAGTGACGTCAAAATGGCATTCCAAAAATCGCATACTACAAATAAATTTACGATTTGTGTCTGAAGAAATGAAATATTAGTGCGAGCTCTTTTCCTTTAATCGAATGATGTATCTTACTGATTATTACCGTAGTCAGGAAGGGAGTGATGAACTTCAAGCAAATCCATAATAATCGGTTGATCTTGAAACCTAACATCATGTACAGGACGTCATCAAATCTATCGGCGCCTGTAAACAGCATTGCTCTATTTTTTTATTCTTCTTTTAAGTAGCTGACAGAAATGTTTGCTATAAAGTGAGTGACTGTTTGTTCGGGACGTTTTATGTCTTTGTATTCACGAGTGTAAACGATTAACATTAAATACGTGTACATTTGATTTCGTTTGTAGATATCAAAATCATTTAAGGCGTTTGCAGACAAAAGTAAAATTGATGAGATAAACAGTGATAGTTGGTTTGAGACTATTGTGTTTATAATGTGATATTGCTCTTGATAAAAAAAAAGGAAATGGGAAATTTGCCATGTCATTCAGATTCTAAAAAAATATTCGACTACCAATCATTTCCTATTTGATTTTCAAGTTAATAAATAATTCAAATATGGTTGGATTAAAACTATAGATAATGTTATTCTTAGGGTGGAAGTATTGCGCGGGTAGATAGGCATATGTTGTCAGGCTGAATACGTACCGAATACCCAACCAATTGCAATGCATTCCCAGAAACAGACCCACAGCAACACCATGCCACTAGCAGAGAAGTTGTCAAACAGGATCCAAATGTAAATTCCTCCCTATTTAAGTAGAGACAAAACACTGCAGTTAGAAAGCTACAAACCTTGTAATCTATACAAGGGTAGAAATAATAAATAATTATCGTTTTCTACCGAAATGTCTTGACTGGTACATCATTTTCGGTTTTTTTTTCTCCATTAGTAAGCAACGCTGATTATTATCACATTTTTTGTACGCTGGTCGTACCTATTTTAATTGACTTGATCATGGTCCGTCAATTTTTGCCTCACAAATGCAATTGATATTTACAATCCTACCAGAAAAATATATACCAGTAATATGTACCAATAGATAATTAAGAGAATGTTAACTGTTAAGTTTAATAGCTTCGGAAAATTCCTCGAGGTCTTACTCTTGTCGTCATAGACAACCCAACGAGGAACAGTGCCAGGCAGTATATGGCCGTCAATAACATGCGAGTCCAGGTCTTCCTATACCTCTCAGGAAGGGCGTCCACCATCATGGTCACGACTACTTCGACTCCGAGAAACTGTCATATATTTAAATTTTATAATTAGGTTCTAGACATCGACAGAAAACTAGGCAAAATAGTAGAGAACGAATATATATCTTTAAATTGTACAGTAGGGAAGGTTTTTACAAGAGACGACCACTTTGGAAAACTATTTGGTATTTATTCAGAATAAGTGTTGCTAATCATAATAATAGATATGTCGTACAAGGCTAAGGCACAACTAAGACCATGATAGACACGAACAAGGCATACTACATGTAGTGACTTCCAGGGATCTCGAAGGGTTGAGTAAAAGTGCCTTTCAATACGAATGAGATGCAGTATATGGCTAGAACTTAATTTAACTACATCACACAGCTGTTTCATCTTTCTATATGACTATTCTCAAAGTAACGCTTGTTGCCAAAATATCATACTTCGGAAATGAAGATAAGAAAATCACATTTGGCATTATCAAATATTAAAAACTTCGGTAGGTTTAAAGAAGACATGTTTGTGTTTTTCGCTAAGCATAGAGAAACTGTTATTGATGTGTAAACATACCAAGCTGTCCATACCAACCAAAAACAGCATAAAAAAGAACAGCACTGCCCAAAAGCTGGATCCTGGCATCAACGAAACTGCCTTCGGGTAGGTGAGGAAAGCCAATGCTGTACCTGTTAAATTATTAAGTAATCGTCACTATGGTTGTCTGGACACCTATGATAATAATCTGCATTACATGAACGCCAAATTCAGGCCTTATTTGAATTACAGGAGTCGGCAAAGTGGAAAGAACCTGCAGAAGAAACAAATTGTTTTCGACTTTCAGAAAGCAGCATGCACTGGGTTATTACCCAATTCTTCCTCCTAGTACATACGTGCTAATAAATTATCGCCGTTGGAAATCAGCTTGTGCAGAAAAAATATCTACTTATTCTATCAAGTCACCATGCTGGAAAAAATGCATTTAAACAAAATGTATAGTCGACATACATGAATGTCAAATAAGGTCTTCATAAGCTTATCGAATACATACAGCAACGCACAAGAACGAAGTTTTTTTTTGTAGGTGTGGAAAAACAACCTACTAGAAATTCTTATGGTAATTTTATTTCTGCGTAAAGGCAAGATGTAATTGAAATCAAAAAAAAAATATCTGGAAATTGACCTTATGCGGTAATTGTGTAATGATTCAGAAAGTAATAAAGCATGTGTAAAGACAAGATGTAATTGAAATTTAATTACCGAATAAAAACTAGACCGTTCGAAACAAATGCATATTTTATTGAAAAGTGAAACAAATTTGATGTAAACACTGCTTTTTGTACATGTTCGCGATAGAAAACCAGGCTCAATGAGCGGCAAGTTAGTTCATTAATGATGATATACTTGATCAAAAAGACAGAGACCTACGAAAATCAGGAATTTTGTCAACTGGCGTAGTAATAAGTTGTCAAATTACTCAGATTAATATCGTGTGATCCAATTTCTGACAAACTCATATGAACACGTCGGCAAAGTTCACTTTCAAATGTGCTGGTGGTGGAAAACACGTATCCTATTACTTGCAATGAGAGATGTCATTTTCACTTTACGGCGTATCACACTAAAATTTTGAGAGAGCGACAGTAGGTAATTTGAAGACCTTAAAATAGATATTGTGGTATACCGAAACGCACCTATGTACCCGCTTTGCTTTTAAAGCAACCCCATAAGAGTTTAATATGTGTTGTGGAGAAAGTAGAATCTTGTTTCCCCATGTCTTTTTAAGATGGCAGATGGAGCCCTGTACATATATGATCATGAAGTACTTTTCAGAAAGGAATAAAATTCTGCCTTTAGGAAATTGGAAGGAACAAGGTAAATGTACGAGTTTGGGGACTGGCATGTTAAAAGATAATATGAAATGGTACATATACTTATGGCTAACGCATGCGCGGTAAACATCTCATACGTAAATAAACAATGAAATAACAATGCCAGCAGCACACTCCTGCTATCTAACAACAATGCATTCTGCTAACATATTTTATGTCATTGTACTTGCTCTTAATTTATTTTAATTTATATCATGCATCGCGGAAGATGTCAACTGAAATAAAACAGTAGTAAAATAAAATCACTGTTATGACATCAAAGTTTTGATATAACATTTCTGATCCTTTCTCTTGGTATCACTTAGGCCATGGTATCTAAGTGTGATGAGCAATATTGCTGTTATCTATGAAATAACAGCGTGGTAATATACTTCATCGTGCTGCACTAAACAAAATAATTGAAAGAGAGAGGCGCTCGTGTACCTGAAGTCGATATATCTGAAATGTCAACTCCCTGTTCACGCGCCATAAATCCGAGAACTGAGAACACTGCGAATCCCCCTAGTATACTGGTGCCACTGTTGATGCATATGATGATGATACTGTCTCTAAAATAAAAAAATCGGACCAGCTAACAATTATAAGTCCTGAAAAGAAAAAACAAAACTAACTTCTATCGGAAAATTGCAGGTAAATTGTTAAACTAAGATTCTGATAATTTTTTTATTGCTTGCTTTAAAATTCCACTTAGGATTTAAGTGTTTTATTGAAAGACCAATTAATCTCCCTAAAACACAATACTTGAACAATATTAATGTAGATATAGACTGGTGATATTTTCTAGTAAAATGATGAAAAATTTCAACCGTAAGGATATTGTACAAAAGACACACAAGTGACTAGCACATTTAATACAAATAAATCTAAACATAATGAATTAAACTGCATGATATAGCTGTTTCGTGCTTCTGGAAATCCTATGTGGCGACTGACGTTAACACAAAGTGATCGAAAACGATGTCATAACAAAGACGGGGAGGCGCATTATTTCCGTGATTTGAATGATTTTGGTAACATGTGTTTTTATTATCTTAGAGGTACGCCAAGTGCATGTGTATATTCTGAGCCATGCCACTATTCGAATGAATTAAAACGAGGCAAGCAGGTTACGGAAAACCTTTGGAACGAACTAAAAGTTCACCAGCTGTGTACACGATCGTGCAGATGACACGCCAGTGACAAGCACCTTTTAATACAATTAAGAAAATATATGTTATCATTATCGGCATGAAAATGAATGATTTTACCTGTAAAAGTTATCATTAAACTTTTTGTAGCTTCCAAGTGTTATCAACCCGCCAAAGGCAACGGCAAGAGAAAAGAATATCTGAGTTCCTCCATCTATCCACACCTGATACATAAAAAAAGGGATAATTGATATTAAAATCGAGTGATTGAAGAGGATTCTAACTTGTACTCCCATGACTACTATATGTTTACTCTTGTTTTAGTGTTTGTGAAACATATATACATATGGACTCTTATTTTATAGTGTATTATGTCAGTAAGTTCTGATGTGTGGGCTTCCTGAAACGGGGCTGATAAAAACCACTGTAAAAATTGGTAATTAGCATAAGTGAGATATGTTTTGAAAATTTTGACGTATGTAGACTTTTAAGAATTCTGCTAAGTGGAGAGAGAATATTTCGCTCATGAGAGCAGGAATGCTAAATGAATGTGTTTTCAGTTTATAGGTCTTTCTAGTAGATGTGGCAAAGGTTTAAGTTATTATTGCTAATGGAGCGAGGATATGTCTTTTAACTACTAGAAATTCCTCGTTACTTCGGACAAACGAATGGAATCTAGTTGTGATAGAAAGGGTAAGTATACGCAACAACGCTGTTTGCATATGAATTAATTACTTAAATTAAGAGGATAAGGAAAATATTTAATTTTGAGAAATAAGAGGATGAGGAGAATATTTAGTTTTTAAAACAAACAAATACTACCTGTACATCACCAAGTCTTTCAAAATTAGGGATAAGGAAATAGGTTATCCCGTCAACTGCACCATCTAGCGTAAGTCCTCTCACTAACAAACATAACAGGACCACGTAAGGGAAAACTGCTGTAAAGTATACTACCTGTATCACAAAAAGAAAATGTGACAATGTTCTTCATTAGCAAGTCAGATACAAAAAATATAAAATACGAAAACTTTACATAATACCTTGAGTAATCTGTTTGTACGGAAATCGCTTTCATCTTGTAACAAGGAAAATATTGAATAAAGATAAATTTCGATAGGAAACATCAGCAATGCGTTTTGACGTCATCAGGCATGACTGTTCTGATTTCTGATACGTTCAAATATCTTTTGTGAAAGAAAATAAATGAAAAAAAACAATAACACAGAATCTTTAAGTTAACTTGTTCTTGTTTTTAATCCACGAGAATATTACAGAAAATAAAGATATGAAAATTCTTTTTAATTTTATGTGCCTACCTTACCGCTCCACTTAACACCTCTCCACACACAGAAGTAGATGATTACCCACACTATAAACAAACTAACAGCGATTTGCCACACTATTCCGCCACTCTCCTCTATCCCATTAGACATCTGGATAACATGCCGTCTACAACATGAAATGTTTTGATATTAGGACAAATGCATGAACTTACTGGAAGACAGAATGAAGTGAGAAATCTTGAACCATAACGAAGGCGAGGATAAATTAATTTCCTTTGAATACAACCGTTTCTTTTACCATGTTTATTTGCGTTTTGATGTTAATTTCAGAACTACTATGCCCAAAGGGTTTTGCATAAAATTGTGCTACTGTGTCAATTGTGATAAAAATCGATCTCCATACTAATTTCAAATGAATTATTACTGTAATAATAATTCATTGCAGACTTCATTGAGCAATTGTTTCTGTCTGAAGAACAAACCATACGAGGTATTCGTATACAACAAAACATCAGTAAATGGTGATTTTTTAAATAAACATTCTGTAGTTTTATTTACAAGACATGAAAAATTTACCATTGTGTAAATATAAATTAAAAGTACATGCTATATAAACTTATTTTCACTTCGATCATAAAATACTTTCACAATTGCTTACTCCCAGAATTCGACTGTTGGATCCACCGGTAGAAGGTCTGTTGAGTTTCTCACTAAACATTGATGCCTAGACGAATTGTACATGTCCAGTGACACATTGAGTTTGCTAAGACATGACGCTATTGTTGCCTCTTTTGAAATTGAACATCTGTAGAGATACAAAGACATTTAGTATGTTTTAAAATAACGCAATGCGAGTTTCCAGTCTTAATGACGATAAGGAGGAGGAAGAAGTAAGAGAAATGAGTTGGTAAAAATACCAAATATGAAAATATTTGTTTAAGGTACAAAAGCTGAATTAGTTATAAGTTCGAATCATTTGCCTTGTTAAAGACATCTTTCGTTAAACGCTTGGAACACCTGGTCTTATTTTCATTGTACATTTTCAGGAGTCTCCGTGTAAATATTGCTTTTGTTCATGTTTTGCCCTAGTTTTATGGAATTCGAGTTTGCATTATGTTGGCGTGTTGGTATTCAATTGGTGTTTTTTAAAATCAATTGTAATATGAGGAATATTTAATTTATTCAATAGCAAAATATCAACCACGAAAAAGTTTCTTAACATCAAGCTAGTTTTCACTTAGTGTATACATTGGTCATAGTAAGGTGATGTGCTTTGTACCAAATTCGAGGCCCTGGACCCCTCAATAACAGAGTTACTGCCATTTGTTGAAATTTCATGTACGCAGCATAAGTTTGCTTGTATTTAAAGCAGGATATTGAAACCTTGTTTATACACTGACCATGCTAAGACAATGTGCAGCGTGCAAAAAATCAGGGCTCTCAACCACTCAATTACAGAGTTATTGACCTTTGTTAACATTTCGTGTTCAGAGAACAACCTTAAATTGCTTGCATTTACACTAAAATAATGAAACTTGGTGTATACGTTGATCATACTATGATAAGGGATGTTCTTCAAAAGCCAACATTTTAACAATAGGATAGCGTTGTTGAAGGAAACAATGGCAATCATATACTGTTTCATATAAGATGCCCTTTTCTTACTGAATAATTGAAATTGACTTCATTCACCACTTAAACATATACTAAACAAAAAAAGAAAGGTAACACTACTTTATTCTGTGATTAATTAATTAACCCCTTCATAAATCCTTACCAATCATGTACGAATAAAGTAATTGATCAATTCTGATAAAACTGCAGTCATGGTTCATTATAAAACTTTGCGTTCAGTTGATTTTATTCGACTGTAAAGGACGTTGGGGTCAGTTTCAAAGGTAACAACATTAGTAACGGGTATGGCCACCGTTTGCGAAGTAAACAGCATTGCAGCGTTGTCGCATGGAACTCGTAAACTGGCGGATAATTCGAGGAGAGATATTGTTCTATTCAGCAATCAAGGCTTCGGCCAGCTCCTGCAAGTTTGACGGCTGATTTTGACGTTCTCTCACGCGTCGCCCAAGAACGTCCCAGACATGCTCAATCGGTGATAAATCAGGTGATTTAGATGGCCAATCTAACACCTGTACGTTATTCTGCTGCAAGAAAGTTCTGTCTACGCGACTGGTGTGCGCTGGTGCGTTATCCTGTTGAAAAATGGCGCCAACGCCATGGCGTCTTCAGAATGGCAAAACCACTGGTCTTAAAATTTCGTCCCGATATCGAATGCCGATTAAATTGCCATTTAACACAAGCCTGGTACGAGTCCCCCCACAAACACCACCCCAAACCATTACACTTCTGCCGCCAAAGCGGTCCCGTTCTGCGACGCAGCAGTTCGCAAAACACTCCCCTTGTCGCCTCCACACTCTGCACTTTCCGTCACCGTGTTGCAGACAAAACCTGGACTCATCTGAAAACAGAACATTGTTACATTGTCGTAAGGCCCAAGGACGGTGAACACGGGTCCAGTTACGCCGATTATTACGGTGACGTCACAACAAATTGGGTCCAGTGTAGGGACGCCGCGCTTTCAATTGGTAGGCCCTCAACCTGTTGCGGACTGTTTGGGGAGACACACGACGCCCAAGCAATGTCCTTGTAGTCTCTACTGCGGTTACGAATCGATTGCGCAAGTGTATCAATCGTATACAACGGTCATCCCTGGCGGTCGTTTTACGGGGTCGGCCGCTTCAGGGACGATCGGATGTTGACACAGTTTGGTTTAAACGACTTACCAACGCAAATTGTCTTAACACTGCAACCAAAATGCCGTGCAACTCGACGGCGAGACTCCCCAGCATGGATCATGCCAACAGCCCTTAATATGATTTAGAGAATAAAGTTGACTAAAAAGTGAGTATTGTTTAAATTTATCCTTAATTATTTATATGTAAAAAGAAATATAGTCATAAGAACATAAACCTGACGAAAAATAAATAAAAATGTAAGTAATGCCAGTTGCTGAGTGCAAACAGAAGAGGTTTCACAGGTAAATTAACCTGTTGGAACTAATATTGATTTAAGGGAAACGACTATACTCGCTATCAAAACAAACTGCCCTGTAGGGGATTAAGAATTGATAAAAAAAAATTCATTCTTGTCCTGGGCAAAACTTTGCCTGCATTAAAACTAGGACAAAAAAACTTAGAGTATACATTCAGCGTACAAAAACAATGTAAAATGCATCCGTATTAGAGACATCCACCCTTTCATTATATAGGTATTGCCTTAAGATAAAATTTTGTGTCCGGACCAAAAATTTGCTTTCATTGAAACAAGGACAATAAACTTGATGTATACTTGATCATACTTAAGGGATATACAGTTTATCAAAGGTCTTGGTAGAATGAGAACTGAAAATGACTGTAGATATCGACGTTTGACAACGTGTATAAAACTATAACAAGAATAATGTCTGTTTGGCTATTGCCAACTTAAGCCTTCCCCATAACTATTGCACAGTAAAAGGTCGGGCTTCCATATTTGGCATGTGTATTCCTTGTGACAAGACCTTTTTTGAAAAAACTTAAACCTTGGCCTTAACTATTGCACAATGAAGACACGTGTTTCACAAAATCTAGCATAGTGTTTCATAAATACGTCTTATTTGGCAATATTTTGGGACTTTTTGTAAAGTCTATATGTTAGGACGGCAGCAGGGTGTCATAGGCAAAGCGACGTACAAACGAACACTACTTTCGCTATTTTTACACTACATGACCTCACCAACGTCATAATTTGATCACGTCTCCTATATTCAAAGTTACACATGGAACAGCTAGTAACATTATTTTTTAACATAAGCAACTTGCAAAGAAACAGATATATGCCAAGTAATGAAGAAACAAGTTTTCCCTCGTGTGATATTTTGAAATTATTTTCACACTACATGTACATGTTTAGGCGACAGATCTCATCTTATTTCAATATCTTAATATCACTCATATACACCAATCATGTTTTAATTTTGGTTATCTTCAGAACAATACGGACACCTCCAGTCTCCCGCACGATACCGTTCAGTAAGATATGAGTGTACTAGCCCTTTCTCAAATATTTTCTTCCAAACTTCCAACGTATAAATTCTACTTTTCAACGGGCAACACGACGATGTAACAATGTTTGAAGATCGGTCGGGAAAGTTTCCACGCCGCCAACAGTTAGCCATTCCTATCGTATGGGTCATACTAAACACATATGCTGGGCTGAACAAAAAATATACCATACGTACAACTTGTAATCCTGCATATTATGTTTGATGTATAATTAAGAATTTGAATGTTTCTCTACTTCTCTAATCATACAAATAAATCATGATTCAGTCGTGCTGGTTGGGTTTCGGGACTTTTTGGGATGTACTTCGTCCCTGTCCTGAACGTACCCTCTGGGGTCCTCTACTGATGACATTATACAGACTTCATCAACCTATGTATTGCTCTGTAAGGTAACTCTTTTTATAAAAGGTCTGTTTAATTTGATACAAGTGTTACCTTTCAATATTCAAATGAAATCTTGCACATTTGACATGACAAGTTTCATAATGGGTGTTTATTGCGATCATCTTTTGTCCGGCGTCATGCGTTGCGCGTCGTTAACTTTTAACATTTTTCTTCTGGAAAACACCCGAGACCACTGCACTGAAATTTAACAAAAGCCTTTCAGGCCTTAATATGCATCAAAATCCAAAATTATATATAGGAAAATCATTTTTGAATATTATTTGTTTATGTTATGTTGGAATTAGTTAAAACCTGAATAGAATTACTAGCTTAAGATGACAGTTTGATGAAATGCACATATTGACCTCGACTGACCCCATGAGGTCGTTGGTCGGGGCTAAAAAAGGGTCGAATTGGCTGAAATTTCTTTTATATAGGAAAATTCAAATCTTGAGTTAAAAAAATAAAATTTCTTTTAATGCAAACTTGGTTAGAAGCCTTCGCATGGGACAGCAGGTAATATATACACAATGTACATTTACCATATGTGAAAAATATAGTTAGAGTAATATCCCTTTTTAACAAAATAATTTCTATGACATGTTACAAGAAGCATTGGGACTCAATTGACCGTTAAGGCCCTTGGGCCTCTTGTTTTCTTTTAAAGTGGCTAATCTCTGTCTTACTCCAAAATAAATAAACAGCCTGCACGAGAAACTCGAGTTGTTTTTAAAACTGGCCAAGACTTGTCAAACGGAAGTGACGTAATACAGTACATTAGGCCTATGTGTGCTATCAAACAGTTAGATGAGTCTAGAATACTTGGAGACTGACGGACAAATTTGAATGAGAATGATCATGACTTGACCAAGCGTGCGACATTTATCATTGCAAATGGGATAAACTTTTGAACGTACAATATCATAGTAGAGGATGGGGATGGAGGAAGGGGTCGTGGCTTTGTGAAGGAACCAAGGAAGTTTATGTTGATACTTTTAATAACTTTTTATTTTTGCTCCGGGCAAAAATATGACGCACGGACGGGCGGACAAAACGGAAACTATATGCTCTGCCGAAAAAAACTACCGGGAAAACATATGTAATAAGCACTTCGATGCTTCCGACATCATAACACAGACCGTCTTGACGTAATGACCTTATTGATATAAACTGCTATTTAAACTACATTTTTCGTAAGAATTGAAATCACAAATTGTTCGGAGCTCAAAAATTAACATTGAAGAAACATTTGTATGTCATATTCTTCTGATTCCAGGAAGCACTTTTGATAATTTTCCAGCCCTTTATGAATTAAGAAATATCAATACCTAAGCCACTTGACATAACCACTAACGCACACACCTGCATGCACGTTAAGAATACACCGATTGTTGAGAGTAACCTCTTAAAGTCCCCGTCCTTGAACATATTCAATTTTAAAAGGAAATGAATTAAAGATCTAATAAAATAGAAATAATGGTTCCAATTCAAATTATAGCTGGTTGGAGTTTATGCACCATCTATTCATATGTGTCCTTTGTATCAATTGCGATTATTTTCACAATTAAGTGTTGTGAATTTACACTCTCACTGGGATATCAATGCGGTTCGACAATAGGAGAAACATGAAACGAAAATCTTCAATATTACTTTTATGTTTGTGTCAATGCCGTTACATGGAAAGAAACTGGTACTTTGAGATTTGTACATCGCCCTGTTTTTTGTCGTTGAAACCTGGCAAGGCATGGTGCACGTTTATGATGAATATGCATATATATAATATGTACACAACAAATCCATTACACCGCGGTATTAGCGGACTGGGTTACCGATGGCGGATGATCTGCTAATGATTCTCGGGCTGTGATATTTCACACCGCTTATTCAAAACATTTCTGCTATTGCGTTAGGATTTGCGTATTGTGGAGTCCTAAGTGTGACAGTCGCTCTCTCTCTCTCTCTCTCTCTCTCTCTCTCTCTCTCTCTCTCTCTCTCTCTCTCTCTCTCTCTCTCTCTCTCTCTCTCTCTCTCTCTCTCTCTCTCTCTCTCTCTCTCTCTCTCTCTCTCTCTCTCTCATTTTATAACAAGAAATAGAAGCGTAACCTTTTCATATACTTACCATATGTTTAGTTAAGTCATTGTACACGTGCTTTCGTTGTCCTATTACTTATCATATCGTGTAGAATTTTTCTAACCAATGACAACTAAATATAAACAACTGTGGTATCTAGACTGAACCATGCATTTGTTTTTACTTTGTCCGCGATTCCATCTCAGGGGTGCTTTACAGAACGGCCATGTTCAAAGGTTTTATGGTAATTCAAATGTTCATATCACCAACTAAGATGGAAACAAATTTGGCCATATGATTAACAAGGTCAGGCGTGATATTTTAATCATATTTTCGCATATCAAACTGTAATTCTGTACATTATGTTATCTTAATCATACAAAGAGAAACATCACATTCTCTCCCATGTCGCTGTGTGTGTCTTTCTTAAACATCACATTCTAACGTGTCGCTGTTCGTGTCTTTGTTAAACATCACATTCTCTCCCATGTCGCTGTGTGTGTCTTTGTTAAACATCACATTCTCCCATGTCGCTGTTCGTGTCTTTGTCAAACATCACATTCTTCCATGTCGCTGTGTGTGTCTTTGTTAAACATCACATTCTCTCCCATGTCGCTGTGTGTGTCTTTGTTAAACATCACATTCTCTCCCATGTCGCTGTGTGTGTCTTTGTCAAACATCACATTCTCCCATGTCGCTGTGAGTGTTTTTGTTAAATATCACATTCTCTCATGACGCTGTGCGTGCCTTTCTTAAACATCACATTCTCTGCCATGTCGCTGTTAGTGTCTTTGTTAAACATCACATTCTAACGTGTCGCTGTGAGTGTCTTTGTTAAACTTCACATTCTCCCATGTCGCTGTTCGTGTCTTTCTTAAAACATCACTTTCTCCCATTTCGCTGTGAGTGTCTTTGTTAAATATCATTTTCTCCCATGTCGCTGTGCGTTTCATTGCTAAACGTCACATTCTCCCATGTCGCTGTTCGTGTCTTTGATAAACGTCACATTCTCCCATGTCGCTGTGCGTGTCTTTGTTAAATAGCATTTTCTCCCATGTCACTCTACGTGTCTTTGTTAAATATCACATTCTCTCCCATAAACGTCACATTCTAACGTGTGTGTGTCTTTGTTAAACACAGTCACGTTTCTCTCCAACATGTCAAGGTTGTAACTGCGTGTTTGTGTTTTTGTTAAAAAACATCACAAGTTCTATGAATTATAGGTAAATGTAGACTTCTGTGCATGTAGGAGGTCATTAATTATGACCGATTGAACTGTGATTGCAACCCACAAGTATATCGTACTCCGTACGGAGTGATACGCGGTTGGCAGTACATCAAAATATATCAAGATTGTCATCGTTATAGCTCGCCCATCTTATCACATGTCAAATTGAATATTCATTGTACATTGTACATTGTTGTATTGAAATAATTTTAACAGTATACCCCAAGGTGTCTATTACTTTATTAAGCATATTGTAAAATCGCTGCCCCTTTTTCGTGACAATCATGAATTGTAAAAATATAACTCTGCCGATTATCCAAATATCAAATCCAAATATGGCTCACACGTTGTGCTTCCTTTGAATGCTGGATCTGCGTAGTTGTAGTTCCAATCAATTTATACCAAAATGTACAGGTATATGAATTGTTAAGTATATCAAGCTTCCAAGAAAATGTGTTATGGAGACGTTCAAATACTTGAGCTGTAATTACAATTCTACGTAACGTGGCGTCATCCCTTTGTAATTTAACGCTAAAATTATATAATCTGAACGTCGTTGTATATCTATTCTGAACAATCGTATCTCAAAAGTATCTTATACCTTGATAGGGATACAATAATACGTTTGTTAAAATTACCAAGTAACCATTTGTTAAAATTGTAAGTCCATAGCATCACCTTGCATCCAATCAAATTATATGGATACATTAGTCATACTAAGAGGATCTACGTTGAACTAAATTCAGTGCCTGAAAATCCTTAATTACAGAATCATTGGCCTTTGTTAAAATTTTGTGTCCAATGAAGTCATTTTTGGGGATCATTCGTCAGTTATACTGATTCTCTTTTATTCTTGGCTTTTTAAGTCAAGCAACGATTATCATCTTTGTTTCGATTTTTTTGGTTCGTACCAGATAGAGCCATACCTCACAGTATTCCATTGGTTGTTGCAGTGAGTCCAAGGTAGTACAGCCTGCATACTCATGACGAGGTAGTATCCACCCCAGGCCAAAATTAGCATGTAGTAGGTGTTGTAGTACGTCATGATCACCATGGTAGCTACGCCGACACCTAAAATACACCGTTAATCTCATTATTTTGACGTAACAAAGGTCTGATCGAATGTTAACGTCAAATTGTATCCTCAAAGAACCGAAACATAACGGCATCTTCCAAATTGTTTTAAAATTCAACATCTCGCTCACGGAAAGTTCAAGTAAACAAACAATAATTTTAAGCTGAATGATACACTTTTGTCTGAGAGTAGCCAAAACGTAAAGGACAAAAGGACATGCCATTATAAAGGCGTGTTAACTGATGGTTTCAGTCACATGGATGTCATCAATACTGTTAAAATGAATCAAAGCCAGCTGAACAATACTTTTTTATGTTTGAAGATGTTTTGATTTCATAAAACACAGAAAAGGTAATTGTGACAAATAAATGACGAATAAATGAGTATAAAAAGAGGACAAAAAATGGGCAAATTCCTGGATGAGAAGAATAAGACCAGGTGTTCCAGAAAAGTACCTTTCGCTTCATCGACGAAACTTGCCATTAAAACGTTACCCCTTACATTCCGAGTACAAGATCAACAACAAAGGTACTACCATGTAAAATCATTTCACATCGAACATATCTCATTTAATTTACATATTTAAGCGAAAAGTCGTAAGGTTGATCACACTCATACCATCTTTAAAGTTAAAATAATATATCTATGTATATTTTAACATATGAGTTACAGTTGTATTTTGAATCAATTTTCAGTCAGATTTGTTATAAAACTATATTGTAGGTTACTTTTGAAAACTTGAACACGTTTTCTGAAAACTTACGACCAACATGATTGAAGATTATAACAAGAAATTCATGAGTTTTGAACAAAACAAACTCAGCATTTTAAGGAAAGTTTTTGGTTTACTGGTTTATATCAATGGCATGGGGCGGAAATCTAAGAGAATTGATGAAATTACCATTACATTTCATGCATGAATGAACAAGACGTGAAGTCCACTTATTGAAAACTTTCATTAAATCATTCAGGTTATATATGTTAGTTTAAACAACATTTAATATTCAACAGTTTTACACCTACATATGACAGGTATGTGATGGGAAATCAAGCTTAGAGCTTATATGCTATTGGTATGTTCATGGAGACGAGATGTAAATAATTCATTTTAAATTTGTGTCCATTTGTGTATTTTGTTCGGTCTTTCTGTAGTTTATTATGTCCAAGTAAATATCCTAAATTTGATCGTTGCTTTCGGTTTGAATTTTTAACAATCTGGTCATCAAGATATATGTTTTCTTCATATAGGGAAGGTTTTGTTTTATTTTCATTCTAAAGTTAAATATTTGAATATGAAATCCAATGTAACAGAGATCAATGACATATATATACGTGTAATCATCAATACTACCTTCAAACAGGGGACATATCTTCCAGACACCGACAGCACCTTGGCTCATATACTGTCCAAGTCCCAACTCCATAATCAGAACAGGTGCTGCACCGAAGACCAAAGAGAAGAGGTAAGGGACTAGAAACGCACCTGTAGAAACAGTGATACAAGAAGACGGAAATGAAATGTCAAGTAACGTAGTCGCAAATATGATAAGATGTTATATTTTATTGTTTCATTTTCTATGTTCAAGATAGTACAAAAATAACTATAAAGATCAGCAAGATACGTTTCTCAGCCACCTCTTAGGTTTCAATAATGTAAGCCATTAGTAAGCAGTTGATGCAGCAGATAATGTCATAATCTATATGAAAATCAAGTCGAATACTAGCAAGTTTTAGATTAGAACTTGAAAACATATTTTTTATCCATCACCATGCTTCTATATCTTACGTTGTGACTGTTCAACCTGTAGGATAATTTTAATATTGTCCGATCTGAGAAAGAAGCTATTATTTGCTCTTAAATTTCATGCTATAGATATTAATCCTGGACTCATAATTTCATGGTAAAGATATTTTGATACGTACTATAAAAGCACTGCAGTAGCAAGTCTATTCAGCTAATTTTTGATCGCACACATAGGTTTATAAGCCATTTTGATTACATTACTCATAAAATTAATTGATTCAAGTGTCAAACGAGTGAATCACAAAGGTCGAAGTTTTGTTCATTTTCCAATAAGGATGCCATTTAGAGTGATAAATCATCTTTTCCTTCTAAACTAAATCCCCGGTATCGTTCACACCCATGGAGTATTCATTGCTATCTTGATGTTCTTTTCTCTGGCAAAACTACTGAAAGACCGAATCTTGGTGTTAACCAGAAACTCAACACTTTTGAACTTTGAACCTTACTAAAACCGGAAGTAGACCTTTTTGGGAGAGTTTTCTTGGTAATGTACAAAATGTGTCCAAAACTGAAAGAGCAGATATGACGTCATGACGGTCATTTTGTTTTTTCGATGAATATAAAAAAAAAAAATCATCAAATGCTAGCAAACATTTGGGAAAATATTTTCCATTACAAGTAAACGAAATAGTCATTTTATATTGATGTAATGTAATTTTTAATGAATTGTCGACATTTTAAAAGATTAAAAGGGCGAATAACAACGTTGGCGGTAAATGCACAGAAAAAATTGAAGACATCAAAGTTTTAAGAACAACATTCTGCAGTCATCTGTAAAAGAATATTGTAAAACAATTTAAACATTAAAAGAAAAATATTGCGAGCTTTGATCAGCAGTGAGCATTTTAATCAACATTATTGTATGACTATGAAATGAAAAAAGTTGGATATGACAATTATTTATAAAATAATTGCTTGAAGTATGTACAACCAAAGGTTTTCGAATTGAATCTGTATGAAAGTTTTTAACAAATAACATCATGACAGCCATTTTGGATTTGTGATCTACTTGAAAATGCTGCAATAACTCCTTCAATCCACGTGCTATGTTATATATATATATATGAAGACTGTGATCACCTCTTTTACATAGAACCAGTCATAAAAACGGAAGAATTAACGTGATAAGAATAAAGTATCTTTTCACCATATCGTACTATACTTTAGGCCTGTGTTGATCGACTGTTCAGCAGTTTACACACAAGTCTTTGTCGGCTTCACGGATTAATTCATGCATGTTACTCCACAAATACTACGAGCATAGAGATATTGGGCGATGAAAAAGACATCAAGTTCGTAACACTTAACATCCGTCACAATTCACTAGTTCGGAAAACTTTATCTGTAAAATTTTAGAGTGTCGCATACCATGTTTGATGTTTTGATTCAGACAAATTCAGTTGTGAATTAATTGTCCGTTGAACGTTTACATTAAGTGCGCTAAATGTAGGAACTTCCAGTCTATCATTTCACACCAAGTTCATTCCTAATAGTAGTAAGCAGTGAACGATATTAAGAATGTCCTATATTAAGAGAGTTAAAACATTGCAAAGTAAGACAAATTGTGAGATGAATCTGTAAAACACAGGAGGCCCGATGGGCCTGAATCGCTCACATATTTTGAACCGTATAGTAGAGCTAAATAATGCATTAAAATGCATTATACAGCTGTGTTATTCTTGCTGCATATATGTTGAAATGCTTTGGAAATTATCAGATCTATGAAAATTGTGACGTTTATCTAATTATGGAGCTCATGCATCTCATCATCTAGAATTTGACTTTACTTTCGGTCTCTTTGGATTTTCCCCAGGTTCCAAAATTTAGACCCTATCATCACTGACGAGCCCTAGAAGGACGAAGCAGCTGTGAGGTGCAGTTTGCAACATTGTTATGTTCTACTGTATCTAATGCTAAAATTGTATGATAAACTGTTATTCACCTGTGTACCTTTTGTACAACATTCGAATGAATTGGAACATGAATGCAGGTTATTCTCAGGAACTAAAGGTCCATCAAAGTAGTGCAGTGTCTATCATAGTTAAAGATATTCCTGTATTATAGAATATTTGTCAGAATGCACATGTCCCAATCATTTCTAGCACACTTTTACAATTACATGCTGTCGTTGACATACATGAAGACAAATTAGATGTGCTTAGGTATGTGCAAGTGTATTCGTGGCAAAGTATATGGACAGAATGGAAAGTTTGGTTTATTACTTATATTTCTTTCGAAACAGTGGTGCCATTAAAGCAGGTGTCACTTACCTGGCTTTGTTTGACCGTGATTTCGTTATCCAAACTATAGGAAAAGGGTGTTTAAAGTTTATATCTATGATCCCCACCCCTCTGCTCAGGGGGGGGGGGTAACAAAACCATGGATACTTCAGAACAAATTGGAGCAGAATCGTGCAATTCCTACTAAAGAAGTAGTATTTTAAAGAATTTCCTTTATTTCTAAGAAGAAGAAAAAGTTAATTCTAGAAAAAAAATTAAAAGCGACACACCATTAATGCCCAATTGATTCCGCTTTACCCAAGGACGCAATCCTACAGAAGATGTAGGGTTTAGAAAAGCGTATTTCCCCTTATGGGCCCGACCCCTCGGGTTTCAGAATAATCGTTTTTCACTCATGGGTATTTCAGATCAAATTCGGACAGAATGCTGCTATTTCTAAAGACAAAGTCATTTCTTTAAAAGAATTTGCTCTGACTCCCCTATCGTCGACACAAATTTGAAGCGCCTTTATCTAAGTACGCTTCAGACCGGATTTGGAGAGGAGAAAGTCTATCGAAGGAGAAGGATTCCAAAGAATTTGTTAAATTTCCCCTTTCGGGCCCCAGAGATCAAAAATGAAAAATTGATTAACCTACTCGTAAGGATGCTTCTGACTATATTTGGTCAAAATCCGTTCAGTTGTACATGGCTAGAAGCTTTTAAAAGACGATAAGAGTGTAAGAATCTTCTCTTGCCGAACACACAACAACTTGCTGCCATGAATACGGTAGCATACGGCATGATTTATGTTTTGATGAATATGATTAATCGAATGAAATTCAATTTCTAATTTCAATAGTATGATGTATCTAAAACGTGGTCCCTTAATCTGTAAGATTGTACAAAATACACAAGTTGATAGCAAAAACAATGAATTAAACTGTATCATACAGATGTTTCGTCCTTCTAGGTTTCGTCAACGATACTTCACCATGCAGCTGTTTCGTCCTTCTAGGATTCGTCAGCGATGGTAAAGGCCTAAATTTTAAAAAGTGGGAAGCCACTGAGAGGAAAATCCAAAATGATAGAAAACAAATATAGAAAATTAGATTGGGAAGTGCACTTGCCCAATATTGCAATAAATTTTGCACGTAACTGATAATTTCAAAAGAACAACAAGTACATGTATATATTCTGAACCGTGCCACTTTTCGAATAAATGCAGACGTGCTAAAAGGACCTTAGCTCTTTGTAGATTGATGAAAAAACTTAACTAAGTAAACTGAAAAGAAATATTAATCCAGACCACGTCCATTAAATACTCCTCTAAGTGGATTGTTAATGTATCCCTCTATCCCATTGAGTCTTGAATCGATTTTAAAGAGAAAAAAAGGATCACAAGACTTTTATCGACTTCTCATTAAAACTGATGTAAACATTACAGGTCAACATAAATGGGGAAATATTTTTGATTTCAGTAAAGAGAAATGGAAAAAAATATACAGTATTCTGTTTAGATAAACCCAAAACACTAGACTCCGTTGGTTACAATTCAGGATTAATCACTTTATATTAACAACCAACTTATATGCACACAAAATTGGTATTTCAAATAACCCTAACTGTAATTTTTGTAATAGAGAAAGGGAGACAATTGTTCACATGTTATGGGAATGTAGTGAAGTTCAAAATTTTTTTGTCAGTTTTGAATCTGGTAAATGATACTGGCATCTACAATCGAGTAGATAATGAAGTACTTCTTATTATTAAATCTTATTGTAACACCGGTCAACAGATGAAAGACTCTTGGTGTATGTTTAGAAATTTATTGGTCCGAGGAGAAAGACCTATAATATAAATAAAAGACTTCTTACGATCACTTCCATATATAAAGAATCTCGCACCACTACAAAATCGAGGTAAGAATTCTGCTGTGTATTACCAGGGGTCTGGTAAATGACCAGCATAGGCAACGTAAGAGTGAAGCCTATACTACAATCGAGGGTAACAGTCCAATCACATCACAGTACATATATTATTATTAAATATTTATACATAATATAGAACCAGAACTGTACATAGTACATTATCGGTAATGGCTTTAGTTAATGTTATAAAAGAAAATTATACTGTCCAAAAGTCCATTTCAACTGTTAAAGGCAATTCTTCCTTACAAATCTTTTCAAATGAATGGAGTAAATGGAAAAAACTAATAGATATTGCTTAAAACTCGGCAGTTTTCAGGCTGATGACTTCTTCATCTATCCCATTTTTTTATATACATAAACTCAATACTGTTCCTTCCATATCATGCGTGTTCTAATTTCTCCTTTGTCGTTCTTCTTAATGCCTTCCTCTTGTCTTCTGCTCTTACACTTGTCACTACTAATGCATACTTCTCTTCTATTTTCTTTTTCTTTTTCTTTTTTTTCTTTCTTGTATGCTTTGCAACACAGTTGCTTTGTTGTAGAAGTATTTGATTATTTCCATGGGTTGCGGAAGCCCTCCTCTTAGATGAATATCTCAGAATATATGATAATAACTTATTTTTTTCTCTCTTACTCTATTTTATTCTTTTACTTTCTTCTTCCTCAAAAAAAACAATACAATGTACTGTAACACTTCTATACCTCCTCACAACAACATTTCTCTATGATAATATTATAAATGTAAGTATGCCGATATAGCTAATATGATTAACCACTTTAGAAGTGGTTTGCTGATTCTGATATTTATACACCTGTAATATATAGTTGTATACCTACACTGTATTTGATTTACAGGTGTGGTTGTAGGTACATGTACGTAAGCTTCTATGTGCGAGTGCGGTGTATGTACATGATGCATATATATATTTATTATATTTGCTGTTAGGTGTACGGTGCACGTATGCTTTACGTGTACATATTATGTGTTTATGTGCATGTATTCTCTTGATGTACATCTGTATGTGTGTGGTCAAGTATACATGCAATCATGGAGGTGAAAATGTTTGTGTGGAGGAGTGTTTCTCACATGTATAACTGTATCAGTTCATTTTATTGAATAAAAAAAATTAATTATAAAAAAAATACTCACGAACAAATCCTAATACAGTAAAACCAGTTCATATTTCTATTGAATTCTATGTTTATAAAAAGGGAGAAAATAGAACACGAGGTAAACTACCCACCAACTTTAAGTGGTCTAGGTTTGCAACAAAAGAAAACCTAAAGCGCATTGGCTTCATGTCAGGATAATATTTCATCATCAAGAAAAACGGTTTTTTCGACCGCTTTTTCTAAAGACGAAACCCAATTATAAACAGCATTTCTTTAATGGCTCTTTTGTCAGCATAAGGTTGAGATTACAGGGTACCTAGTGAAGAAAACTGGTTTTACGTCGTATCTTGAATCTTTAATACATGAACCCTTGCTTCCTTTCTAATTTTGATTCACATCTTGAGTTGATATCTTTACTGAACATTTGGTCTAGAAGAATTACAATATGTCTAATGAGACATTGTGAAACTAGACAACGTATTATGTAAAACATGTCACAAACACTACCTTAGCAGACCTTATCAACACATATGTGGGATTTCTTTTTTGTTAGTGCTGCATAAACTTTAGCTTATCTAATTTCAGCCAGTGGGAGTATTTTAATGGAAAACACGTTAAGTAAATACTACGCCTTTGTTTATCATGAAAAACCGTCATATTTCACACTATGGTATTTATTGCTAATGACTGATTTGCCGGTATGAAAGATTTATTTCACGAAGACAATGATGATAGCAAGTACTAAAATCAGTCTTCTTGTAGATATAGGTTAGGCATGTTCCTATAGTATAGCCAAAACATCATCAAGCAGCTGTTTCGCCTTACTAGCAACCCCAGTGATACTGTAGTCAAAAACCTAATCAAATAACAATTTTCATAACAAACACGATTACTATAAACTCGATACATTTTGTTTGAGAAAACGAAAACAGTGTAAATAAAGGAACTTCTGTGATAGACTCTGCAAATTGGAGATATACAAAGATTAATACATTAGCTAGTAAAGACAAGAAAAGTAAAACGATATTTACCTCCACCATTCTTGTAACACAGAGAAGGAAATCGCCAAATATTTCCCAAACCAACGGCATATCCAACACAGGATAAAAGAAATTCTGAATTCCTCGTCCATGTTACCCGCGCCATAACGAAACTATTTAAATCTAGGTATTACTCGCATATTCTTCCCCACTAACTACCCAAGTCTATTGTTGGATGTCTGCACAGCGTATGTCGTTTAACCGGTGCGGTGGGTTTTTTTTTCGTTGAAGACCACAGGTTATATATGTTACTTGTTGACGGAATGTCTATGCTGTCAGCTGGATATCAATGCTGCTATCTATCAATGTTTTCAACTCTTTCAACTTCACAGTGCAGCGGAAGAAGGTATTATATCACAAGTGATATGTATTTTGTTTTTGTGGTGATTCTTTGTTCATATCAAGTACCGATATGTCAACAGAAACTCAATAACACAAGGGCAGAGTTAAGTGTTCACATATGAAAGAGTATAAAGAGAATAAAACAATGTGTTCCGAAGGAGTAAGCGTCCTCTGCTCAATCAGCGAAATCGCCATGTACATTTTGTCAATCCAAGAAACTGATGTCACGTTCCAAACTGAGAACAAATTTATAACCACGGAACAAGCAAGCACACTAACGAACATTAATCACATAACTTTATATCGAACAAGAAAATCTCATTTCTCGATTAGATCCTGGAAATGAACATAAAACTTCCCAGTTTTCTCCATTAGGCAGCGTCCCTCGAAACCTTGTGTCATGAGTTTGTTTTGTAGGCTATGTTCCTGAATAGTTCCAAAAGATAGGGCAGACCCAACACGTCGGTTTAAGTTAAAGTTTATATTCTATTAGTCCTATATGAATTCACACATTACTACAGTCAATATACGAAGAAGTCATCGTCAGAGGCGTATAAAAATACACCCCTGAATTTGGTTTAAAATAAATTAAACTGCGAGAAGATCCAGAATTTGAAAATACATTTGAAAAGTACAATCGATTATTACTGTAACAATTAAAATTTGAAGATTAACAACTAAAAAATCTTGATCAAGAATTCGAATCGGACGGGATCTACAACATCTACTGTTAACTATATTTTTTCAATAACCCATTACACTAAGCAATAGAAGATGTTACAGCATAAATCCAGGTTCATATTCTTCAAATTACAAGTCCATGATTGTTTACGAGTCCAATGTAATGACATACAATGTACTCAATACGATACTAGCACAACAACTTAATTAAATCTTCCTTTAAAGTCAATTTTGTCTGGTAAAATCAGAAACGTTTAATACAGGGATATGAGATTGTTGTTGTACTTTCCTAAGATGTTTCGAGTGCTAGAAAATGCATGTTTGTATCTGTTTTGATATCTGATCATTTTGGTTGTCACGAAACGAGTTAGTCCTTTTGTATACGTTGATGCTTTCTGTACGATGCTTGTATTATGGAAAATATTGAATACTGTGAAATATTGTGTCAATCAGAGTTAATAAGCCTTGCTGTGTTGATATACCATTTTTCTTCAAAAGTTCCTAAATAATCTTTTTTTTCAAAACAAACAGTATAGTAGAAATCTCAGTTTTCAAATCGCGTTAAGTTTTGTGACAAATACTTTCTGCTGACTTTAGATTTTTTAAAAACAAACAAACATAAACAAAACGCGTGTTTGAGCTTTTAACAACTACATTGGAGAAAGTTATTTGTAAATTCGTGGCCCTAAAAGCTTCAACAATTTTCTGTATGGCCGTCCTTTAAACTTTTTAGTATTATTTCCGTTACAAAGATGTGATTTCCTTTAACTGGCCGACAAAATGGCTCTGGTTAGACTAGTCAGTGCAAAGACAAGCGTATATTTTGAAGTGAATAGACACAGGTAAATAAGATATGGAATGATTTCACGGCTCAAAGAACAAACACTAAAGCTAACATCATAAAAGCATTGACGAAGACATGGCTTACTATTCTTATACAACTGGTCCATAGGATTTTTTTCCAGGTAATATTGAAACCCAACATTATCTACTAAATGCTGATACAATGTTCCTTTTGGGGAATTCTGTAATCACCAAATTTTTCCTCTTTTAACTTGTACAGTTTCAGTTTCGTTATTTCATAATCACCTAATTCTAAGTTATTCAATTCTGATGGTATATTTGTAATCTAATCTTCTTTATCAACTATTCTACATTGGAAGTCTACCTTATTCGTAATATACAAGGTCATTTTACTCACACCTAGTGATTTTTTTACAAAAAAATTGAACTTTTTCAACTTTTTAGGTTTTATGAAAACCCCATACTTCAGTTGCATACCTAAATACACTAGTTACATAGGTGTCGAGTACAGAATATAATGTTTCAGTATTGAATTAGTTTTTTTTTTAAATTTACTTGATAACGCAAAATAGGCTTTTCCTCCCTTCCTGCAACTTGTTGTTGAGTTTTATGAAATTTTCCGTTAAAATAAAAAAGCATTGAATTCATTAACAACCTCTACTTCGCTATAGTCTTAGAACCATCTCTCTTATGTTTAACAATACCACCACTCCTGAAAACTACCATTTTACTTTTCTGTACGTTGAGGATAAACTTTCATTAATTGTTATATGTACATAGAGCAACTAACATAGATTGTAGAGCATGCGGTGTTTCTGCAATAAGAAGTGTATCGGCAGCGTACATGAATAAAAATAATGATATCATACCAGTTCCAACTGGTTGACACTTTTCTTTTATAAAATTAATTTCGCCGTCATTGACAAATAAACAGTATAAAATTGGCGAGAACTTCTTGGAAGAGAGCGATCCTGTTCGAAAAATATCCTTAAGTATGGTCGCTGTATTTAACACATTATTTACCTTTTCCGATACAGGGATTGTATGATCTTCAACAATTGATCTTGAACTCCGTGTTTAGTTATTTAACACCACTACCCTCTATCTATAAGGTCGAAAACTTTTTTGTAATCAACGGAAAAACATAATAACTTTTTTTTACTTAGAGATTTATTATTTTACAGTTGAGTCACCAGCTTTAAAACCAAACTGGGCATCAGTAATAATAGAATTTTCTTCATCCCATTGTACAAGCCAGCAAGAGTGATTAGTATAAGTTGTAAAAACTTGGTTTAGAAATGTTGTAAAATAAATAATGTTTATTATTCAGTTATTGTAAATTTTCATTATTCCATGTACACACCATAGCGTAAAGGCCAACTATAATGAACGTTAGATTTATATATAAATAAATGTAACCAGTCGAATGTAATGACTACTGATTTCAATTCCTTTTTATCGATCGTTTATCTTACGCGTGACTACGAACCACATTTACGTTGAGCTTTTGATTATATCTCATGAAACAAGAGAAAATGCTGAACAACTTTTATTCTTCGTAAATGTTGTTTTGAAAAATATTTTTATGCTTTTTGCGAGTTGAAAATACAACACTTTTCCGAATGTCCTAGATTGATGACGTCGTGTGATGGTGGGCGTAAATGTCTTTTTGCGGGTCCGGTTTTTACTCCACATATTTTTAAATAAAGAACGAGATATTTCACTCGAATTTCGATACATGAATCCCTAATATCCGAATTCTTTTGCTTGTATATCTTGCGTCTGTATTGATGTAGAAGCGATTGAAAATCACTTTTGTAAACATGCCTTAATTTACGGTCGTTGCCAATCCAATTCAGGAAATTCTTTAGACGTTTCTGTGAGATGACACATTTACAATATAAAGAATACCGTATTCAGATTACACAGACGTAAGAAAAAACATGCAGCACTTGCAATATCGCACTATACATGTTAAGGCACTTACTCCACATGTACTATGAACAATTTTTTTCGTGACGGATTACTGAAGTGTGTGAAACATCGACCAGTGGGACCAACATTTATTCACATGCTCTGCGATAGCTTTATGTAATTGTGTGCTTCAGCTGTCGATCATATATTTTTTTCATTAAATAAACAAACATCCAATTTTGTAAAGATCAGTAATAACAACAGTCCAATAGATAAAGTTGACTTTATTAATTTACATAACAGATTTAACGTTCGTTACTACCGACTTTTGGCCTTTCTACTTGTCACGGGACGCGATAAATTTGACAATCAGGTTTTTATGCATATAAAATAATGTGTGTACTCAACTTACACAAGTTAATAAATATTAATTTATTAATAAAGGTGTTCCATCCATGTTCATTATAAAGTCCAAACTTTTGGTAAAGGAGACATTTCCGAAGAATAATGCATCCTATCTATGTAAATAGTTATATATTTAACAAACAATATTCAATGATAAAATACGACATAATTCATAAAGGTGTAACTTCCATTACATCAGTTTCCGGTCTCTGACACGATCGTCGTGCATAAGACGGCGATGACACCACGGAGATAGATCGAAGTCCATGGTAACACATTGTTATTATAGGTTGATATGCTGGCGTGTATCTTGTCAAAATCTTGCAAAATTTAGGCTTATTAAAAAACATGCTTCAGTGAAGCCATAAATCATGCCGTTAAAATGTTGATAAACTTGCGCTCAATTTTAAGCAGTGCCGATTTTGTGTTAATTTAAATTTGTTTTGTTATCCACTCAATGTTTACGTTAAATGCTATGCCACCCACCTTAATATGTTGATATCGTCTTGTTTTTTCACATCAGTAATTTTGCTAAAATTTTGCCGGCGACAAGACTATGCCAATCATTTTTTTTTTTTATATAGTTTATGTGATAATTGTGGTGTTAGCCATTACATTGTATGATACAGACTATACTTATAGTTAGGTCAATATTGCAGTATAGTGTTCTGATATAGACTATAGGACAGCCTCGTTTTGAGAGAGAGCTCGACGGCTGCCATGATGTAAACACCAGTGCTGAATAAATGTCCAGTGTTCCTGCAAAATACATGTCCTCCTCGTTGTAATCAATAAGAGAACAATAATGAGTTATAATAAGTTTAACAAGAGGCTTATATAGTCAAAGTCACGGTTAATATCTCACCATAGTTACATAAACATATCATGTTGAAAATCTGACATTTTATCACATCAATGCGTTTGCTGATAGCAGTCGCCGACAAGACTACAACAATCATTGTGTTCATGAACATTAAGTTTAACGACAGGCTACATCTCTTCATGATTACTTATTATCTTCTGCACCACCCATTCAAACTAACAATTTTTCAAATATTTTATTATTATTATTCAAGTAGTGAATATCCAGTGCAGTCGGTCTTCCTCGTTTTCCTCATCATATGATAGATAGTACAGGCAGATTGCTTTGAAAACCTGACAAAATTATAATTAGTAATATCTGAGACATCTTTGTTTTGATTTAACCCCCGTACTGGAGTAGACCATCTTTATACTTGTATAGACAGTATTTTGATCACAGACTGTTGGTCCTATTTCATTCATATACAAATACCTATATGTGATATAACAGTGTCTAGTATAATATATATAATAACAGATAAAACAGGTAAAATCACAGGTAAAGGAACTCAGGTGAAATATATGGATGGCATGGAAAGGATTTATAGTTTTGCAATTGTCTTCTTTAAAACAATATCATTCTTTGTCATATAAAAAGCTGGTAAATAGACAGCCTTCCATCCTGCTGTGATTCCTTGCGCTGGGGGCCAAATGCTTCATCTGACGGCACTAGTTTGAGAGTCTATGCAAAACTCACACCTTCATGATTCATAACAGATAACAGGCCGAGATAGATAAGGGAGAGTGCACTTACTTGCTTTGTTTTATCAGTCCATTGTTAGATCATACTGTGTACTCCTGCCAGGCTGTGATGACCATATCCCTGCTCTGAATGCTACTACACCTAATGAGGCGGGGATCACAATAATTGCATATTGATATGTTTAAATAATTAAGCTTGTTGAAATTCATTGTTTAGGTATATAACTCCAGCATAACTCAAAATACTAATAGATTCCTGTAGACAAATCAACGTTGATATAGTGTCCATAATATCGATGACTTACAACATACTGTAAAGTGTTATACCTACTTTTTCACTCCTAAATCCAACAATCTTCTCTATATCTTACTTTTGTAAATATTACCTATTTCAAGATCATTCTTCGCACTGGAAAAACTAGTGCACTGTAGTTAATACCGTAATGTAACAAGAACAGTGAGTTGAAGTTTCAGACAAGATTTCATAAATACATTAAATAGGAATTTGTCACAGTATGCTACTGACAAAATTACATTAAGTCATCTTTATTGAGAAAGTACTAATTAAATTTTCTTGACAATATTGAATCTTTAGACCTTTGAAGTAACTCAATGTCATTAATATCATTACACTTGGTAGCCAATCATCCGAAAACATTCACTCTCAATTATCTAGCATCTAGGCATGGTACAAATTATTCAAATTTGTTTCATAAAATTTTCGATTCGAACTTTGACCCCTACCGAAAACCTAAAGTTGACATTTTACAAAAAAATGTTTCCTGAGATATGTTATTTATTTATTATTTTACATAGCATATCCACAGTTGAATTCAATACATTCAGCCGTTAATGAGATATGGCAATTAAAGGTAAAATAAGATATTACGTCATAACAGCCATTAGGTTTTTATGATGAAGTTGAAACTGTCACTAAATGGTAGAGGACATATGGGGAAACTTCTCCCATAATAATTAAATGAAATATAAGTAATTGCTATAGATCTAAAACAAGTTGTCAACAGATCCAAGAAAGTTTTCATAATGTTAAATAAAGTCTGTTTCAGTCAGCTGACGGAGTATGCTTCTTTGGCTCAGTTGGTAGAGCCGGTCGATTACCACTCTAACCTGGGTTCGATTCCTGGTCGGGGCACTCGGTGTGTTTTCCCTGTTCTTTCACATATCTCTCAGACAGACAGACTCATCGACAAGTCACAGTAGTTCACGAGTTTGAATTCTATTTATAGCATATATAACTAACCACATTGTTTCCAACTCGTATAAATCTTTCATTAGGCTACAGACAGATAGACAGACAGACAGACAATATCATTGACAAATCTCAATAATTGTAGAGTTTTAATTCTTTATCTTTCATTAGGTCACAGTTTTACAAATGATCTAACAGTTGACAAAATCCTAGTACTTTTTATTAGATAACACTACAAAATATAAGGAAAATGTACCTAACTCACATATTAGTTTAACATCAATATATGTTAACATTTATCACCTACCTGAAAATGGTAATATGTACTTACACCTACATCAATTTAAACGACTTCACATGTTCATATAAATGACGTTGATTTGTATTGAGTGATCGCATTGAATTCTTTCAACTATCCAATATTACTTACCTCGATTTATTAACAGTCTAATATCTAAATTAACGTGCATTTTTTACACGTTCTATCGATTGCAAATAACGTTCAAAATGATCACATACTTACCTGTAAATATTTGTGTATGAATCTGTGCATGTGGGTGTTTTTTATATGTTAATCTTGAAAGTAGCCAGTAAAAAGATATAAATATATCATGTGTACATGGATATATTGTGCACGCATATTATGCCTAGTTTACGAGGGTTTGATGTTAGAGTGTATTATATGGGAGTTGTTTGTATATGGTGTAGAGTATGGTGGATTCTGTCCCGGCATGAGGTGATAAAATTTTCAATTTAACTATATAGTTTGTGATATATAAACATTGTTGTATGTTGTGTAATAGCAGGCCAAATTCACTAGAATTTCTCATCCAAACCAAATGATTTCCATTTTAAAATTTTGTTAGTCTTTATGTCTTTGTAATGTGGTGACTTATGATACTTACCTTCCTAAGTATATTTGTAAAGTAATTCTACGACTAAATCTTGTGTACATTGTAACAAAGTGGCGCTATTTTTTAACACGTAAACCTCGTCTTTTGCAAACTGACTATGTTTGGACACGGAGATATCCCTACTTTGCATATCATATTACATAATATCCGTTGATTGTTTTTCGCACCGTGTCCTTATTGGTTTGTATCACGCGAGGTAAAGTCGGTTACCTTTGAGAAAACAATTAGACTTCCTTATCATTTAAGCGACCAATTTATTTTTGGTTTATAAAATCAATGCGATGCCTATTATGGTATTTCTTCATATGCTTATGAAAAACAAACCTTTAAGCTTAAGTTATGTAAATAAGCCGGATGAATATTCTAATAATGTACATGTAAATGCTGTGTTAAATGTACCTGTCTGTATTAAAATGCGAATTATTGAATAAAATATTGTTTAAGCAAACATTTATCAAACTAATACAAAATATTTTTCGCGGTGAATTGTATGATTATGCTTCCAATCAAACAATGTACTGTTTTATTGCAAAGTATGAACCACCTGTAAGATATAACATATAGCATTGGCTTAACGCTGTTTCTTCTGTTTTAATTGTAATACTGATCAATACAAAATCAACACGTTTACATGTATACCTTTGATACAAGATAAACCCTATTACCGTTTTATGACACTTCCGTTTAAGAAAATGAATCTAATGTCATACCAAACATTGTTCTGACCTAATTTGGTGGGAGTAAACAAACACACACATCTCGTCTCGACCTTAGCCCCATTAAGATAAACCACACATATGTGTTATAACTGTGAGCACGACATCTATACAAAATATTCTTCAATTAACAATACTCCTATATGGAGTTAGTCCTAAACATATACACCAGTAAGCAATGTCATATTTGTTTAGTACTTTGGGAATGAAAGAAAACGAAATTGCCTCGTATTGTTTCTTTATACCATTGAGTTTAACTGAGTTAGCGGTGATAATGTTAATTTTCTACTTTATTACATGGTTTAATGCTATGTATTTTCTGGGGAGCGTTTTCATTGCTATACTGTTTTGGTCTCCGTTCATTTATTCCTTATATCTATATTCTGCCCCTCGTTTCAATGAATTTAAGCTTTCTTAGCATGCCTGTGTTTTAATTTATTTATGAATGTATTTCAGGAGTTATATTCCATATCAGGAGTGAAAAATAGGTGTTTACTTGTTAATCGTATATACGATGTAATTGTATAAAATGTACATGAAGATTTTTATTAAAAGTAATTTAGGTTGCCATCGTAACCAGGCCACTATACACCGGTATTTGTCTAATAATCTTTAGCTCTCTCTAACTTTTAAACAAAGCATTTGTCGATACCATTCTAGAACTTCTTCTGAACGCGTTATTTTTTTTCAAGAAAATTTGGTTTTTCAACTCTGTTAACTACCATACCCAGTCATAAACTGAAAGAAGGCCTTCGTTCCCTTGCCATGAGAGTTTTCTATTCCACAAAAAGTGAACGGCGGTATCAATATATAGTTGTAAACTATACTAAGCGTATTTCGTCCGAATCTAAGAAGAAATATACGGAAATCATAAAAGTGATCCAGTTTGTGGTTGACAACATCTTCGTCGAGTTTGGTGGTAAGATCTCACAACAGACTATTGGCATACCTGTAGGAACTAACTGCGCCCCTCTGTTAGTTCAATATTAAAGAGGCTCTTCCTTTTATCACTATTTCCCTGCAAGAAGTCGTAAAATGATTGACAAACTCGTTACACAGGGTTTCAACTGATGCAGGTTGATGAAAAATAATAGGGAAGTTTTAGTTAAAAGTCGTCAAGGGGATCCCATTGAGAGACATTCTACTTCTTCTTGTACGATATGAATCTGTACCTTGTTCTCAAATGAGAACGGGGCATTACTTGCTTGGATTGACCAAGATTTACATGGCAGGTGTCGTCAATGAATCAGAAGATGCTCACATCGGAATATGTCTTTGAGTAACACGACATTTATCGACCACGTCCATCGAAAAAACCTATCAGAATTGGAAATCAAAGACGCTGCAGACTTTTCTACATCAGCTGCTTATCTCGATCTTTTCCTACAACAAAACCAACAATTTCAGTTTCACTATTGTGAATTTTCCATTTCTTGATAGCATTAACCATACATCTCTAAACTATGGTACCTACATGTCACAGTTGATTTTATTTTAAAGAGCATGTTCCTTTTATCCCGATTTTAATGCAAGAAGTCGCAACTGATGGACAAACTCGTAACACAGGGTTTCAAAAGATGCAGGTTGATGAAAATTATGGGTAAGTTTAATGGTCGCTATCGTGAGAAATACTATATTTCTTTGTATGATATAAAGCTGGACGTGTTTGATACTCGTTAGTTTACCTATTGGTTTCGTTGTTGTATACCTTGTTCTTATTTGAGAACGTGACATTACTTACTTGGATTGACCAAAGTGAACACGACGGGTGTTGAATCAGATGACACTTACTCTTCTGGTACACATGGTCTTATTCTCCTCGTACTTTTTCAGTAGACCCCGTGTAAACCTTTCTTTTGTTCGTATTTTGCCCTAGTTTTATTGAATTTGAGTTTGGATTATGATTATGTTGACATAAAGGTATTTTCAATAGTTTCTTCCAGTTTTAAATTACAAACCCCATAAGTGAAGTGAAAATGTCTAGACATTCAAATGACCGAGTTTGAACTTAAAGGTCATCTTGACAACTAAAACGCATACAGATTAAACACGTTGAAAAATTAATTTTACATTTCTAGTACACTTAATTGTGACATCAATATCCAATAAGGCTTGTAATTTAGACCTTTCCTCTATACATTAGAACTTACACAATTTGTATGAAATAACTTCATTCAATACTTGCTGAAGTAAATTATTTTTACACACAATATTAACGTTTTTTCAAAAATTTCAAATTTCGTTTGAGTTTCTTAGAGATGTCTTGTTGGTGATGTTGAGTTTCTTAGAGATGTCTTGTTGGAGATGTTGAATTGCTTAAAGATGTTTCGAGGCTATGTCTTGTTGGAGATGTTGAGTTTCTTAGAGATGTATTGTTGGAGATGTTGAGTTTCTTAGAGATGTTTTGTTGGAGATGTTGAGTTTCTTAGAGATGTCTTGTTGGAGATGTTGAGTTTCTTAGAGATGTCTTGTTGGAGATGTTGAGTTTCTTAGAGATGTCTTGTTGGAGATGTTGAGTTTCTTAGAGATATCTTGTTGGAGATGTTGAGTTTCTTAGAGATGTCTTGTTGGAGATGTTGAGTTTCTTAGAAATGTCTTGTTGGAGATGTTGAGTTTCTTAGAGATGTCTTGTTGGAGATGTTAAGTTTCTTAGAGATGCATTTCTTCAAATTGGATACCCCTTATTTTTTTTCAAAAAGACATACACATTTACAATTTCATAAATGTGCGAAATGGACAATTCCATTGGTGTACATGATCAACAAACTATTTACATGTATTGTTAGGAATGAACGCCTACCAACAACCTATCATACAAAACCTACTAGGAACAGATCATGCTGATTTGTGAAAAAAATGAATCACACGCCTTTACAATGTATCTAACTTTAGAGACTTGGGGTATATATACAGTGCACCATAACAATCTATTGGAGTCAGTTCGGAGAAGCTCAGATTTTGACAACGTTGTCGGAAACTCGCGCTGATTTCTTGGATATACATTGCTGAACTTGGCAATGTTGAAATAATATCAGAACTTACCCCAAGCAAAATAGCATACCAGTCAGTTTCTGATGATGTCACTGCGTCACGTCTAGTAGTTTTACCTTGGAAATTGAAAACCTGTCGTTGGTCTATGTAACGAACACTCAGGAAACGTACGTAAATACTCTTGTGAATATATCCATTTTTGCCGATCTAGCAAAGGATAAAGTTAAGTTCATTTAAATGTATATCGTACACACATCACATACTGGTTCATAGCATAGACCAGGGACCTGTGTATCTATGCCTGCACCTGAGAATTTTCCTTTTGAGAGCTGACCTACGTCTTCCGATTTGTCACGCGCGACTCCACGGGTTACAACTTTGTGTCACTTTTGCTCCCTGCTTCCTTGGAACATATTATGGCAAAATTGAAGGTTCCGTATGCAACTCCCAGTGGACAAGACGAAAAGACGTGTTTGATCCTTTGAACATCAAACCGGGGTGAACTTGAGGTAGGACAACGGTATATTGTTATGTTTTTGAAGCTGGGTTTAACTCCTTTGTTATCGTCACAAAGGAATGTATCAGTCTGTGATTGATCAATTTTTCTCCTGGAACCAATCAAATTACTTCACCTGTGTCTTGAATTTTGCCATGACAAGTTCCGGTGGTGCAGAAAACGAAAATGATCGTAACCCCGTAGAGTATCGAGGATGGCGCAGAGACGGGACCATCTACATAATATAACAGTAGTAAGAGTTATCTCTCTTTGAGGAGTTTTAATTATTTACAATACTAAATGCGATAAATTAATAACCTATTGGATTGTGTAATCAATCCTACTTTCTAAATAAATCATATTATTTAATTCCTAGTTTTCAATATTTGGCATCTTGAAAGCGTTTTTATCTTATCATTTTTACAAGCTTACCAGTACTAGGTATTTATATATTGTTTAACCTAAATGGCTAATCTATGACAAGTTACGTCCCTTTAATGGGCAGCAGCTATTGTTATCGACTCCTACCGAAAATGCATATTATGGGCATTTAAAGGACAACCTGAACTCGGAGGGTACACAGACAATGTGGGGTAATGTCTTAAAGGTCTACATACATACATATTTGATAGATATGTGACTTTTTTACATCAATATTCGCCCATACATGTACATGGGATCTGCTCAGAGTGCTCTCGACCCCTCAGTGTAACTAGTTCAACACCAAAAGTCATGTGTGTTACATATACAACTTGTTCTTCTCATTTGCATTTTCTCTTGGATTAATATTTACCGCTGTCAACTCGAAATTCTGCTTGAGACATTCTGTTTTGTTCGAGTGACATTTGTTCATGTCGTACTCCTCAGTCCTACAGAGAGACAAACGTCACCGTGATCACTCATCCTCCACTGACTCGTCCATTCTTCGTGACAGTAAAAAATATAAGCCAAGGTCAATCTCATCTACATCTTCTTTTGAAGATTCCTTCTCTGGTGTGTCATCTTCTGCTCCAACTGCTATGGCAAACCAGAACATCCCTCAGTACGGATCGTCCCAAATCCACCCTCCCAGCTACATAAACCCCCCGCCATCAGGGCATATATATCCTTCTGGTCAACACGTCACCATGAGTGGTCCTAGACTCCCGGAAGAGGACATCGATCGCATTGTACGTGCTCTCAAAGTTTCTCTTCGGGAGGAAATACATGAACTAGTTGCGACTGAGGTTAGCAAGCAAGTTACTCCCTTACTTGAACGAGTTCAGTCTTTGGAGTCCGAGAATCGAGATCTACGTATGCAGATCGACGACGTTGAACAGTACAGCAGACGGTCGCTGGTTTGGTTCTCCGGTATTCCTGAGGAAAACGAAGAAGATACTACCACGAAAGTGATGGAGGCTGTGTCTATGGCAGGTGTGGACTTAAGCCCCTCCGATGTAGAAAGATCTCATCGTGTGGGCAAACCGCGCCAGCAGACCAATGGTTCCTCGGCTATAATCATGAGACTCACGACTGTCGATGCCAAGTTTCGTTTGTTGAAATCCAGCAAGGCTTTCCGTAACTCCACATTCTCCAACGTGTCAGTAAATGAAGACCTCACGCCAGACAACTGGTTAAGTCCCATAAGATCTTACAGACTTGGACAACCAATGGCAAAATTATGATCAAGGATAAACTGTCACGTGTATATCAAATCCGCTCAGAGACTGACCTCATTCCACTTGGACAAACTATGTCAACATGAGTTACACACGTGCATTACACGTGGGATTACCTAGATTTGTAACAAAGTACTTCTATTCATATACTTAACGTAACATACTGATTTTTAACTTGAAAAGTTATGCATAATAATTAAGCTTTAGTCTTTATTACCTCATTCCATCGTGATGAAATCTTGTCTATTCCACATGTGCTCTCTTTTTGTTTACATCTAACTGTAGGTGTACACGAACCCGTCCGACGGGCCCATTACTTACAGGTAAATCAGCTTGTTGCTCGAATTACTTAAGATGTTTATACTTTTCCCCCAAATATTACTTACTCAACTATCAGGTCATTTCAGTTGAATGATATTTATTTCTAAGAAGCAATCAGAAACAATAGTCATGCAGTAACATGTTACGCTATCGTACGTGTAGCTATGCGCATACACATCTTACCCTCGACTATGGAACAGTCGGTGACCTACCTTATTGCCTGTTTTGATTTTTCTTTCTTCCGAATCGTTGCAATTCATGAATAATTGATCTTGGAAGTCATATATGTCAAGTAGTTTTATTAATTGACAGACTGTAAAATCAGTACTTACTGATGAGAATGGTTCACGTACTTTCACCAAAACAATATTCTCCTATCTTGCACTGACCAGCCTAATGAGATCGGAAACGCCAACTAAGTCAAAGTTACTCAGTTATGACTATTATTTACTTTTGTATTTGATCCGCACGGGGTATTGACCCTACGGAACCAAGTGAAAATCATATACTTAAATATGTGTAATTGACATCCACGAACCACAGCTAAAAATGTACGTGGTATATTTTTCTCACTAAATCACCTTTAAATACTTCAATACGTCTTCTAAACGTATTGTTAGGTGTGATAAAGATTATTGTGACGAGAGTCTCGCCCATAATGAAATGACGTCAAGTTGTATCAAGACGTCCCAAGTTCATGTGGAGATTGAAAACGTTAAACCAAATTGGCTCCAATCTGCATGCACCAAATGGACTTTTGTTTTGTTCTCTATTTCACAGTTAGGAGATTGTAAATGATTCGGTGCCGGTGCAAACTTTCGGTTTTTGTACCATCACCATTCATATCCTTACCATTGATTTTATTTTATCTACACTTGTGACTCTTTGGACCCTACATTTATCATATAAATACTATGATATCTGACAAATATGCCATTGATTTTTTTTTTTTTTCAATCTTTGCCAGGCTATACGTGTGCGTTATGATATACAGGTAATTGCGTCTGTATGTATATCGACGTATTTAGTTATATGGTGTATATATGTAATTGTATGATGTCATAGTTATAATATCCTCTGGTACCTTCCGAGTTATTAATTCAATCTAAATGTACCTATTTTTGTTCCTGTACTACCTTTTTTCTGTTCCGCCTTCTTTCTATCTCTTTTCCTCCCTTATTTTCATCAACACTGACACTTGGTACCCGTATTGTGAAGAGATCTTACGACATACAATATACTTTGTTGACTTTTTTATCCAAGCACGCGTTTATTTTCTTTGCATATCTACTGGTATAACTTAATAAATGCCCTGTTGTACTGAATTTTACAGTGCTCGGATTGGCTACTTTTATTGCCGTAACTTGCCTTGTATAAATTGTTGTTATCATCTAAGTGATTCACTGCTCATTGACGTATTATTTGTTATAACCGTGGTTACTTTAATTAACAGCTTTGCCCAAACTTTTAGCCGTGCTAAAGAATTTAAGAGTCGTGTTCCCCTCGAATCTCAGAGTATTTGCACATTCTCTCTGGATATGCTATTCATACTTGTGTTAGCTCATTTGTTCCTATTACTATCAGGTGATGTAGAAATCAATCCTGGTCCCTCATCGGACTCAGAATTGTCATCTGAATCTTCTTGCTCATCTAACTTTAGTGAATTAATTGATAATTCAAAGTATTCCTTTGTTCATATAAATGTACAGAGTCTTAAACATAAGGTGGATGACCTTTTTAGTGAACTGCATAAAGTTAGTATCCTTTCTTTTACAGAAACTTGGTTAAATGCTAACGAAAGTACAGACAATCTTCTTTTTCCTGGTTTCTCCGATCCGTTCTCTTACTTTAGACCCAATCGACTTGGTGGCGGGATATCAGTTTATATTAAAGATGATATATATGCTCAGCGTCGTCATGATTTAGAAGTACCGACTGTCGAATGTGTTTGGGTTCAGATAGTACTTAACAATCGCAACATACTATATGGAACCTTTTACAGACCCCCAAACTCACCTGTATTTACATGGGACCATATCGATCACTCCATTGACCTAGCTTTTAATACTGGTATCAGTGATATTATAATTACAGGTGATTTTAACGCTAATCTTCTAAGTAACAGTAACAATAGTACGCGGCTGCGTTCTACGATCAGTAATTACAGTTTGTCCCAGTTAGTTAACGAGCCAACTTATTTTACAGAATCAACTTCTTCTCTTCTCGACATTGTATGTACTAGTAATTATTCCATTGTTCAAAATTGTCATGTAGGTGAAAGTTTCTTAGATCAGCCATTAAGGTATCATTGTCCAGTTTATGGTATTCCTAATATTAGTAGAAATAATAACGTTTGTTTCAAACGAAGTATCTGGTTACTTGAGTATGGAGATTATAATCTTTACCGACAGAAACTGAGTGATATAAATTGGAATGAAGTATTAACCATGAACAACATTGATCAGTCTGTTGAAAATTTTAATAATATAGTCGTTGATATTGCTAAGCAATGTATTCCAAATAAAACCATTACTGTCAGAACACATGATCCCCCTTGGCTAAATAACGACGTTCGTAAATTATTAAGGAAAAGGAAAAAGTTGTACAAAATAGCAAAACAATCAGGTTCAGTTACTACCTGGTCTAACTTCAGAAGAATTAGAAATAAGTGTGTGAATGCTGTCAGGCGCGCGAAACCTAGGTATTTCGACAAACTCTGTAAAAGTCTTTGTAACGGCAATTTACACCGTCCCAAACAGTGGTGGAAAATAGTTAACAGCTTTATGTCCAAATCGAACAAAAAGTCAGATATCCCCCCATTAGTTGTTAACGACATCATTATTTCTGATGATTATGGAAAGGCAAATGTATTTAATACATTCTTTAGTTCCCAGTCCAACATAGACGATTCCAACACAGACGTACCCCCTTCTAGTAAGAGACACAATTTTAGTTTATCCCATATAACAATATCCCAGCAAGATGTTATTGATGTCATATCCACTCTTAATTGTTCCAAGGCCGTAGGTCCTGATCTTATAAATCCGCGTTTGCTAAAAGAGGCTTCTTACGTCCTTAGTGTCCCCCTTCAGAAATTATTTAATCTATCTTTATCCACTGGTATTTTTCCTCAGTCATGGAAATGTGCAAATGTCACGCCAGTTCATAAAAAAGAAGATCGCAAGGATCCTACTAACTATCGTCCTATTTCTCTGTTATCTATTGTTGGGAAAGTAATGGAAAGATGTGTTTTCAAGTATGTTTATAATTTTATTGTTGATCACTCACTGTTAACCCCATCTCAGTCTGGCTTTCGCTCTGGTGATTCCACTGCAAGTCAACTTCTTTCCATAACGAACGACATCTTTTCGGCACTAGACAAGGGAAAAGAAATTCGTATGGTCTTTTGCGACATCAGCAAGGTCTTCGATAGAGTTTGGCATCGAGGTTTGTTAAGTAAATTACATGACTTTGGAATTAGTGGTCAACTTTTAAAATGGTTTGGAAATTATCTACATAACAGGAAACAAAGAGTAGCCATTAACAGTAAATTTTCAGACTGGGTGGAAATTAAGGCAGGGGTGCCACAAGGTTCTAAATTGGGCCCTCTTCTCTTTCTAATTTATATAAATGATGTTGTTGATAATGTAAATGCACCCATTAAATTATTTGCCGATGATACGTCATTATACGTCACCGTTGATACTCCTGATGTCTGTGCTGATATTTTAAATATAAATCTTGAAGAAATTCACCGTTGGTCAAATCGTTGGCTTGTAAAATTTAATCCTACTAAAACCGTTACACTAACCCTCCTCTACTTATGAATATCATTCCCTTGCTTCAAGTCACTTGTCACAAACATCTTGGGGTCTTTCTATCTGAAGACGGTGGCTGAGGTAAACATATAGAATCTATATTGAGTAAAGCTAATACTAAACTGCGAATGCTAAGATCATTAAAATTTGAAATAGACAGAAAAACACAACAAACGTTGTATTTTTCCTTTATTAGACCTGTTCTAGAATATGCTAACATAGTATGGGCTAACTTAACAGATAATCAGTCTAAAATGCTAGAAAATATTCAATTAGAAGCTGCTAGGATAGTTACTGGGGGAAATAAACTTACTAACATTGATAATTTATACAAAGAAACTGGTTGGGTAAGCCTTTCTTTTCGAAGGAAAAATAACAAAATAATCCAGTTCCACAAAATAGTGCACGGTGCAGCCCCTTCCTACTTAACCGATTTACTTCCTGTACGTCATTCTGACATACACCGCCACAGTACTAGAGATGCAGATAACGTTTTACCGCCAAAGCAAACGAAACAACTGAACATTTTCTGTTATCATGTCCTAATTTTGTTAATCTACGTGTCCGTCATCTTGGAAATCCACCTGACATTGAACCACTACAGACTCTTCTCTTTGGTGACCCCTCACTAACTGTTGTTGAAAATAAAGCAATCTTTCAAAGGGTCCAGTTATTTATCCTTCAAACTAAGCGTTTTAAAATCGTTAACAGAGAGTCTGTGCATATGCTTGTTTATATTCGATATGCTTTTGTAATTATCCAATGTGTTCAATTACTATAGATATTAACACTATACGCAAATGCGTACCAAGGTCACTGTTTAATCATGCCGCCAACAGTCCTTTTGCTCTTCTCTAATCTCATATCTCTCTGTTCCCTTCATTTTCAAAGCCAGACTAGATCTTGCTGCCAGCTGGTTGATTTTTTAGGAAACACTTTACATAAGTTTTTACAAAACTTTTTACTGGATCCTTTTGCATATTAAGCTTTGTACCATGATTGTAATTTGCAAATAAAATAAAGTTTAAACTAATCTATTGGTGTTTATTGAAGATTTAGTTGAAAAAACTAGTAGATGTATGTTGGGCTCAACAAAAGGTCAAGACAATGTCAAGGCAAGGTCCAGGCAGTCAAGTCAGTCCAGACATGGTCCAGTCACTCCAGACAGGGTATAGGCAGTCCAGACAAGCTCCATTCAGTCCATGCAAGGTCCAGGAAGTCCAGCCACTCCATGCAAGGTCCAGGAAGTCCAGCCACTCCAGGCAAGGTATAGGCAGTCCAGACAAGGTCCATTCAGTCCATGCAAGGTCCAGGAAGTCCAGCCACTCCAGGCAAGGTATAGGCAGTCCAGACAAGGTCATGTTATTCCAAGTCCAAGCAAGGTCCAGTCAGTCCAGACAAGGACCAGGCAAGGTTCATTCAGTCCAGACATGGTCCAGTTTGTCCAGACAAGGTCCAGGCAAGGTTCATTCAGTCCAGACATGGTCCAGTTTGTCCAGGCAAGGTCCAGGCAAGGTCCAGTCTGTGATGTATAAAGGAATGTTTTCCCCCTTACTTCATTTTATTGGCTTAAACTGAAACCGATCAGATGAAGAAAGAAAATATCAGTCTAACGGACGTTTCATTCACCAAAGTTAGCTGTCTTAGTGTTACAAGGGTTCGTCGTCATCAGAAAACATTTAGGTGAGCTTTAGATTTGTTTGATTGAAGTGGGAAAGAAAACGAGACTTTGTCGGAGAGTTTGTTGTGTATCTGTAGAGAAAGTATAAATGGACAACGTAACAGAGGGCTGTAGTGTTAACCATTCTGTATCCACATCATCCTTCATTTGTCAAGTGTTGTGATTGTATGGACACTTTTATACATGTACCACACAACCGTCATCAGACTCCGTTACAACGTGCTGCTGGCGGCTTTTTCTATACGGCAAAAGAGGATAGTGTGACGTGTTTCGTGTGTGGGGTTTCGTTGAAACATTGAAACTGTATCAACGACATAAGAACGGAACAGCAGATATAGTCTCAGGATTGTCTTTTTCAACACATGCTGTTTGTTTTGTAAATATGAGACGGGTAACATTTCATTGACCTCTTAGCATGGATAAAGAGGAAGACTGCATTTAATGTTTTGTGTGGGAAAATGATAACATACCTCCATCAGGCTTTGATACACTCCTACACAAAGGTTGGTCATATCACTGGGGAACCATAAAAAGCCAACATGTTGTGGGGTTGACGAAGATATTGTTACAGCTTTGGTTTGAAGAGTTTTGTGAAGTGGATGACTCGTTAACGGATGTAATGTATGTTTTTAAGAACACACAGGTGCTAGAGTATCGGGTTAATTACTATACAGAACATCTATACAGATCCTTCCATCATGAATTAATCACGGAACTGTCCCAGAAATGACTACAAGGCTATTTAATAGAAGATATACAAGAAAAACTTATTAGAGGGCCTGGAAAATCTGCCGTGTCTGTCTTATGTACACATGGTCAGATCTAAGATAACAGAACTTCTCCGGATCATAGTCGTCTCCTACTGTACCTCTAAGAATCTCTTCCTCATCGCAACAATAGTATCCATGATCGCAATACTCGTGTTAGTATTATATTGGTAATTAGTAAAAAAAAAAATGATCCGTCAGTAACTAAACTGAAAAATCACCTAAAAGCCCCAGGTCACAAAGTTCCACTCTATTTCTATAGAGGTATTAGACTATGTAAGATTTACCATGCAAGTTGAGACTGGAATGCAGTCTCTAAATCTCTATCTATTCCGTAGAAACCTTGTCAACAGTCCTTTATGTTCATATAAGGAAGAAGATCAGACCAAGGAGCATTATTATTAAATATCGGCTTTTCTTCATCCTTCCTATACGATGTTTTGGTCCAATTGAAATATTACCTTTCGGTAACAATAAACCAACAAATTCTCTTATTTGTTTATTTGTACAAAAAATTCGTATCAATTCTAAGAGATTTGAATGATATTTTTTATGAATATTCTTAATATAATTTTTCTAACCATAGTTGTTTATGAACGTAATGTAGCAATGTCCTGCCATCAAAATTGTCATAGTATAGACAGCTTGTTTTATTCGCTGTCCTAACTTTCCTGATCAATGATCAATAAACGTCTTGCAACATACATTTAAGGGGTTTGTAACATATTCTGGTAATATTGATTTTAATCAAAGTCAGCTCTTGGATTGGAACCTGAATTAACGTTTGTCAATTTAACCTTATTCAATCAAGTTGTAGTCAAATCTGTTGTTGTAGTGTCAGATAAACGTATTCACTCAGACTGTACTCAGATCAGTTGTATTGCACGGTACTTAACAAGGATTAAAAATATCATATAAAAAGTTATTTTATAATCATATTCATTTTTTACACAGCGCTTTGTCCGACACATCTCTAGACACTGTAGTTTTTGAAATACTTGGTGATTTTAAAAGAACACCCCACTTCTGTGTATATAATTCATACCAATATTCCTTTTAAAGTAAAATTCGCATGTCAGTATATTATATTTTCCTTCCTTAACGAAATGTCAGTAGTAAAACTATCACTTATTTTCAACTTTGAATATTAAAAAGAATTGCCTAAAAACTGGGTTATCACATATGGTTATTGATTTAGATACCGAGGTCCTTTACAGTCCTAGTAATATTGACCAATTATCTTCTCCCTTTACCCAGGGTGTAAATGAGAACACAATCAACATAGACAAAGCGACAACCGGCAAACTTTAACGACGTTAAAGGGTCATTTCTTCCACTAAAGGGTTGGAACCAGGGCATGTTTCCCCCAAGGAAAACTATATTTTATATATATAAAATCACGAAAGTCTAAGATATGACGTTGTAGCTTATTTATATTAATCTATTACCTCATCCTGGTCAAACATTTTCTGTATATGTTGTTGTCAGAACTTTTAAGAACTGAATAAATGACCATGAGAGTTCTCGCAGACCTACTGTTACTAAAAAAAAGACCACGGTAAGCTATGTAACACCAAAGCCAAGGTAGGGTGGTAGGCCTGCGAGAACTACTGTTACTAAAAAAAGGACCACGGTAAGCTATGTAACACCAAAGCCAAGGTAGGGTGGTAGGCCTGCGAGAACTACTGATACTAAAAAGGACCACGGTAAGCTATATAACACCAAAGCCAAGGTAGGGTGGTAGGTCTGCGAGAACTACTGTTACTAAAAAAGGACCACGGTAAGCTATATAACACCAAAGCCAAGGTAGGGTGGTAGGCCTGCGAGAACTACTGATACTAAAAAGGACCACGGTAAGCTATATAACACCAAAGCCAAGGTAGGGTGGTAGGCCTGCGAGAACTACTGATACTAAAAAGGACCACGGTAAGCTATATAACACCAAAGCCAAGGTAGGGTGGTAGGTCTGCGAGAACTACTGTTACTAAAAAAGGACCACGGTAAGCTATATAACACCAAAGCCAAGGTAGGGTGGTAGGCCTGCGAGAACTACTGATACTAAAAAGGACCACGGTAAGCTATATAACACCAAAGCCAAGGTAGGGTGGTAGGCCTGCGAGAACTACTGATACTAAAAAGGACCACGGTAAGCTATATAACACCAAAGCCAAGGTAGGGTGGTAGGCCTGCGAGAACTACTGATACTAAAAAGGACCACGGTAAGCTATATAACACCAAAGCCAAGGTAGGGTGGTAGGCCTGCGAGAACTACTGATACTGGTAAGCTATATAACACCAAAGCCAAGGTAGGGTGGGAGGTCTGCGAGAACTACTGTTACTAAAAAAGGACCACGGTAAGCTATATAACACCAAAGCCAAGGTAGGGTGGTAGGCCTGCGAGAACTACTGATACTAAAAAGGACCACGGTAAGCTATATAACACCAAAGCCAAGGTAGGGTGGTAGGTCTGCGAGAACTACTGTTACTAAAAAAAAAACCACGGTAAGCTATATAACACCAAAGCCAAGGTAGGGTGGGAGGTCTGCGAGAACTACTGTTACTAAAAAAAGGACCACGGTAATCTATATAACACCAAAGCCAAGGTAGGGTGGTAGGTCTGCGAGAACTACTGTTACTAAAAAAAGGACCACGGTAAGCTGTATAACACCAAAGCCAAGGTAGGGTGGTAGGTCTGCGAGAACTACTGATACTAAAAAGGACCACGGTAAGCTGTATAACACCAAAGCCAAGGTAGGGTGGTAGGTCTGCGAGAACTACTGATACTAAAAAGGACCACGGTAAGCTGTATAACTCCAAAGCCAAGGTAGGGTGGGAGGTCTGCGAGAAATACTGTTACTAAAAAAAGGACCACTGAGAGCAGACGTTTCTAAGATCATTGCCGACTCTAAGAGGGAGTATGAGGATATGATAGTGCTGTCTCTGAGGGTTTACTAGTCCCGAACATTAACAAAATAACACGAGGAAACAGTCTTTCGGTGTCGGTGTAGGGAGATTTAGTACGGGTGCCATTGTAAGGAGATTTAGCACGGTTGTCAGTGTACGGAGATTTAATACGGGTGCCTTTGTAAGGATATTTAGCACTGGTGTCAGTGTAGGGAGATTTAGTACGGATGTCAGTGTAGGGGGATTTAGTACGGGTGTCAGTGTAGGATGATTTAATACGGGTGTCGGTGCAGGGTGATTTAGTACGGGTGTCAGTGTAGGATGATTTAGCACGGGTGTCGGTGAAGGGTGATTTATCACGGGTGTCAGTGTAGGGAGATTTAGTACGGATGTCAATGTAGGATGATTTAGCACGGATGTCAGTGTAGGGGGATTTAGTACGGGTGTCAGTGTAGGATGATTTAGCACGGGTGTCAGTGTAGGGAGATTTAATACGGATGTCAATGTAGGATGATTTAGCACGGGTGTCAGTGTAGGTAGATTTAGTACGGATGTCAGTGAAGGGGGATTTAGTACGGGTGTCGGTGTAGGAGGATTTAGCACGGATGTCAGTGTAGGGGGATTTAGTACGGGTGTCAGTGTAGGATGATTTAGCACGGGTGTCAGTGTAGGGAGATTTAATACGGATGTCAATGTAGGATGATTTAGCACGGGTGTCAGTGTAGGTAGATTTAGTACGGATGTCAGTGAAGGGGGATTTAGCACGGGTGTCGGTGTAGGAGGATTTAGCACGGATGTCAGTGTAGGGGGATTTAGTACGAGTGTCAGTGTAGGATGATTTAGCACAGGTGTCAGTGTAGGGGGATGATTTAGTACGGGTGTCAGTGTAGGGAGATTTAGTACGAGTGTCGGTGTACTTAGATTCAGTACGGATGTCAGTGTACTGAGATTTAGTACGGATTTCGGTGTAGGGAGATTTAGTACGGATGTCAGTGTAGGGAGATTTAGTATGGATGTCAGTGTAGGGAGATTTAGTACGAGTGTCAGTGTAGGGAGATTTAGCACTGGTGTCGGTGCAGGGTGATTTAGTACGGGTGTCAGTGTAGGATGATTTAGTACGGGTGTCAGTGTAGGGAGATTTAGTACGAGTGTCGGTGTAGGGTGATTTAGCACGGGTGTCAGTGTGGGGAGATTTAGTACGGATGTCAGTGTAGGATGATTTAGCACGGGTGTCAGGGTAGGGAGATTTAGTACGGGTGTCGGTGTAGGGTGATTTAGCCTGGGTGTCACTGTAGGGGGATTTGGTACGGGTGTCAGTGTAGGGAGATTTAGTACGGGTGTCGGTGTAGGATGATTTAGCACGGGTGTCAGTGTAGGGGGATTTAGAACGGGTGTCAGTGTAGGGGGATTTAGTGCTGGTGTCGGTGTAGGGAGATTAAGTACGGGTGTCAGTGTAGGGGGATTAAGTACGGGTGTCAAGGTAGGGGGATTTAGTGCTGGTGTCGGTGTAGGGAGATTTAGTACGGGTGCCATTGTAAGGAGATTTAGCACGGTTGTCAGTGTACGGAGATTTAATACGGGTACCGTTATAAGGATATTTAGCACTGGTGTCAGTGTAGGGAGATTTAGTACGGATGTCTGTGTAGGGGGATTTAGTACGGATGTCAGTGTAGGATGATTTAGTACGGGTGTCAGTGTAATAGTAGTTTAACGTACTTTAACGGACGTCCTCCTGTACCAGTAATCTTAACGTACTTTAGCGGACGTCCTCCTGTACCAGTAGTTTAACGTACTTTAGCGGACGTCCTCCAATACCAGCAATTTAGCGTGCTAGTTTAACGTACTTTAGCGGACGTCCTCCAATACCAGTAGTTTACCGTACTGTAGCAGACGTCCTCCAGTACCATTAGTTTAACGTACTTTAGCGGACGTCCTCCAATACCAGCAATTTAGCGTGCTAGTTTAATGTACTTTAGCGGACGTCCTCCAATACCAGTAGTTTAGCGTACTGTAGCAGACGTCCTCCAGTACCATTAGTTTAACGTACTTTAGCGGACGTCCTAGTTTAACTTGCTTTAATTTGGTTGCGAATACTTCAGCGTCATCCGGCGTGCTTCCTGATGTACTTTAATGTATTTGATGAGAGTCTAACTATACATTTGTCCCTTAATTTGTCGTATTTACACGTTATATACTGTGTTTACTGTACTCTTACTTATTTCAATGCATTTTATCATAACAATACTTTCATTATTTTCCATTGTTTAAACGTTTCACTCCCTTCAACATTCTTTAACTTTTTTTGTAGAATAAGCTCCGTCATTAACCGCTTGGGTGACCACGATTTTACCCATCAAGTGTCACGGCAAGCTATGTATTTGTTGTGGTCAACATCAAAAGACCATTTGATTTATCAAGATAATTTCTATACAAAAAAAATGTCAGGTTAATGTGTCTTTTTGTCTTGTCATGTATACACGAATTCACAATCTTAGTGACGTGGCATACACTTCTTCACAATTCACCAACTGGTCTGAAAAGGCAAGTTGTTTGTTTGTAGTTTGTTTAAACATATTGTATTAAAACAAAGGGATTGGATACAAGTTATTGAACTTGTATCAAACTCAGTCATTGTAAAGAGCAAAACCAACAGGCCGTAGCAATGACCGTTTCTTCAAGTCATATACTCCATACCATGGTAATTTAAGTACTAATGGATTGTTATAGAATCAAATGTCGTTCGTAATTTTGTCTATACTTCAACATTTAATGTGATACTTTAATAATAATGCGTACAAGTGTGTGTATATATATATATATATATATATATATATATATATATATACATACGTTATGTTTCCAGTTACTTGCTTCCTGCTCTACCCAACACATCACGTGCAAGACCCACACATTATCATCATTATGGTAAGTTTAAAATACTCTGATAACGGTTTATCTCAAGTTTTCAGCTGAAAGTATTGGAGAAAATCCATCAAATATCTTATAAACATGATGCACATATACCTAGTTTTAATTCACTTCAAAATGGATAAATCTATCTATACAACACCATAGTAAAGGTGAACATGCTACGCTTTACATTGTCGACAGCCTTACTTCATGTGTAAAATGGCACGTTTGAATCAAAATCTCAGAAGAAGCTCGTTAGCAAGGAACGTTAAGAGAACATGTAAAAATGTATTTTTGTCTTTAAGAAATGATTTTACATCTCAATAGTCATCTGATTGAAGTTATACTTGTGTCATTCACATTTTCAATCCATTAAACAATGCTCCATTTTTATTGTTTCACCAGCTTTCACGTCGAATGAAATCACGTAAACTGAGAATTATAATAATCATGGTAACCGTAGTCACCATTGTCTCCAGGATCATGGTTATCATGACTTCCAATAAAATTCCTAACAAAGGATATCCACATACGGACAAGAAACTCTCGGATATCAATAACGTGCCTGGAATTCATTCAGACGACCAAAAGGTGAATGAAGGGTCAAGCACAGGTCACTTGTTTTTTCCTGAGGATCGTCCGTTAAATGGATATATAGTGTATGACTGCAGTAAACGACACATGGGTCTGTGTGGCGGATGGTCAGACAGACTGTCCGGTATACTAAGTACATTTGGAATAGCCATCGTAGCACGCCGACACTTCAAGATTAATCATGATAAACCGTGTGCTTTTGACACTTTTCTTGAACCTAACAAATATAACTGGAAAATTGACGAATCTAAAGTACCACGAAACACCCAGTATATGAATTTGATTGACAATAACTCCTACAAACTCAGAGTCCAGACTGTAACGACTAATCATCTTGAAAATGCGTTTCTACAAAATGTCACTTTTATCCGAATGAATTGGGATATGACACGGGACTTTAGAAAACGACCAAACATCGCTGGAGATTTTCCTTGGGTTTCAAAACTACAATACGCTGATATATATTCCGAACTGTATCATTACCTTTTTAAACCCGGCAAAACTGTTCTAGACAAATTTGCTGAGATTCAGGAAAGAAGAAAGCATAAATTATTAGCATGCTCACATTCGCGCGCGGGAGACATTGGTAATAAACCCAGAGATTTTTCAAAAATTTGGAAATTTCTTTCAAAATTAGACCGTTCTAAATATGATATATTCATAGCATCCGATCAGCAATATGTGCGGGATGCTGGCATTAAATTTCTTCAAGGGTATGACATCATCACCTTGTCGGGTACGCTGGGAAATATGGATCACGGTTCAGTAGGATGTGATGTATTTATGACAAGTATGGTGGATTTTTACACCTTGACAACATGTGACTTACTTGTCATCACGGACAGCGGTTTCAGTATCATGTCCGCGTACATCCGGGATACCTCCGACAACCTTTACTGCATGGGAGGTAATGATGTGTTTCCTTGCTCTAGATACAATCTAGAGGATATCTATCCGGGCAACATGCTTGCTCCACCATTAAAATTAAGTTAAAAGGATTTCATTGCGATGTTTCTGAGTGTATGCGAGCCATCTATTTATTTAGCACTAAATACAAATGCTTTATGTATTCTCAAAAAAGTTTTCTTTCTTAACAAAAAAACAACTTACGCAACACTGCTACATTTCAAAACACGATTTTCAAATGTTTGTAATATTTAGGGACCACATTGCATCTAAATGTTACACTTAAGTGCCTGTGACTTTCAACACTTCATCGCCAAACGAGGACTGTAAGGGTGGATTGTTAACAGAATCAGACATTGATAACACTTCTGTATTTTGAGGATTAAATTTTGTAAGTCAATCGTTCGACTATCGATATCTAAATCTCTGTTGAGGAGCATTTCAATACCATCATCAGAAGACGAAGAGACATAGAGTATCATCAGCGAACAGACGAGAAATGCTACTCAAGTTATCAACAATATTGTTTATATATATTAAAAACAAAAGTGGCCCTAATACACTTCCTTGTGGAACGCCAGCACTTGTTTACCTGTGTGAATATTAATTTTTAACAATAACCTTTTGTTACCTATCATATATATAATGTTTTATCCGGTTTAATAAAATATCTTTTACACTATTTGTATTCAATCTTGTTAATAAACCCTTGTGCCAAACCCTGTCAAATACCTTTAATATGTCACAAAATATTAGGCAAGTATGTTTGTTTTTCTTCAAGGGACCATCATATATTAAATGTATGATACATTGGTGGACAGTGGAATGCTGCATCATGAAACCGGACTTTTTCTCATAAAACAATGAGTTATATATATACTTAAATACAACTCTTTCAATAGCTTTAGATATACAAGATAAGAACGTAATCGGTCTATAAGTAAATACTACATGTATATCCTTTTTTTAAATAACGGCACATCTAAACCCTCTTTGTAAACTTCTGGAAATGTAGACGAGCTGAACGACTTATAAAATGAATAGCTAATGGCTTACATATAGAACTTGCAGTACTTAACATATGGTGATTTAAGCTGTCGTGACCAGAGGATTTTCCTTATTCTAAAACATTTAAAATATCACATATTTCCTCACTACTAACTACGATGGCATCAAACACTGAAAACTTTTCGGGAATTAAATACGGGTGAAAGTTTGTCACTGTCATTCAATGTAGATATAAAACAAAAATAATTATCTAAAATATTAGCGTTACCAAAATCACTTAGTTGTATATTTCCGTTAACATTATCAATTAAAAGTGGAATAAGATTCTGATTTCCAGACTGCTTAAATAATTTCCTAACTAATCTCCAGTATGTATTAGGATTACTAGTGGTTATCTGTTATATCACCAACGCTAAAATAAAACATTTCCCTTGCGTGCTTTTGCCTATTATTGACTTTATTCCGCTGTCTTAAATTTCTCGATGTTGGAAATAGACACGTTTAACTGCTTTATGTATCATATCACGTGACCGCATAGCTTTTCTGAGATCGGTATTCATCCATAACTTATCACGAGGTCTAATCTGGCTTATTTTTTTCTACGAATACTAAATACTGTTCAGTAAATTCAATGCTTGTCAACTGAAATACAATTTGAAACAGTGTTACCCTGACAACTGTATCGTTTGATATATATAGCTAGTTAAAATCAGCCTGTTTATTTGCCCTAACTTCTCGTAAATACGTACGAGAAAGGTTTAACGGGTAGAGACAAGAATACTACGCAAGCGTCGTGATCACTGATACCGCGGTCATTAGCAATTAAAGTGAATCGCTGCACACAGAAAGATCACTTAATAAAATGGGATCAAGTAAACTATGTAAGGTCATCCCTGGTGGGTTCATAGATAACACTGGTTAAGTCCAGTTCCTACATAATTTGATTTAAGATATGGTTTTATGATAAATACAAGATATCAACATTTACATCACCAACTAATGTAACATTTCCAGTAATTTCTACAGCTTTCTCAATACAAAATTTTCCCAAAACTGGTGGCGTGAATTTTCTGGTCTGTTTACAAATTAGTTATAAATAGTTATTATAAGTTATAAATTAATAAAATTTGATTTGCTATTTCGTTCTGTACCCAAATTGTATTTCCACCCTGGAATTCCAGATCATCTCTGCGAATACACTTTAATAATTTCTAGTAAAAGACTAAAACACCACCACCTGAGAAAAAGACACGTGTTGGTCTAGGTGTGTTTCAGTAAAACATACAATATCAAATTTATCAGTAATATCTTCAATGTATTCGAATTTGTTTCTGATACTTCTCACATTCAAGTGAAATACTGACAATTCATTGTCAAAAGGGCCTGGATTCATTTCTACATCCATGTCCAATATAATTAATAGTAATACAATGTAACAATTTCTATTGTTAAATTGTGACTGTAAACACATCAACATGAGAGATACTGGAATTGATGCTTTTTATATCAGATGTAAATAAGATTTTGGTACCATAATCGTTCTTAGGCAACAATATCAACATTGATGTGTATTTTAAAGCACAGTTTTTGGGAGAAGCGTCCTTCATAAACTTTATTGTGAAAACATCCGACAGAGAACCTGTGCCATGTTACAAATATATCGCCTGTTAACCAAAATAAACAGATTGAACGAGGTCTCTATCGAACACATACACAAAAAATAGATTTTTAGGCGAATTAATGTTCTTATGAATTCATTGCATA